>NC_068380.1:8462458-8771743 GCF_023724105.1 Carassius gibelio | reverse complement strand
TCTGGTTTTCTGTCTCCAAGTCGTGCATCTTCCGACCAGTCACCTGGAGTTGCTGACCTGCCTCCAGAGCCGAGACAGGATCTGAAACACACATCCGCACACACACGGCTCAGAATATCGGGCGTCCCACGTTCAGAGCAGGTGAAAGGTTCGATTGAGTGAATGAGAGCTCAGTGTATGGAGATCAGTGTGGGCCAGTCTCTGTGCAGCTCGACGAAATACCTTAAAGTGTTTTTGCATTTTTGCGGATTGTCAACCGCAGCTAAAAATGTTAACTAGAAAAACAAACCAAGCCAAAACACGCCAATAAATCCACACTATGCTCCAGCACCTCGGTTTAACTTCTTGCTTGGTTAAATCACACTAACAAAAAAGACCCATGGTGTTATCACTGATTTTATACAGATATCACGCAAGTACTGTGTTTTCTTGACATGTACCATGGTAATAGTAATTTACACAAGTAATTTACACAATATGCACTCATTATTCATAAATAATGTTTATTAATAATTAACTAAACATCTCCTTTAAAAGTTACAACTGAAAAACACTGAATAGTAAAAGCCCTTTGGAACGACCACAAACTAAGGGCAGTAGAATTCTCTGCAAAAACAAAGCAAAATAAATATTTTGATATATACAAAAATAGAAAACATAATACCGGTAAATATAATAATAGTTTATATATCATAAACTATATAAAATTAGAAATACAAAAATAAAACCATTAGGCTGACAACTTTCAGGTTAGCAGGTTGTCAGTTATAATAATTCATATTTGGCAGGGTGTTCATTTGTTTCTTACATAAAGGAAATGCGATGTTAAGTGAAAGCGGGGTCGAACGCAGCGGTGGTAAGGGACCAGTGCCAACCCTTCACACTGAAGTACTAAGACATTCTGACACACACACACACACACACACACACACACTTTTTCATCACTGTCTATCCCCCTCAAATGCTAATTGCTATATGACTAATTATGGCCCTGTTCCCGTTGATTTTCCTTAATGAGACAGCCAAGTTAATTATGTAATCAAACTATTTTATTAGCCCCTGCGGAACATGAAAGTAAAAGAGAGAGAGTGTGTGAGTACAGTCGGAGAACGAAAAGCTGACAGAGAGGAAATAAAACATGTCATTCCTATGCACGTTGTCCATGAAGCTACAGTCGAGATCGCAGTTTTCGGCTTACATCCCTCCCCCTCTCTGTCTTCTCTTCTGAAGGTACAGGAAATGCTGATGGGGTGTGTTATGTGTGATGTGCATGTGTGGTGCGTGAGAGTGTGTCATATCTAAAAACTGCAAGAGGAAGTCTGAATGTGAATGATATGCTGTCTTAGTGTGTTCCCTTTTGTAGCCAAGGCAACTGCCATTTCAGTTCAACTCGGCTTGACGGGCGGCCATGCGTGTCTATCGCTCACTTCTGAACGTGACTGTCATGTGACTGAAATGACCAGCCAATTCAAATCTGATTTACACAGGCACATCAGTTTGGATGCGTGTCATTTGATGTACAACACAACACCACAAGCACATTTTTTTCCATTAGGTTGGTTTCTGAAACTAAACTCAAGTTAAGTGCCTCCCTGAAAGAAGCTATAGAGGACACGTGGGAACGTTTAGAGGCTTTACCGTCAATTATAGCACGGATATAACATCTATGAGATGCATTCAGCTTCTAAAAAGCAAAAACGTGAATAAAAACATTCAAATAATTTGTGAATAAGTGAAAAGCGACAACTGTGTTTAAATGCAGGAGTGAATCCTCTAAATTACTGTTACAGTGTGAACAGAATACTAGAGTCACTTCTGAATTCACAATGGCTGCATAGCAATATTTTGAGATCTTGCAGGTGTAAACAAGAAACACATTTGATCTCAGTCATACAGACAGTACACAGTATATTTTTCAGGCGTGAATTAAAATGCTGTTCCCATAAATATTTAAAATCAGTCTGAACAGAATATGGAACAGTACACACACACACACACACACACACATATATATATATTCTTCAGGATTACTAGAAACTTCCAAGCAGGTGTGATTTGGAGCTGGTTGAAGCTAAACTCTGCAGAGCTGTGGCCCTCCATGAATTGTTTGAGACCAGTGATATATACACATACACACACACACATACATATACACACACACACACACAGATATATATATATACATATATATACATATACATATATATATATATATATATATATATATATATATATATATATATATATATATATATAATCAGAGTTCAGAAACAATATTAGCAATGGATTTTATAAAGAGAATATCAGTCTTGTGAAGAAGTTAAATGTTGGCATTAAGGTGCCTGAAACACTTCCTAACACACACCACAATGCTCACACACAAACAAGCCTATGCAGTGTACCAGTGTAACTATCACAAGATAATTTGTCAAGCTGTGATCACATTCACAGACACATAGACAGGACTGGACAAGCTCCAGATTTCACAGATAGAAACAGACATTCCCAGACTAGACCTCCCACTCCAACATCCTGCAACACACACATACAGTTCCCTCTCAAATACACAACACGTACATATAAAAGGCAGTCAAATGCACTTGCGCACACTTCCAGACACACAGACACGCCATTGAGCTGGCCCGGGATCTCCAGACCGCAGCACTGTGATAATTTAGGGATGTATTAAGTAGTTGTGAAGTCAGACAGTCCAACCTGCTCCAACAGGCCCAGGCGGCACTGTCTGTCTGACTGACTGCCTCCCTGTTGCTCAGCTGATGTGGGCGGAGCTACACAGCTAGATTCATGTGTGTGTTTATCTGTAGGGAGCTCTGACGGTTTCCCAAGCTAAAGTTTAGTTCAGCCAGTAGTAGTCTCTCTCAGCACACTCCATAGTCGCACTTGCTTAATGGGGGTTTGAGACATTACCTGCACTTACTTGTGGTGAACTTCATTCAGAATGAAGCACAACTCTATCGAGCGGTGGAGCTAAAGATGTTTCAAGATGTCACATGAACCTTTGCGGCACCATTAACTTATTATAGATCAGTGAATCAGAACATTACCATACAAAAACTGAGGATCCAGGGGCCATTATCTCACCGTTAGAAAGCCAATTCAGAAGATTAAAAGGTGTTTGTGGGGCAATGAATGCGGATTTTATTAGAACCCAAGTTCCTTCGTGTGTGGAGTTTGGAACGGAGTGGGTCTCTAAAGCCGTAGAAGTCATTAAGACGGCCTGTGCGTGTGCGTGTGTGTGTGTGTGTGTGTTTTAGACACTAGAGACGGAAGTCTCATAAATATGACTGATGTGTTTACAGTATTCTCGCCTCAGTGAAACACTACAGCAGTGTGTGTGTGTGTGTGTGTGTGTGAGAAGCCAGCTCAGAGCGAGCCGAGACATACCTGGGACATCGATTAATCTCTTGTACACGCTGAGGAAAGCAGCCTCTGATTCTTTACTTCTTTTACTCAAGGCGTCGATCTGAAACAATGAGGGAAAAAAAACACTATAACTGAATTGTGTGCGCTTGGAACTGCAGGCTTGGTAACTGCATTAGCAACCAGGCTGAAATTTGCATGCATTAGCAGCAATGACGAGTCCATTAAAGATGGCCATATGGAAAACAGCCTAAAAAAAAGATTTCGAACTCACACGCGCACATTACGTGCATCACTTACCACCTATTCGACCTAAATAAAACAGCTAAGTGTACATAACCGTGACCCTCTTCATTCACACACAGTAAATCATGTATGTTTTGACGTGTGCGATATTTTTCCAAGAGCTGGGTCAAGGCATTTTGGGGGCAAACTTCAGGTGTATACGCTGGGGCCGTTTCGGGTTCGCTTTATATAGAAGGTAATTATCAGGTATAAATCCAAATCCCTGTGAGCATGAGATGACAGAAACAGGTAATGAGGGACTCTGATAATGAGAAGAACTTTTGGCCTTAATATAGAGTACCGCAGACGTGTACGTATGGGCAAATTACATAGTGTATCTGGGTTACAGCTCCCACTGCAAGGAGAGGCCTTCATCATTTCCTGAAGATAGATGATTTTCAGAACGGTGGCCGCAGTCACTGAGGTGCCGCCCACTAACTTAATCTAACTGTCAATTTGCTGAAAGATGCATGATCACGGTCATAACAGATGTCGATAGAAGACAATACAGATTCAATTCACAATATTCTTAATCTTTAACAAAAAAGTTCCTACTTGAGCTTCAATGAAAATGTGGAGACGATGAAAAATGTGTTAACTTTTGTCACCCCCCCCCCCCACCACCATTATTATTACTTATTATTATTATTATTATTATTATTAATAATAATAATAATAATAAATAAATTATTTAAAATATTCTAATTAAATAATTTAATAAATTAATTCATTTTTTATTTTTATAAAAAATATATTATATAAAAAAATATATTATAAGACATACTTATTGGGACATTTTTACTATTAATATGTACACATCACAGGAAACATAATGGCACAGCATGACACAGGAAATATCACAGAATATATGAAAAATAACTCTCAATAACCTAGAATTACAGCCGAATCACTGAATAAGCCTCTGTAAGCCTCTGCTTTCCAAGGTTTCACTGGGACAGATGACCTTATTGACCCTTCGGTGGCAATGCATGACAGCTGGAACAAACCCAGTGCCATAACACACAGCAATAAGAAAGAGCGAGAGCATGAGACAGAAGAGAGAAAAGATTGCAATACAGGCTCTTCAGTTAACACAGCTCTAATAAAGACACTGATCTCTCCTAATCTGAATACACACACAGCTGTGGTGATTCTGGCCAGATTATGATACATCATCCATCTGCCTTCTGCTACAGTTTGACCAAAAAGTACCCTGTTGATACTATATTTTGTTATTGATGTCAATACATGTGATGCTAACACTAAGATAATGGGTGATTCCCTAATAAGCATAAAACACAGTGTAAACAAATATTGTTGATAAAGTGACTATTCATTTTAATTACATTGGACTATTATTATTAAAGGTTTTCATGCTGGGATCCACATAATTTATCAAGAAGATAAATAATGGTAAACAATAAATAGATGATATTCAAGTTTTATTGTATATTATGTTGTCTAAATAAAAAAATTAAGCACTAAAATGTATGTAAGTAATATATATTTTTAACATTTTCTATATTAGGGGCTTATCGCTATGCATTTTGGGGCTGCTTTCTCCACACTGGGTACATTGCTTGGCTAAAATGAGGTATCTTATGAGGCAGCATAATTAGGTTGCCTACCTTTTGGGGACAGCTTTTGAGTTGGAACCAATACTGCCTCTTTGGCCAATTCACTAGGTTTGGAATAGTACAGTATTTCAGTATTTCCACCCAATGTAACATTTCTTAAGCTGCTAAGAACTGCATTTATCAGTGTCTTAAAAATGTGACAACCAAAGCCAGGAGAAATGTCTTGGATCGACACAAACAGATCAGAGTGATTGTCTTCAGTAGGGTGTGGTGAACCACATACAGAAATTATAAAATGCCATTGCAGCACTTTCCCACCGTGCAACTCTGATGATGACAGCGTGCTGTAGAACCAGCATGCAGTCTTGCCCAACTGGGCCAAATCTAACAAACTGGGTCAA
The DNA here is from genome assembly GCF_023724105.1 of Carassius gibelio. Classification (NCBI taxonomy): domain Eukaryota; kingdom Metazoa; phylum Chordata; class Actinopteri; order Cypriniformes; family Cyprinidae; genus Carassius; species Carassius gibelio. The sequence continues at coordinate 8,766,099 of NC_068380.1, read as the reverse complement.
ACCTGAGAGGAAACAAGAACCCAAATCAGTACAGCCTGTATACAGTAATTTAAGAGCTGCTAAAAACTGAACCAAATCTTCACCTAGATTAACCCGAGTTCTACATTCTAACAGCTGGAGCAAAGACCTGGAAAATTCCAGAAACTCAAATTTGAAATGGATTCTCAAGATTCTAGAACTCAATGTTATGATTGCTGACAAAAACAAAAACACACACAAAAATTTGTTGTTTACTAATATATGTCATATATAATAATAATAATAATAAATACTAACAGTTATAATACAAATATAAAAAATAATATAGCTGAGAATAAATAATCTGTGTATATGACCTTGTTAAAAATAATTTTTAGAAAATTGCACTTAACATTGAATGTAATGAGAGGGGCGGGGCCGAGAGTCGTGGGAACGGAGCGAGGCCGGTGGAGTTAACAAGAATGCGCGACACCTGCGCAACACTGGTCTCGAGTCCCACGGAGGAGCTCCGGAAGGATAAAAGAAGTGTCAAAAGTGTTAGACGAGAGAGAACCAGGCCTGGATTTTGTTGTGTGTTTTGGTCATTTTTCTGCGCGACAGTCGTCTATGAGGGGCTTTTGCGCTATTCTGTGTTTATTTTGTTATTAAAGTTTTATTTCAATGTTCGCCGGTTCCCGTCTCCTCCTTCCCATACTACGAACTGTGTTACAATGATTTTACTGATTTGCACGTGAAGTTTGGGTTTTTATGGAGGAGCAAAAGCACACAGCTAGAAAGGGGGCAGAATGGGGTGAAATAACGGTTTTATCTCAATTATTGGATTTTTATAATCGTTAGAAATAGACATTGAAACTTTATTTCGATTAATTGCACAACTCTAGTACAAATACCACTAGTATATAATTATACCTTCACTAGTTTCATTAGTACATTACTAGATACTCTTTAGTGCCTTCATTTTAGCACCATTAATTGTTTAAAAAAAATTCACTTATGCTGTGCTTATCGACATTTTGGTTGTTTTTACAAGACATCACAATGGTCACATAAGAGAGTTCATAAAATTCAGAGTTTCCATACTGTAATTAAAAGTTTGACGAAGACGCAAGTGGTTTTTAAAGGATGGGAACTTGTAATTATGGTAATTCTGGCATGACGTGAATGCAGCATCAGATCCTCCAGGGTTCTTCAAAATACTAGAGCTCAAAGCCTTCAATAGATCCTGCACATGTCAGTCTTTCTAAGCCTCACTCAAACGGCAGTACCCCACACCCAAAAACAATGTGGTCTGAATCAACAGTATTGCTTTTATCCATTAAGAAAATGTGGAACTCCTGTGCTGTTTACATGTTCACAAGTGTTGTGTGTTTGGTCTTCCAGCAGCGGAACATCAAATAAAAGCTGTAAATCTGCAGCCCCGAGACTGCCGGCCTTGATGGATGGAACAGGGCAGTTGCCACTGTAAATATCCAACATGTAACAGACTTTTCACTCCTATGGGAAAGAAATTAAACATTTTCAGATGTTTCTTGCCGGAAAACATCTGGATCGGCCGAGGCAGGGCCAAGTTCTGCAGCCCTCTTGCAGATGGAGCAATTAAACTTGCCTCTCTTACACTCTCTCACTCGGCACGGGTCCACGTCTACCCCTGAAATCCAGCAGGAACCAAAGACAGTTTTTCAGCTCTCAGAGCTCTGAACCAGACAGAGCACAGAGGAGGTAAAGAGACTGTAAGGCATCCTAGAATCAGGCAGAAGCGGCGTGTATGACTTTGTGGTTACCATCAGCAGCTCTGCATAGGTTATCTGCTATTCTCTTACTCTGCTACCAGCTCAATCTGACGGCCTGAGCATCTGGCATCATCATGCTGCGGGACATACACACAAAGTCATGCAAAGAGCCTCACAGACATTAGACCCTTCAAATATACACATACAAACGGACACACATCAGGGCTAGTTGTCATGCATGAAAATCTGTCACAAAAGTTTCACTACCTTTTTTTTTTAATTCACTTTTGTTCAGCAAGGATGCATTAAATTGATCAAAAGTGACAGTATAGATAGAACATACTGAAAAATCAATCCTAAAAAAAAAATAATTAAGAATCACAGCATATTAGAATGATTTCTGATACACTAAAGACTGTAATAATGGCTGCTGAAAATTCAGCTTTGCCAACACAAGAATAAATTACATTTATAATATAGTCAAACAGAAAACGGTTATTTTAATATTTCACAATATTTCATTGATCAAATGCAGCCTTAAGCATATGATTTTTTTTCTTTCAGAAACATAAAAAACTACTTTTTTACTGTTTTTTTTAAACCTGAGAAACATTAAGTAAAAAGTGTGACAAATATATCCCCAGTTTCCCCTACAATACATTTCACACCAAACACACATTTACACAAACACACACAGTCAGTTCCGCCTCTTTGAACCATACAACACACAGACTATGTGGCATCAAAAGCATGCCAGTTTAAACAGCATTATTCCCTTATGGTACAGCCGGAACAGGGACTGAGAAGGGTGGGGGGAACAGTTATAAATAGCTCTTGTTTCTGTGGGGGAGCATAGACTTGGCACTGCTGATAGCAGAGTCAAAAAACTCCATTAGTTCTACTGACCTGCATCGCCCTCCAAACAGACGATCAGACTTCATACATATCTGACCCTCGAGTTTCTTTTAGTTCTGTTTTTGTCTCATTTTTGGTAGACTTAGAGTGACAGGAAATTATTAAGGAGGGAAATGAGTGGTGCACACTGCAGATTCAAACCTACATCTCCCACATGAGCACCAAGGCTAAACGTGTCAGAAGAACATGCATCAGAAAGAGATCGCTAGGTGATTACCTACATAAACAGATTCACAACCTACACACATACACTTTAACTTTGTTTGCCTATATATATAGACAGTTTAACGATCTCAGATTCATCCGTCACTGGATCCAAACTCATTTAGCCGAGCTGCCACTAACCTCGTCTCTCCTCAGCACTTGGCCATCTTGAGTCTCTGCAGACTCCGGCCCACTAAAATTACTGCACAATTACATCAAATCAATACTGACTTCCAAATCTGTAGAACTTCCAGGGCACTCTATAAACGGCTGCCAGAGTGATGAGCTCTCTTCACCGAGATCTTTGCTGGCGGGTCAACTTACTCCCTCCCTCTCTCAGTCTCGCACTCTTTTCTTTCAGAATGTTGAATTTTCCACTTTGTAATGAAGATTATTTATTATCAAAATGAAGCTTGAGATAAGAAGCTAAATGCGGGCAAATCGGGAATAAGTGGTCTCAGATCAAAATGAAAAATTTGAGGGAAACAAAGTTAATGTAAATAAAATAAGCACATGACTGATGGCTAGAGCAAGGACCACGGCAGAGTAAACGAACATCTAACAAAATAAACAAAACGAAAATAAGCAGTGCTATAGGACTTTTTTTCTTTGTTCATGTTTTATCTGAAACAGCGCACCATGTGAAACAAAACAAAAAAACAAAACACAACACAAAACATAAAACATAAAACAAAACATAAAACAAAACAAAAAAACAAAACACAAAAAAACTAAAACAAAAAAACTAAACAAAAAACAATTAGATGACTGGCTATACCAATTTTTTTCGTCTCGCTTGGTAATGTCTTATCTTAAGTAGGGTGAGCCAGCACCACCTCAGGTACCATCACCCCAAAAAAAAAAAAACATCCGAGGTTATAGGCTACTATGCAGTCCATCAAGCCTTTTTGAACATCTGTAACATGTGGCTTTGCCTCTGGGGCAGAAGTATAAATGAGCAAAAACTCTTTACAATTAAGTACAGTGACCCCCCTCACCCCTCGTCTCTGATTTACACACACATGCATGTGCAACCCCAAAAAGGGCCCCAGCCGCGTGCTATGTACAGCTCCCTATTGTACTCTCATTTCCTGACAGGAAAAGAGGAGGCTCTCGCTCTCTCTAACAAAAAAAATGACATGTGGCAAGGACTCTGCAGTGACCCACGAGATCAGTGTCAGTCTGACTCAAACGTGCTATTTTAACAAACCCACCGTTACAGGAAAACGGAAGATAGAAATTAAACTGAAAAAAAAAAAAACATTCACCCACTGCTAACGGTTGTATTCATTGCTCTGTCTGCCATTATGAATTATATATGTGCTCTATCTTTTTGTTTAAAATTGGTGCTGTAAAATTGAAGTCTCTTCGTCTATTTTAAGATTTAATGGACGGTCAGACTGACAAGACCAAACACATGCGATCCCATCCCTCCCGCCAATTATCGTCAAATAGCTGACGTCTGAGAAAAATGCCCGAAAAATAGTACATTTCTGGTCGGAGCAGTCAGGCTGTTTTTGTCAAGGTCAGGCACTGTCAATAAGGAAAATATTTTACGACGAAAAATAATAGATGGTTTGAAAGATTTAGCTGTTAGAATGGTGGGATAAGGATTTATTTTTAACCGAGCAGTGATTTGAAGTGGGGCGACTACCTCTGTTAATAACAGGCTAGTCCTCGAGAACACCGCTCCGAAACCACAATGAGCTATAATGGAGCAGTTAGCCAGCGGTACTGGCTCATGAGAGGAGAACAGAGAGCCACTACTCACAGCGCACTCTTCATCAAAGTTACATGCGGCATGGAAGAGCCGCATCTAGCTGCGAGCCGAGCCCCCTCGACAGCCTCTTAATAAAAGGTGCTGCTGAAGCCTGTCAAACGCTGCATTACATATACAGAAACATACTTTAACAGATAGTGGAAGTGTTTTTGAGGTCAAAGGAAAGGAAAATTGACACATACTTCTCACTTTCCTTCTCTTTTATTATTTCTGAACTAATCTGACACTTTATTAGACAGAATAGCAAAAGAGCAGAAAATTATTGAGGGAAGGAGACAACGGGATTTCCACTTTATATATATATATATATATATATATAAAAAAAATTTAAGAGTGGATGAACAACAAACAACCTGGAAAAATAGGCAAAAAATGTAATGTAAAAAAAAAAGGGGTAATAAGGTGGTATAAAATATTCTTTCAGTATGTCCAACTAATGCTACCAATGTGCTACCAAAAGTAGAATTCCATTACTCTGGGATTTTGGACAGTGTCATACTAATATCATGTATTTTGGACATGCATCATGTATTTTCTATTATAATATCACTTTTAAATTCACTGAACAAAATATAAATCAAATAAATAGAAAAATAATAAAATATTTATTTTATTTGACTTAAAAATTAAGTCAAATAAAATAATTAAAACGTCTACTCTGACCTTACAACCTTACAGCACTGAGTAAATACTAATCAGTAGCATGGTATTATGACAATGACTGTATCCCCTTTAAAAGACGGTGGGCCAGACTCCTCTGGAGCGGAGCCTGTTCAACATAAAAAAAGCTAACACTAAGTCTGAACCCAAAGTCTGAATTTGGCAGTTAAATACCTTACAAACCTCAAACTGAAAGGCTTACTGTTTAAAAGCGCAGCTATTTTTAGTTTATGAATATCTTTTCAGATAATTTAATACTACTAGTATAGAAGAGCTAAAACACTTAATAGTTCTCATACTTGAGTTGGCTGGTAACACTCACAGCGAGTTATTCAGCAAAACATAATCAAACCTTATCAAACACGGTTTGATATCACGCAACAGTACAACTAATTGACTGAATTACCAAGGAACATTAGGTGTAACTCTTTTAGCAAAACACAGCCTGCATTGGACTAAATAGACCTTAATTAACTTAAAGTTTTTATTAAGAAGGTAAGGCTAGAAAACAAAACTCATTCAATATCTATTATTATGATACTTCTATTATTATGAGTATGTGCTGCAGAGGGCATTTGAATATCTGTTACCCACCAGTTGACAACCAAAGATCTAAATTAAAAAATTCTAAATTAGATTTAGCCAAGTATAAAAATGACTTGGCACAATAATAGAGGTGTAGACATCCTTTCAAAAGAAAAAACTTATTTACACCTTAAAGTTAACTCCAAAAAAATAATTATAATTATAAAATCTCTTTGAAAAAGCTTCTTAGATTCGGGAGTCCATCATTCTGGCTCGTCCCAGAACAAATAGACTTACCTGGCACCATTAAGATTTCACTCTCATCCAATAAATGGAAATACCGGCAAATAGCAAGAACATATTAAAACTGTCTGATCTAATTAGATACTGACAAAATTTGGAGGCTTTGTAAGACAAATGCAGACCTCAAGTAGCAGGAAAACAAACTGTCATGTAACTTTATTGACTGTCGAGAGAATAATCGGAGCAGAGAGAGGGCCATCTTACACCAGATCTGTGTCTATTCAGCCCTTTCCTTACAAGAAGGGTTGTGAGATTCATTGGTGTGTGCGTGATAAAGTCATATTCGCTGTGTAAAGCAATGTGGAGAGGATAGTTTAACAGTAGTAGCTTTGACTGAACTTAAATCAACTGAAACCATCACTAATTTTCTCCTCCCTACACAGATCCATCACATAACCAAACTCTAATAGCATTTCACCTGTGTTAATACTAAAATACACTAAAAGTCAAAAGTATGTTGACACAGGGAGATCAAATTAAGCATACAGCCATTTTTAGAAGATGCACCTTTTCTGTTCCAGCAGGTGTCCTTATACTATTGATCATGTATTTTTACTACAAGTGTAAAAATGTATTGTGAGCCATTAAACCCATAATTACTGAATTTATTAGAATTACTTAATATCATCAAATGCAATACATATCTGTTTTTTTTTTTTTTTAAATAGCTCCATGTTTAAGGAACGGTCACATTTACTGTCACTGTGTGAATTTTCTCAGACGATATCCAGCCATATCAACAGGAATCCAGCAATCTTGAATTTCGCGAATCGGGGGGCGAATTCCCCACGTAGATTTTGCAGCAGGTTCGTTTACATGCACAAAGGTGGCTATTCTAAGATAAAATAGTCAAATAAAACATTTTGGATAACGCTGTTTTCAAACAAGTTTCCCAGAACACTCCCCCCATCTGCAATTGGCTGGTCATACAAGTAGTCCCACCCCCCAACTCACTCCATTGGTTAAGCCAGTTAAGCTGTTGCTAGATTTAGGTGCTCAAACAAACAGAAAAATGTTTTCATAGCACCTCAGAGCCACAGTGTTTACACATTTGAAGGGCAACAACATACAAATGGCTCATTTATAGCTGTTCTGGGGATAAAAGTAAGTATTTAAACATAAAAAATGATACTTCACTACAGTTTAAGGCAAGTAAAACATTTAAGAAGGCGACTCACCTCTGCTTGGAAGCCCTTCAGCAAAGGAGCTATCTGTTTACGCAAATCCTGAAAGACAAAAAAGAGACAAAGATGAACTATTATTTTACTATATTAGATTCTGAAGACTGTTTGAAAGATTTCTTTTCAATGTAGCATGTGTAGAACTCAGGATATTGGGAGTAGACAATACCAGGCATCTGATCAAAGATGGAGAAAAATAACTGGGAGAAAGAAAAAAACACACAAAATGCATTCAAATGGATATCTTAATTTATCAAATGTACCAGGGCTGGTTTTGTTCTCTTCAAAAGAGGAAAAAACACACAGCGAGTGCACACACGTGTAAGCATACACACAATCGCGAACTCACACAAAAGTGTATCATCACCTTGTGCAGCTTCTGACTATGAGCAAAGGACAGTGTGTGCTTTAAGGAGTGTGTGTGTATGCATTCACACTCTTTCTCGCTCTCTTTCTCTCCTGATATGCCCTTGTTTTTTCCCTTGCACGAGTTCTCCATGACTCAGTCCCCTTTACTGCAAAAAATGCTCATGCAACAACAGCGAGAACAAAAAGCAAAGTGCAGCACCACATGTACGCACGCATGTGTTTGTCTTACAGCCGTACGGTTAAATGAGAAAAAAGACATAATTAGTTCTCAAGAAAGATTTACAACTGTAATCTATTACTACATCACCTTGTCAAAGTTGTATTTGCTTTTCAGCTCATGTTTCTGAGTGATACAAAATTTTCATTTAAAAGAATTTTAAAAAAAAATCTCCTGGTAAAAAACAAACCGCGTCTTTGTTTCAAGTTCAGATGGCATCACACCTCCCTCCTCTTGCGGGCCCTTACAGTCGAGTAATTTTGATGCTGTGGTATTAAAGTATATCAGATTAAGATGAACATCAATGCCTCTTTCATTTGAACATAGGGTGGGTGTTTCAACATGAAATGACATTACACATGGCTGTGAATAAATCACCCGGCCGGACAAAAAGCCCTCACATTAAAAGTCTGTATAGGAATGCCTACCATGCACAAACACATTACTGAACGCTGGGGCCGAATAAAACGGCGCCCTGAGTGCTGTAATCGGCAGGACGCAGGCCATTACGCTACTGCGGCATGAAGATATACACATCATTAGCGAAGCCGCTCGCGTTTCATTAGCAGTGTAGGAGTCACCATAGCAGATATATTTAATATAATGGGCAAGAGAGAATTGGATTTTTACAGGAAAAGTAGCAAAAAGTCCTCCTCCTCAGTCCATCCACTCCAAACTGTCTTTATGGTTTTATCAAGCGTTGAGTTATGATCAGAGTATAATATTTACTAATTTGGGATAATACACTATGTACAAACCGGTCTAAATGTAACTTTTATGTGATCTTAAAAGCATTTTAATCTAAAGATATCCGCTTAAATGTCTCAAAATTGGTTTTGTAAGCAAATGTCTACTGAATTTCTTCAGAATATTAACATCTTACGTGAATAAAATGATATGTAATACAATTATTATATCATATTGTTAGATTTTATTATCACAAATTAAATGCGTGTTAGAACTCAAAGTGTAGGGAAAAAGTGCTACTTTGTGTAAAACAACAAAAAATAAATATAATATAGTATATTCTTGGCAATTCTCATACTTAAATGTGTTATTTAATAGTTTTGATGGCTTTAATTTAATTCTAACATAATAAATGTAGAAAATAATACCTAAAAACATGCGTCCAAAAATGTGAATGTTTTATGTTTTACGGTTTTCATAAAAATATCATGTTAATTTAATAAATATAATGTAAATTAGCCATTATAAAAAATTCATGGTAATTATGTTTTGTGAATTGCTGATATGATGCTTATAAGTATTACTATTGCATCACCTATCAGTTATCCTACTACTCTTAAAATATAAATATAAAAATTTGGGCTTCTGTAGAAATCCCAGTGACCAATACCACTATCAATGCTAAACCTTCACCTGCCGATGAATACGGTCATCGGTACAACAAAAACAGTGTATGCTGTGTATACACACAACATGTCAGCCAGGCTGATTGAGACGGGCATGTAACACAATGACAAGGCAAGACTGCCGCAAACAGCTGACGTCTGCATGTCTCACTCGTGTTTGGAGAGAAAGAGCGCTGGCAGAAGTGGTGGAGGGGAGCTCTGACCCCACTGCACTCTTCATCTTCCCAGAGCGAGCAGCTGGGCCTCTGTTCCCGCTCTCCCGCCCGCACTGGCTACTGTACAGATGACATTTATGTAAGTGCCACACCAGAGGGGCCCACGTGACCAGGAGGAAACATCTCTCAACATCTGGTTTCAACATAATGCTCGGGGCCTGGCCAAAAGAGAGTCCCCCTACCCGCTTTGAGCAGTGCTCTTGTACTCCCAAATTTTTCTCTGCAGATGCTGTCTGCCTGCATTCGTACGTAAAGACAGCAGTACATAAAAGTACATTTATTGTGTTAGCGAATGGATAAAAAGCTTGCAATAAAAGTACATCTCCAGGAACCGGGCCAGGTTTGAGCATGTGCAAGTCATTGGTAAATCCAGGGGGGTCTGAAGACGGAAACACAATCTGTCGGACTACTGCTGCACGGAAAGAGACGGTGAGGTCAAAACGTGACGTGACATACTTATATGACATACTGTAATCAGCTTCAGAAATTTACTTAGAAATAGTTACCCCTTGAACATATTTTAAGGGGCATTTTGACCTCTATGAGCACACAGTTTCAAACAGAAGTCATTACATATTTGTATGTATATATGCACATATGCTTCTAGGGGGCTTTGTGAGAGACACTGCAGTCAATCAACCAGCAGAAACACATTTTCCTGTGTCCCCACATCCAGATCCACCTAAAGTCTCTGAAAGGCATCCCCTCCTCTAGCACGCTGCATCTTTAAACCCGACAGTTTGGCAGATTACACAGCTGCATGGGCCAGCCTGGTGAATTATTTACCATCAACGCCAGCCTTTCCCTCCTCCCACTCGATCCATTATATAGCTCACCGCATGCCAACTGGTCCTGGCACGCTGGCATCAAAGCCGAGCCAGGCCAGGGCTGCTTTAAGCTGCTTGTGTCTGCCATAATGCCATCTTAGCTCGGTAGGTACGGTGATCAACAGATCGGTTTAATCGTATCTGACTGACCGAGAGAATATACACAGGACGGATTGTGGAAAATGATGGACACCCATCATTTTCCTAAATCCTCCTTTCTTTCTAGACAGATGCAGGTCAAAATCTATTTTCACACACATTCATGCTGCTTCTGCTTAAGGCGGAAATATTATTTAGACGCATAAGCGGAGTTAACTGCAAGCTTCTTCCACATTTTCCATATTGATTTCTGTGGCAAATTTGTTAAATAATGAATTTGAATATGGTTAAATTAGTTATCTTTGAATTTTTGTTTCTCAATGTGCGAAAAGAAAGAAAGCAGCAACCAAGAAAGAAAGAAAGAAAACATTATTCTGGGTGCTAAAACATGATTTTTCCAATTCATATAATAACTGAACTTGATTTGTAATTTTCGTAAACAACAGGCGCTAAAATTCTTCTGGATTTCTACGGTATTTTTGTGCAGCAGATTCTTAAATCCAGCACTTTCGGCAAGATTGAAGTTTCAGTATTAGATTTTATACAACAGTAATGAAGTAATGAAATAATGTTCAGCTCAGTGAATCTAGTTTTATGTTTTGGATTCTCCTGGAAAATGGCTACCGGCCTGTTCTGCGAGTCATAAATCTCACTAAATCCAGCGCTGGAAATGGTGGAAACAGGAAAGCACATGGTATCGCCTGTCCACTGGATGTCTTCTCTTGTCTTTTGCTGCCTTCTGGATGTAGAATTTCCATTCAACAAAGTCCAGGAGCATCATCTTGCTCGTTATTCAAAACTACACAGACACACACACACACTCATGCATAGACAGCAGACATGATGGATGAGAGGAGAGTTACACTGATAAGAGTAAGGCTGTTGTGCCTCCATTATAAAGGAACACACACACACACGCTTTCAAACATTCTACAGGATACAGAACTGTGGCATTTTACAGAAGGTGGCTGATACCAAAGTGCACTGTTAGCTTCTGTGCAAGAATCTATAATATCAGATGTTTTCCAGGTTCTTCGTGTAAAAAGGAAAAATAAAGGTGGTTTAGTGTTGCAGGACAGGCTGAACTTATGCTCATATTTCGCCAAAAGGATGGAAACGAAAGAAAACAATAGGAGGAATAGGAAAGCAGTAGAAGTTTACATTTTCTAAAGAAATCTTTACGATAATTCCTATATATGAGTGTGGTTCCTTATTTACATTTACATTAATTCATTTAGCTGACGCTTTTATCCAAAGTGACTTACAAGCAACTAGGGGTTAAGTGTCTTGCTCAGGGACACATTGGTGTCACACAGTGGATTCGAACCCGGGTCTCTCACACCAATGGCATGTGTCTTATCGACTGCGCTAAGGGTGGAAAAAAGCAACTTACAAATGAGGACAATCGAAGCAATCAAAATCAACAAAAGAGCAATGATATACAGTACAAGTGCTATAACAAGTTGCAATTAGCTATTACTTAGTTAATTAATTAGTTAGTTACCTTATAAATGTATAAAAGTTTAATTGGTTTGATTTGCTTGCCCATTAGCGGAATTTCACAGGCAAACAAATTCTAATCTGAAAAAAAAAAAAAATGAAAAAAAAAAAAATTTCAATAGTTAGCGATGTATGTGGCACAGCTAACAATGAAATCCCTTTCAACCAAGTAGCTTTTTGGTCAACACGGTAAATCCTGATTTTTGTAACTTGAACCTGCTACAAAATCTGTGTAGGAAAACTTTCCCATTTCATTCATACTGAAATGACTAGATTTCACCCACGAAAATAACAATGCTTGACCCCATCTTAAGTCTAATCACTGTGCTGTAGTTTAATACATAGCATTATTGATTTGAACAACCCTATAAGAAGAATCCACAACTGTAATAGTGATTCATTATGTATGAATCACAATTCTTATATTGTGCATCTGTGGTTACCTATTCCTCCCAAGTGTGTGTGTGTGTTTGCGTCTGTGTGCGCAGCTGTGCACGCATGTCTGCACGTGGGCGTGTCAATGTCCCCTGTTCCGTGCTCCCACACCCTTAAGGTCACAGTCAATTAAAGCAGACATTGAACAGACCCCCATCGCATTCAGACCAGTTTCAACTCCACCTTAAAACTTACACGCTCTCTTAACCACCCATAAATACGAGAGGGAACGGTGCGCTGCATAACCATATAAATAAGAGTTGTTATTACAGTAGGATAAAACGAGAAATAGAGAGAAAATCAAGTATGTCTGGGGGTGGAGGGCCCCTGTTGGTCACGGTGAGATGGATGCCCCAGACGCTGGTCTGGTAATGAGGTCACGAAACTGTCAGACAGACCCCCAAACAAAGACACTGTGATCTAGGACCGGCCGCCTCTCAGACACATACTCTCTCGATGGAGGTTATCAATCACACACACACCCACCCTTTAATAATACACACCACAAATACTTAAATATCTTACTTAGAAAAAAAAAAGGTTTAAAAATAAATTATAATATATTATAATATAGTTTTATTACATAATTTATATTTTGAAATTTCCATATTTTCATTTTTAGATTAACTGATTTCAGTATTTTTTTATTATTACATCAATAATAAATATTATGAATTTCCATATTTTCAGTCTATTCTTTTGTAATTTTTTATAGTTTCTTTTTTTCACATTTACATTGCTATTTATTTATCTCCGTTTTAGTGCTTTTATTATGTAAACTTATTTCAGTTAGCAGCCTTTATTCCTCGTAAAAAAATCTTTATCTAATATTTATATTTTATTTCAACTGAATTTTAAGCCACCACAAACAAATTGTAAAAGTTACTGACAACACAGAATAGAATATTTATATGGAATATTATATACATGAAAAATCTAAAATAGCTTACTATTTATAATTTTACGTAAAATGTAACTTTCATATTTTCATATGTACCAGTACATAAAAATGTGAAATAATTGTATAATGTAAATGATATATAAATAATAATTTTTTTTACCCTATTCATCTCAAACATCACAGAATATTTTTCAAAAAGTGTCCCAGAAAACCTGCTTTATTTGACACATGGTGAGTTCAGCCCACCGTAGGGGAGGAAAGGGTTAATGCAAATAAACCCGGGAAAAAGAACTTTTCTTTAGCAATTAGTTCTGATGAGCAGGTTTGTTAGGCTGCAGCTATTGAAGATCTATTTATAGAGATTGCTTCAGGAGAAAAACCTGAGATGCGGCCATGCAGATCAGAGGGAGAGGAGGATGAAAGAAGGGAAATGAAAGAGGAAAAGGGGGGATGGTGAAAAAAGGGAGAAAGACATGGCCTTGTGCCTGAGAGGAATGCAGGGCAGCCTCTATCTGGTGATGAAACCGCGAATGACTGGACATATTGCCTACCCCCTTGCATTTGCATTTGTTTGTGTTTTTCTGCATTTGGTTTATTTTTACATCACCTGCTTGTGTCAAAAGTCTGGTTTGCACTTGTAGGTTCAGCTTAAAGCGGAATATGCAGTCATTAATTGACAGAATAACTCTACAAAGTGATTATTCATTCATGTGTGATGCATTTAAAATCGTTCACTCATTGACTATCCCCTATATAGTGAATGACACATAATGAGTGCCCTCAATTGTCCCTAAGGATTCATAAGAAGTCATCAACAACATTTATTCAGTACATTCAAAAAAATTATATATATATATATATATATATATATATATATATATATATATATATATATTTTTTTTTTTTTTTTTTTTTTTTTTCAAAAAATATTTAAACAATTAATTACATAACTACTAGGTAATGTAATTAAATAATTACAAAAAATTACAAATTACTAAAATTATTTTACCCATTACAGATCAGTTGCAGAGTGCACTATATAGTAAACGGTGTTTACTCAGAATTCGGATAACGCTACAAAATGGCTAACACCTCAAGTAGTGCACTATAAATATCACAAGGAGTGATTTCAGACACAAAGTCGGCGGGTTTGTGGACCAAACATTACAGACGAACATGTGGGAATGAGTTGTCCAATAAAAAATAAAAAAAAGTGCCTACCAGATATGTGTCTCAGGCTTTTTTCCATTCAGGGCGCATAATTGTCAGCATTCCTCCTAAAAGCATATTCCATGGAAACAGCCCCCCTCCACTCGCCTGAACCTTGTGAAAACTTTAAATAGTGTTTTATGTCGCACAATTATTTCTGCCTTGTAATCCTGTCAGGGGTGGAGGGGGTCTCGGGCTCTGAAAATTACCTCAAATAAAACATGTGGTGGGAGGAGGCAGATGCAAAAGTGTCTCTCGGAAAACACAAAGACACTTCAGAGGAGACATAAAAGAGAAACGGACATAAACAGAGGACGAACGAACAGGGAACAGTGAGAATCTGCTAGATTTAACCATATTGGGTCAAAGAAGTGGAGGTGGCATGCACTGTAAAGCAATTAAATAAAGCTCAGAGCACCAGAACAAACACACAGCGCATGCTTAATGCACATTCACGTCACACGCCAGGATCATTCGGCAAAAAAAAAAAAAAAAGCGCAACATCCATCGTACGCCAAGACTATAAATATAAAACACACACAACAATTTGTTACAGCTGAGAAGACATCTGTTTCACAGTGTCTGGACACAGAGCATGAACTACACTGGCTGTTTAATATAAAACATCAATTTAGAGGATAGGTTTCCAGGCCATACTGATTCAAGATCAGTGTTGAGATTGAGGAACAGAATTGCAAGAAGACTGCCAGCCCACCTCCCTCAAGAGAATCGCACAGCCCACAAATCAGTTTAATGTTTCACTGACAGTCATGGCTGTTCGCAGGAGGGACCACAACTGTGCAAAGCCCCCCCACACCACCCCGCTGCTGAATAAAGTCAAACTGAAGTCTGTTCTCCACAGACGTTCAGAACGGAGGATAGAAAACGGGGCTCTGTGTGCAGAAAGAAAGAAAGACGATGTAATCTTGTGGACAGGAGGAACGGGAGTGACTGTGTCTGGAAGGGATTGTGGGATTGTGTCTGTGGGACGGCAAAAAAAAAAGCACACGTTGGAAAGGATAGGCTGTTTTGAAGGGAAGAGACCATGTCTGCGTGGAGAGGGGAGACTGTGTTCGCCTGTAAAGGAGAAACTGTTTGTTTGAAGAGGATAGACTGTGCTGTCTGTTAATGAGAGACTGGGTTCGAAAAGGAAAGACGTGTACGAGGAGAGATTAAAGAAAGGCTGTTTGAAGACTGTTGAAGAAAAGAGTTTGTGAAGGAGAGACTGTGTTAACTGGTAAAACTAAAGATTATAGGGCTGAAGAATTAATCGATATAAACCGAAATCGCAATAGTGTAATCATCAAATTGCAAAGGATGTGATTTTATTTAAAAAAACGTATGCATCATTTTAGAGTGAAGTGTGGCACTGTGTTCCTTCACACACGAGCAGCTCATGATCTGGTGTTTTCAGCATCTAAGAACGACTCAGTTCTCAGTAAATGCTGACACAAACGCAATGAACTCGCTTATAACATGCATTTGGGAATGCAATATGCACTACCCCTCTTCCCAAACTTGTAATGAGATGCATTATTAAAACAGCTGTCGGCAAATGTTTTAAAGGGCTTGGTAAAACTCGATGGTTGCTTAAAAATTTAAAGAAAGCCATTTACAAGCTTCATATTAGTATTGTAATTTTACAATTTTATAGTAAAATAAAATAATTATTATGTGGAATTTTACTATGATGGCTTTTATAAGTATTTTGATTTTGCTATAATAATTCTAATAATGAATTACATTTTTTTATAATAATAATAATAGTTACTGTATTATTATGATCCTATTTATATACAACCAACAAAGTTTTGGCCAATCTTTGCAGTCCTACAAACAAGCACAGCACTGGATTGTGCAACAAATTGTTCCTTTTCGAAGAGGAGTGTTTTTGTTACCCTATAAAGGAGAAAATGAGTCATTAAACGAGATTGTTAGCTTAAAACGTACAGACTGTACCTATTTGAAGAGGTGAGCCTGTGTTCATTTTTCAATGAGAGACTGTGTTAGCCTGTAAATGAGAAACTGCATTAGCTTGCATTAGCATAGAGACACTGTGTTAGCATGTAAAGATCAGACTGTGTTGCTTGTAGAGGAGATACTGTGTATGTTTTGAGGAGGAGAGACAGTGTGTGCTTGAAAAATGGCGACTGTGCCTGTATGTGGAGGTCAGCGCGCCCCACTGTAGCAGAGGGAGCACACAGAGCGTAAACACATTAACGTCACTGTGCTGCTGTACGCTCGGCTGCATTCACAGACTCTGACTCATCAGGGCTGGAATGGGAAACAGAGGACACTGGCAAGAGGGAGGCCCAGTGCAGTCACACACGAGCAACTGCCATACACTTGCAGACACATCATTAGACACAGGTACACAAACATATTCATTAAATAAATTACATAAACTACTAAAAATATACATCTAAAAAATATATTATTTATTGTAAATATTAGTAATGTAAAGGTAAATATATAAATATGCCCCCACACACACACACATACATATTTATGTTAAAGATAAATATTTAAAAATGTTATTTATATATATATATATATATATATATATATATATATATATATTTTTTTTTTTTTTTTTTTTTTTTTTTTTATATACACACATATATATATATATATATATATATATATATTTTTTTTTACACACACATACATATGTACATAGTGTTTGTATGGTGAGTCCTCAAAATATGAATTACGCATTCTGATATTTAAACAAAGCTGTGCCAAAAAACCATCCCCACGACTGCAATTCAGAGAGAGAAAAAAAAAACGGTCATCTGGAAAGCATCTGAGAAGGCTAAAACCTGAGAGTCTATGTCATGTAGTCCTGCGTGACATTAGTGGTTTACTAGCTGGTTTTACGTCCCGTTACAACCATCACACTTTACACAGTCTTTCATTAAGGGGAGCTGTAAACGTCAACAGCCATTACCTCATCTCCGAGAGCAAAGTCACATGGCCGGCATGACATTAGTCAATACTCCATATTGAAAAACACACATAAACACACACTAACTTACACCTTCCCTTGCCCATTTCTCTCTTACTATAAACAAGGTTTCTGCAGGTGCAAGTGGACCAGTGGAAATTTCAGTCCCGGTTCGCTCATCCACAGAAACAATATTATCATACACAATAATGGGTTTTCTGTGTTCAGCAAAGCACAGATTCCATTACAGCTAAAAGCAAACAGTGATGCTGTTGAGTCATGCCCGTTAAGCACTATAAATACAGACCTGCTCTGTGCTAATGGCCTGTAGCATGGCACCCTCGACCGCAGGTGGCAGATGGAGTGACGGGCAGAGACCTGGGCACAGGGCAGGGCTGGTGAAGGAACAGGACGGCCACCGTCCATACATCAGAGCTCACTTTAAGCATTGTCACTCAGCACTGGCGAAAATATGGCAGCCACACCCAAATAAAGAGACGACAGGAATGATTGTCACATTAGTCAGGCGGCTCTGACTGTGGGCGCTTAAAATATCCTGTGCAAACTGCTAAAATATGTACTATTTAATGGGCCTTGGAAAGAAGAACACGCCAGATCTCATGTCACATCCAGAGTTTAAGGACTGTTGAAAGGATGCTGTGCGTGTGCGCACGCATTTACTCTAAAGAAAAGAAAAAACGGGCTTAAAATGCATTCACCCTCAGGCCAGGCAAGATGCGGATGAGTTTGCATCTTTATTGGAAAAGATTTGGAGAAAGTTAGAATTACATGATCCAAGCCAAAACCATTGTTTTTGCTTGATTGCGGTGCTTGATCCGTGCATATTTCTCTCCTGATTCAGGAAGCAACAGTATGAAGTTAAAATCTTAATGGTGGATTTGTTTCTAACAAATATGCAGCTTTTCATTTCACAAGATTTTAATTGATAGGCTTAATTTATCCACTTTTTAGACTCTCATTCTGATGGCACCCATTCATGCAATGTTAATGTGATGTAATGCAAAATTTCTCGTTCTGATTAAAAACAAACTTATTTATATCTTGGATGGCATGAGTGTGGGTACATTTTCAACTAATTTAAATTTTTGCGTGAACTACTTCTTTAAGAACTGTTGAAAGGACACTGTGCAGGTGTGTGTGTGTGTGTGTGTGTGTGTGCGTTTGTGCATGCGCATTTACTTGAAGAATCGGTAACCCAAGTCAGACAAAGACCTCTGAGGTACATTAATCAGTAAAAGTAGGTCTCTGTTAGGACATCTAACACTGGGGACCAGGTGATTGAGACTGGGGCCCTTCAGAGGACGGGCTTCCGGAGGTTACCGCGGTGCTGAAAAGCACAGGACAGGCAAGCTCAGTGTTGAAAAGCAGTAAGTAGATCTAGGGGTTAATGGCATCTGTGCATGTGTGCATGCCTATCTTTGTGCTTTTACCCACGAAGAGCGTCCGTACGAGTGTGTAGAGCATATACGTCTAAGTGTGCATGTTTCAGCGTGCATCCAAGTGTTTCTGACAGCACAGCCGTTTGCTCGAGAATGATGGAGCACAGCCTGAAATCTGATCATGCTCCCAAGGCCGGTACACTGCCCACCCAAGGAGATGAGATGAGTGTGTGGGTTATCGGGTGCTTACAGACACTAAAACCCACAAACAAACACATATACACATTGACTGCCACAATAATATGTTGTTTAGGCAGCCTAAGGTTGCGTAAAACCCCAAAACAAAGATTATAAGTGTTCTTTTGACACTAAACAACAACGCAGCAGTGTATGTATTCTTTTTTATTCTACAAACAACAGCATTCACTTATGTGAACAATATATAAAGGATCTTTCATAAACAAACACTGACTGTATTGATTTACACTCAGCTGAGAAGAATCGTATAATAATTTAAAAAAAGGTAAATGACATTCGATAACTGACAATTGTAATCTAGTATTTTCTTATCAAACATCACAAAATGACATTGTTAAAAGAAAGCGGATGAAGAAAAAGGCTTTAGGCAATGTGCGTGTCAAACTAATTTGAGTTTTTTTGCATTCAGTGGCTTAATTAATGTAATAAAAACAGACAGGGGAATTTATTTTCCATATATTTCCAGGCTCTTCCTAGTCTTGGGGACATTATGGGATTTAAAAGGATAGTTCACATAAAAAAAGAATCTCTCATTCCAAACCTTATGACTTTTACAAAAGAACAATACATGTAATGGAAGTGCAGTTATGGATCCCAATGACTTTTTTTACATGGGCAAGAACAGATCGTCGAAACATCTTTTGTGTTCTTCAGAGGAAAGACAGGTTTGAAACAACATGAGGGTGAGTGAATGATCACAGGAGTTAGATTTTTGGGCGGACTATCCCTTTAAGGCTTGACTTCGGACCACATGACTGTGAATTGCAGGGTTTGGAAAGGATCGTTGGGGGGTTGCAAAGGCTCGGCTAACGTGACCAATCTGTTGTCGGCTAGGCCGCTTCGAGAAGACAGATTACTCTTCTCCAGGCAGCTCAGGGACAGACGAACCCCCAGAACTCCAGAGGGAGGGTTCCCATTCCTTGTCCCATTCCTGTCGGCTCTAATGATCCAGTGCAATTTCTCAGCACAAAGGGATTCTAAACAAGGTGGAAAAAGTCTATTCAGCCCTAGTCGTGCATCTTCCTACAGACTCAGAGGGCGGGGTGTCAGGTTAAGGTACTCGCAACATGCTCAATGATGCATTCTGATGGGAAAATTAATGAGTTCTTATGACGTCATTTTTGAATATTCAATATCCGTAATAAAGTCACCAGGTGGGCGATGATAAATAAGGATGCACATGAACACTAAATATTATAAAATTATGAAGGAATCTGCATTTGTTTTAAATTTATGCATTTAGCAGACACTTTTATCCATAGCGACTTAGAGTGCATTCAGGCTAACAGTTTTTACCTAACATGTGTTCCCGGGGAATCGAACCCACAACCTTGCGCTGCTAACGCAATGCTCTACCATTTGAGCCACAGGAACACTAGTGCTAGCTTTAAAAACTAGCAATCAAGTACAACCAACAGTGATCTA
The DNA here is from genome assembly GCF_023724105.1 of Carassius gibelio. Taxonomy (NCBI): domain Eukaryota; kingdom Metazoa; phylum Chordata; class Actinopteri; order Cypriniformes; family Cyprinidae; genus Carassius; species Carassius gibelio. The sequence continues at coordinate 8,745,647 of NC_068380.1, read as the reverse complement.
TAAGGGAACTGAAACTGGACTTGCTTTGATATGTGGGGCAGCGTGATTCATAAACACGGACACAGTAGTCAGAATATCCAAATGCATAACACTCAGCAGAGTCCAGTGGTGACTATCCGACAGGAAGCGCTGAGGAATAGCCAATCAAGTCAGCTGAGAGAGACAGGAAGTGGCACACAGTCAAGCCCCATCAACTCCACTCCAGTCTCGCTCCCGCTTTTTGGCTGAGCAGATGGATCAAATCCAACAGGCACAAATACAACGAACCAGTACATTAAACAAGTGCTCTCAACCTCAGAAAAATAAATCACAAGGAGGAGGAGGGGCGAAAAATGAAAGAAAAAAAAAACTCGACTATTCTTTAATTGACAGATCTACTAACCTGTCAGGAGGAGATGTATAGACACTAATGCTAAAACCCCACCATGAACCCGAAGGCTATGCAGAGAGACAGATCTCTCCCACACAAGCCTTTAGTAGGTCAGCTCCTCTTCAAGAAAACCATGTAAAAGCAAACCACCTATGACAAAACAGAAGAACTTTGAAAAAAAAAAAAATCTGAAAATGCAGGTAGGGGTGTGCCGGTTTCAGAATTGGTGATGACGGTTATGACGTGAGTCAAAAGTGACGGTTCATAACATAACCGCCGGGGGGGGTTGTGTAGTGGATCTGCCGTAGAGTCAATTGGTTGTTCTTGGAGATAGCGGGTTAACTCCGTATCAGCGCCACTCTGATCGGTAAAGGGGCAGAGATTTCAGACCTCCGTTTATTAAGGAGATCTGTCACAAAACTCATCATCCGCACCAACGTTTTTTGAGCAAATTTCAAAGCCGCACCCGCCCGCCATCCACTGATTGTTTTGCGATGCAATGCTTTGCTGATGCGAGCCGCAAAAAAAGCCATTGTCTGTTCTAGAAAGGATGCAGCAAAGATATTTAATGCTAATGTATGAAGCATAGGCCTACGCTGAGTTTCATTTACGATGAGATGCGCTCTATTTCACAGTGCAGTGCAAGTGAACACGGAGCGCTGGTGCTTCCATGTCACGGTTATCATTGTCTGCTATATTTGCTTTTTATTTATTAAAATACATGCAATTGGTTGATGAAACATTTATTAAAATTAAGATAAAATTTGTACAAAACGAAATTCGTTTTTAAGAAAGGTTTTCTACAAAGCAAAATTTTATGAAGTGGTAAATATCATGTCTGACGATTTACAAAACTTCATTAAGTGGTAAAAACCATGTCTCCCAATATATTGCGCATCTTATGATCCTATCTAAAAAATGAAAATATTTTTTGATAAAAAATGTTTGTAAAAAATATTTTAATGACACGGTTTTGGCGGTTATATAGTGCTAATGACGGTGTTCAACTATAACCGCCGGTCTCACGGTTATATACTAACCGTCACACCCCTAAATGCAGGATGTTGTCACATTCAACCATATATCAAACAAACATATTCAAAGGCTAGACATAAATGAGCCAATAAAACTGCACAAGATCCATTAAGAATGTTATGGCACTATATATACACACTGTCACTCAAAAGTCTGGGGTTAGAAAGATATTGTTAATGTTTCTGAAAGAAGTCTTTTACGCTCGCCACAGAATTTATCTGATGAAAAATACAGTAAAAAATTTTTTTAATATTGTAAAATACTACTAGAATTGAAAAAATCTGTTGACTATTTGTTAACATTTTAAAACGTAGTTTATTCTTGTCATTGCAAAGCTGAATTTTCAGCATCTCATTTACAACTTTTATTAATATCAATGTTGAAAACACTGTGCTACTTAATATTTTTGTGGATACCATGTTATCTGGATTCTCTGATGAAAGTAAAAAAAAAAACATATATTTGAATTATAAATGTCTTTACTGGCACTTTGGATTAATATAATGTATAATTCCTGTATATAATTATTAATTTCTTTTTTGTAATCTAGAATATCACTAAAATGCCTTTCAAAAAACGTACGGATTTTAATTAAATATAATGTAGCAATAAATATAAAATATTTATACATAAACATCTAAACAAAAATAAAATCAATTATCATTCTTACATTAGTGTTTAAGCCAAGTTGCAATTCCAGAATTCCAGTTTATGAAAATAGCAACCAAGTTTCAAATGTACACAAAATATTGAGAAAGAGCATGATTAAACATGACTGAAACCCTGAATAAGATCTCTTAATCTAAGCAGACTAAACATCGGTACAAACCTCCCACAGGTTGTTCTTTTATAGCTCAAGAGACAATGAAAATCTCAGTTTTGCATGTCATAACTATCACGTTATTGTTGACTATGAATATTTCTAAGAGACATAAACAAACAAAAAAACAAATGAGGAAGCAGTGATGAGAATAGTTTGAGCTCATACTGAAATCTCTAACTTCTGATCACAGACATTCATCTTTTGCCCATCCCAGAGATATTGTTAACATATTCTGAAAGTATAGTGGAGACACATGCAAGATTGGGGTCTTTTTCTCAGGAAAAAAAAACTGGCAAAAACTCTCCTCATTTAATCTTACTGCAGCCTAGAAAAAACAATGGACATATATAAAGAAATATGATTCGTAATTGTTCTTTCCTACAGGCTGTGAAATCATTTCATTGGTCATGTATGAATCTAGTGAAGAGCTCGGGTCTACAAACCGGATATATGTCGACCCCAGACCTCACTGGATTGTGCCTCCACAGCCCCCCGTGCTTCCATTACAGTGTCAACATCAAAGGCATTTTTCAGTGTGCTAGTCACACAATGCTCTATCTCTCTCTCACTTACTACCTCTACACACAGCAATACAAAAACACACACACACAAATACACTGTAACAAATTCAGTCCTTGGTAAATACCCTAACGTCGTGTTACGAATGGGACAGCTATAATTAACAGTGTAAGACGCCAGTCTGCCAGCGTGGGCGGCGTGCCAGTGGATCAGCCCTAATTACTGTATTCATTTTGTCAGAACCATTCAGTTCACAGCTCTCTCTGACCAGCCCTGGCAGCCAATGAAATCTCTGGACACTAACATCACAACGACCAGAGGCCAACCAGCAGTCCCCTCTAAGGCAACATCAAAGCCAGTGAAGGAGCAAAAATCAAAATGGCTGACACACACAACAACAATCATAACTGAAAAAAAAAAAAGGACTCTTTTCTTCGACTGACTCAGTGTTCTTTGTAGTGCACTTTGACACTGAGAATCAGCTAAAGAAACATCGGTGAACGTGTAGGCAAATATGAGCAAAATATAGTACAAAAACAATACAAAAAAAAATATATTTTTACTAGATTGTCGCAAGAATTTAAAAATGAGCTCTTTCAATTCATGAGTTGAACTGAATTCAACTGAGCTGAATTGGCCACAACAAAGGAAGCTGAAATGGAAAGGGAGGATATTTATTTTAGGCATTTTACAAAAACTTTTTTGCATGAAAATTCAGTATATATATTCAGTATATCTTAAAAAAAAAATCAATGTGTTCTTTTAGACTTATTATTAATTCACTTTAAAGGTGCTGTATGTAGGATATACACCGAGTGGTTGAACTAGGTATTGCAGTCCAAATTCAAAATATTGGAGCAGGTTTTTTCCCCTGGCCCCTCCTCCTCAGACTTGACGCACACACAAGGTTTCTAAATTGACACCAGCACAGTTGAAGATGAATGAAATGAAATACGATGTGTTTTCCGCCAACTGGCAACCCGGTAAACATCTGCAAACATATTATTGTATTTTTACGCTTTAGTTGAGTCAAAATCTTACATACAGCACCTTTAATGTTTAACATCTTAGGTGTTTTGATTATGTTACCATGTTCATAGCTTATGCATACCACAAATCAAAACATTGTTGAATTTGAAAAATCTCAATTTAGTTCAAAATCAATCAAACAAAGTCAGTTTATGCAATCAAAACCATATTTTATTAATAAACAATTTTGGTCTAAGGAACTTTTCATTGCTGAACAAAGTAAAAAAAAAAAAAAGTATTTCGTCTTTTAGTGCGACTTTCCTTCTCATCTCAAGTTGCCAAACATTTTTAATTTTCAACCCCTATCCTCCAACCACCAGCCATATAAAGACCTAATCAATCTAATCAAATTATTATATAGAAAATAAAGTCCCACTATACATTTTTGTATACGAATATTGTTTAACTTAAACAAACTGTTTACTTGAAAGAGTGTACTTAAAGAGAAGGTATATTAGCACTGTGTGGTTTATTCACCATCAAACGCTCAGCGTAAACTTGAATAAATTAATAAATGCACTTATGGTGTTTGTATGTGGTGCAACACTCAAAGCGAAAATGCAAAAAAATAGATTTTTATCAATGGTGTCTAATGTATAAACGCAAAATATGTGAGCTAGAGTGGAGGGAATGCACATGACCTTATGAAAATATTTCCATCATGCAGGCAGGTCTGAATATAATTTCAGCACAGACACACTGGTCTCTTTCAGTCTCCATCACATCCTATTTAAAACTCTATTTAAACGAGCATGCAAAAGCTGAAAGAAAATAGGGCCAAATGTGGCAGTTGTTTGGGTTAAATATTTATGCGTTTGAAAAAAAGACAAAATGAAGTGATCTGTGGCAAATTTAACGGCTGCTTAGGATTATTTATTTCACAGGTGCATGGCGAGGAAAACACAGACGTTACGTAATCGGTTGGAAAATAACGGGTCATCCTAACAAATCCCTAACTGTCACATTGACATCACATAGCGGACAATAAATGTTTCAACCTGCATCCTGAGGCGAAGCAGAACCGTGAAGCAGCAAGATAAATAACTAGTCACTAACAATTAAACAACAACAGCGCAACATTTGTGGACTGAAAATGGAAACGGATATGGAGAGACAGAGAAACAAAAATGGCAATTCATCTTTCCAAATATATACAAACAAGTTCTGAAAACTTTAAAGGGACAGTTCATCCAAACATGAAAATGTTGTCATTATTTCCTCATGTCTTTCCAAACTTGTGTGATTTCCTTTTTTCAGTGGAGCACAAAAGAATACATTTTAAATAACATACTGGTCACTCTTTTCTGTGCATGTACAATGAATAGGGACTAGAGCTTTCAAGCTCACAAAAAGCACACAAAAGCACCATAAACTATCAAAAAAGGGAAAAAAAAGAACAAAACATCCAATTCATGAACAAGTCATTTCAGCCTGTTTCTCACATTAAGAAGTCATGTGGCATCAGACGAGTTTGCACACAAATAGTTTTGGACTACATTTATTTTACTTTAATCATACTTTTTGTCATTCTGAAGCTTTAAAACCCAAGTCTTTGTTTACTTATTTATATTCAAAATATTGACTTTATGATATTCAGCAAGAATATCTTCATTTTCTGATAACGTTCAGTTCGCTTTTAAGGAACAAAAACAAAATGATATTACAAAGATGCACATACTTGTAATGCAAAAAAATGTATTTTTTTTACAATTGTATTATATTACATTGTATTATTATTAAAATATTGTTAAATCAATTTATAAATCTTAAATAAAACATGTCAAAAACCACCACACCAATAAATTAACACCTGAATGAAAGTTAAAGATTTAGATTTAGCTAAAGAAGTAGTTTTGGACTGTTTTTATGATACTTTAAATGGTGCTTTTTTTGTAATTTTGAAGCTTAATTATATTAGAAAGGATATTCAAATTCGCCTTTCTCTGAAAGTTTCATTTAACAAGAAAGTATGTTGCAACAATCAAATGACAGTGTTTTCTATTTTTGTTTTCTTGGTCCTTAGTAGACCGTAGAGTAAATTAAGCCCAAAAATGAACATAAAAACTGCTCATACCACAAAGTCCATTGGGGTTATATTATGGCTTGCCCTGTGTCTGAAGGAATGGTACAGTAAGGTAACCATGGCACATTAATTTCACATCCACCAGCCCAGCCATTAAGGTAAATTTCCAGCTTCCATCACCAGAGATAGAATTTCCACCTCTCTGACTGAGGCCCTTGATGTCTCGCACCTTGGGTACGGAGCAGAAAAGCACTCGGACTGACTGTTATTTTTTTTGTTCTTTTACAGGGTTCACAGAATCTCCGAAAGCATGGCCTCCCAGCCAAAACCCCCGGCACGATTAATTTAGTAACGGGTTATTAAGCTCAGACATAAATTGCAGCCCTGGACATTTTAAATGGAAAAGGGGGACTGATTTATCGAGGCTCCGGAGACAAAACAGGTTTTTTATTTTCCATTTATTCAGCGGCACTCTCTGGGAGCGGTAACTCGCGAGGAATTCACGAAACGACGGGCGGGAAAGAAGGCGCATGAGGGAGGAAGGCAGGAGGCGATGGCAACCATGATCAAAGATACGGCTGGCCGGAGCACTGCGGTGCCCTTGAGTTCTCCACACTACAGACGGCTTGGCAGAAACTTCTCAAGAGCAAACACAGCAAGGAATTATACAGATTTGCCGTTTGGAGGATTGGAGGCACCTGTCTGAAATCTTCACAAAAACACTCTTATGCTGATAAGGATATTATTAATCAAAGACTAAAAGAAAAGCCCAAGGTTATTTTGAACTGTAGATGTCTTCTGACAGCTGTCTGATGTTTCTTTCTCTTACTTCTTTGCCTTGATCCCTAAATCCTGCACTGTTCTGCCCCGTTATCCATACTAACATTAACTTCAGAACGATACTAAATCCAGACAAATAAACCGCAAACTAATTACAAATAAACAGCCTCAGCCAACTGAATAAATAAAAAAATCCTTTTTTTTTTTTATTAACATGTTAACACATTCAGTTATTTAAGTAAAGAAAACAATAATATTAAAGTGTTGGGTGAAATGTAGCATATAGAATAAAGTATGAGATTGACACTTTTTTAGACAATTATATTGTATTACTATTTTTTATATTATTAATTATTATTTTATTTAAAAGTATTAAATAATATTACTTAATATTAAAAATGTCTATTAATAAAATGTAACTATATACACATTTCCATATTCCATACTAAATTCTGCTATATAAAACCACAGATTACTATGCTTTTATTAAACATTTTACCTGGATTTGATTTACAAATAAATTTCTGAATGAAAGCATCAATATCAATAAATGCATTAAACGTCATTAATATGCAAGTGAAAACTAATGCTCCATGTGCTTTAAAATGTAGAGTCTGTAAATACTATAGGTCAAAAACAGAGCCTATAAACATTATCGTGTCCACACATTAAGAATAATCTGTTTTTAAATGGAACAAACATCAGATAACCATCCTGATCCAAAGGTCGCAATGTTCTTCTATTGTCAGGACGCGTTTGTTTCAAAACTCTATCAGATCAGAGAATCGTTTCAGTAAATAAAGAATCACTGATCCTTACTGTCCTGCTAACATGCATCATCAGTTTTTCTCCTGGAACATGACCTCACAGACAGCCCTATGGTCCGAACACGACCGTCTACTGCTATTCATGCAGACCAAGTGTTCCCTAAATGGAGAAACCATAATATCCTCTGGTTTCTCTTACAAGGCCATGCCGAGCTTCAGACAAGTGCAAAATCTGAAAAATAATCTAACGGCGCGGCCATGCTCAAGAGATCATAATAACAAGAACGTTACTCTACAGGGTGCTCATTTAAAGTCCTGTAAATAGTCAAAATGGAGGCAGAATGCATGCAGAAGAATATCAACTGATGTGAAAAATGAATCATGGTGCTTCACAGGTACCTGGGAGACCAGGATGTGCTGGTCCAGACATATGACAATTAGGCACTCAAATTCCCCTTCGCTCCACTACCTTTGAGCTTTCTATCATCTGGAAAATCAATTCTCGCTTTTGCTCACCTCTGGAGTGTTCTTCTTGAACTCGCGGCTTTGGTCGATGAGTTTTTTCCTGGACTGCTCACTTTCATCCTGTCTGTTGGCTAGGGCTCCGGCGGTGGCATCCAGTTCTTTCTGTGGACAGATAAGGGAAACGATTCACATGAGGTTCCGCAGATTCACTGAAAAGCAGCAGTTGATTCAAATTATAATTTGAGCTTAAAGTTTCAGGGAGTTGGATTTCAAAAGGTCACTTTAATAATTGATTTGTGAATGAATAGCTCAAAACAAAACAACTGATTCAGTAAAAAAAAGATTCACAATTTGAACCAAATGTGTCAGTAAATTGGTTTCAGAAGTCAACATAGGAACCAATTTGTGAATGAACTGCTCAATCTTAATTGTGGAACAAATCAACCAATTCACTGAAAAGAACCAATGGATTAAATTCACAATTTGGACTAAACTATTCATTGAGTCAACTTAAGAACTGATTCAGAAATTAATCCTTCTGTCCGAATTATGAACCAGATAAACTGATTCACAATTACTAACTGGGACCACTCTATGAGGAGGTCGGCAACAACTTTCTGTTGTCCACAATCACACTTGTGATCGTCGCCTCTCAGACCGGTCACATTCGACAAAATCGAAAGCTGTAAAAACAATCCGACAGAACCTTCTCACCATCACACCTATTCCACAGGAAACACGTGTTTTATAAGGTGTGAGAATACTGCTCGATATGCACCTGCGGGTATACTGTGGCTATAAACCTCCTGCTCCAACTAACCAGTCAGATTCCCTGGAAAGTTGCGAAAGACACAACGTGATTGGCCGTCTCATCCATCAGTCAGCAGCGCACTGCTGTCCCATCCCTGGTGGGCCTCATGAAAAGTCAGCAGTCTGCGGTCCCTGTCGTCCCACTCCTCTCCTCTCAACAGCAGGGAGCTGAGCTAAAGAATATCATCTGACATCTGGGAGCCAGATGCTGGGAACAAATCAACTTAATTAGGCTGGAACTCTGTGCGCCAGACTCCCCAAACCTCCAACACAACAACTGGGGGGCTGAGTCACCACAGTCTCGCCCCAGTTTTACTCCCCTCTGTTATTATCACCTCCTCCTTCCACATAGGAAGACACATGGCTCCACAAAACTCTCTGACGGAGCGTCGTTCGGCTAGTCTGGCAAGGTAAAAGCATGAGGGCTGATCTCCAGGGACAAATCTGGTTTTAAATACCATCCCTAGAGACGGGTGTGGATCATTGGTTTCTGGGTCAATGGGAGATGTTTTAGATAAAAACGTCATGCTATGTAAGTGGGCTATGGTTCTGATCTTCCTAAACGGTTTGTTATTAATACAAGTGGTGAGACCGTGACAGAAATAAACTGTGACATAATGCGTTTACTCCAACAATCCACTGACATGACATGTATGTGAGCATTATTAAGGGTAGCCTATATACATTACCTTTATATAATCATGACATACTTGTCTTACACCTTAATGTGATTTTAAAGTCAAGCAGCCAAAATTACAGGAAATATGAATCATAATACAGGAAAGGTTGCACTTTCAGCTTAGGAAACCATATTTTAAACTGTGAACCAGATCAAGGTGTTCAATGAAAAGAATCTGTTGATTCGATTCACAATTTCAACTAAACGACCAAGTTGAAGTTCAAAATGTCAACTTCAGAACTGTTTGTTAATGTTACTTTTAAGGTCATGGGGTAAAAATAATATGAAATATGAATCATATTCATAATACACCAAAAACTGCACTTTGAACTTCTGTAAACATGCGTCTGTGAACAAATCATTCTGAAATGTGAATAGGATCAAGGACTCGTTGAAAAGAGTCTGTTGGTTTGATTCATAATTTAAACTAAATGACAGTTGAATTCTAAATGTCAATTTTAGAATATAAATCATAATATATAATAAAGGTTGAGCTTTTAAAAGCTTTCAAAGAAGTACTTCAATGAAGTACAAAGTCTCAGTTGCTTCTCCTAAAAATTATCTGCAGAAAATGAATATGACAACTGTTGATATACGAAAACAGTATCGGGCGGTAAAATTAATGTGCATATAATGAAGCAGATTATTTGGTTTTGAGAGAATGAGAATACAGAGATCTTTGTTATCGGAGCACAGTTTGAGACCGTCTCACTTGAAACTCGAAAGCAGACACAACTGAGTTCACTTAGGTCTTTTCTTCTCAGACACTTAAACACTGTTCATTTAAGAACAGAAAGAAAGGTTTGAGATATTAAAAAACGTGATTTTTCTTTCTATTGGTATCAGTAATTCTAATGCCCCCTGGGGTATTCCATCCAGCCCCCCGGTGTAGTTCAACGAAGCCCTGTAGCCCTCCAATGAGAATCGTTTATATAAAGGACCAAATTGTTCCCCATAATAGCTTTATAATTTTCCTAATGGAAGAATTCTGCTGGCTCAGGCGGCGGTGCTTGTCTTAGTTAATTTGTTCAGTAGTAAACGCTGATGGAACAGATTACAGGGCTCCCCAGAGAGCCAGGCCCTGCCAGATACTATCAGCTGCATATGCAGCAGGGAAACGTCAGCGAGGCCTCTCTCTCTCCATCTCTCCGTATAGCTGCTTTTTTTTCTTCATTCTCTCATAACCTATCTTTCTCACAGGCCATTACATTTCCTCCCCTCTCTTTCTCTCTGTATAACTGCCAGTGTCGCTGTGCCACAGAGCACCTGAGCACTCAAGAGGGTCAACAGCTCAGAGGCAGTCAGGAACAGATAAAAACAAAGCAAGACTCTAACACAGGTGAGAGGGGACGGCAGACACACTTCTGCAGTGGGAGCTGTACTGTAACTAAAAATGCTGGATTTAATTCTGAAAAAATGGGTTTATAATTATGTTAGCAGGAAAAACTGGTTAAGTGAACAAAAATTTAAATAATGATAATAATAGATCACATTCTTGGTCTTATTGGACGTGATTTGTTAGTGCACATTATTCCGTATTTAATAACAATCAAACTTTAATAACTTGCTCTGTCTCTAGAATAATTTTTCCAGTTTGGATGACATCACCAAGACCTCTTATTTGTTGAACCCTTTTCTTCTAAACAGGTTCCATTCTTGTAACTAAAAGCACCTTTTCACGATTAAGTGGAAATTAGGTCGGTCCTATTTTTTTCTTCCATTTCTTAATGTTGCAGGATATATGAAAAAAAATCAGCATCACAATATTTTTAGGGATGCACCAATATGAACATTTGGGCCGATACCGATAACCGATAATTCTTTAAATATGAAAGCCGATAACCGATATGTTGGCTGATAAATCTAAATCCCCATTTTTACATAATTTTTAAGAGCCTGATTACCAAAAACAAGTCTCATCATTAAAAGCCATTAAACACTTCAACATAAAGCAAACATAAAGCAGCCTTACAAATAAATAAAATAATAGTTAAATAATGGAAACAAGTTACTGGACAAACTTACGTGTAAAAAAAAAATTATAAGGCAATAAGACGATGGAGTGTGTTGAAATAGTTCCAGCATGTAAGGACTATAGCCAGAGATAGTCAAAATCATTTAATATTGTTATTATTAAGAGTATTTGGCATTTCCAATTAATGTAGACATGTTATTTTCTGGCTATTATTATTGGGTTACTTTTATTATTAAATTAATATTACAATTAATTTGCTTTGCAACAATTTCATAGCGCATCACCGCATAACTGACACACTGTGACTCGCAGCCTGTGAGGAAAAAAAAAATTTGGCCATTAGCTTAGGCTAATGGAAATGTTTTTAAAAAAAAAATTTAAACAGGTTTAATATAGCCTACAATGAATTATAGGCCTATAGCCTAAATACAATTGTTACACTTTATCAATGTTATGCACTAACTTTAAAAAACAATCTGTTCAACACAAATAATGTTTCTTCTTATTGTTTTCACTACCTTCGGGCCACAAGAGAAACATGAAAAAATGTAAAACACTTAGATATACCACATGTTAGGAGATTCGTCTCTCGTTGTTCTGAGAGAATACGCGCTGTTAATACCGAAAGCGCAGTCAGTTTAAAGCTATTTCAAGCAAACTATCATGGTGAACAGTGTGCATCTGAAATGTCTCTGCAGGAAATAATGCATTTTTTATCGGCTCTAAGATATCGGCCAAATTCTCTTATCAGTTCGATAACGATAACAGAAAAATTAACATTTATCGGCCGATATCAATATGGTGGCCGATATATTGTGCATCACTAAATATTTTCAATTCGTGCATGCTTAATTATAATCACTGCAGGTTTCAGAGTGAAGCACTTGACTGTTTTAGTTTTAACCGTGCTAAAGCACTTTATTATTAGCTGCTTGAGTGCAAATGAACACACTTCACTTTTCACGCTCCACTTTAAAACCTGCAATGCATATATTTATTTGTCAATGAACTCCCAAAATAGAAGTTTGATGGTTTAGCATTTGAAAATGAAGAACTTAGCATGGAATTATTAATATTATAATTTTACAGTTGCTCTTTTTTTTAAATAAAATATTCAGGGTTTTTTTTATTTTACATTATAATAGTACTACTACAATAAAGTACTTATTTAAATATTAGTATTTAATAATGACAATAAATTCATTTGTATTAAATTAAAATATTAAATGGGTCAAAAACTGTGGAAATTTTGCCTTTGAAAAGTGAAAAGACAAAAAAATCTGTCTTCAATGAAGAGTTTTTTCAACTTTTTTTCATCATTATATTGTACAATGTTAACAGTGTTAGTTTTTCCCCATATCATGCCCAATATCATCACACTACAGTATGTAGCAAATACACATCAGAACATGCACACTAACAAACATCATTAAATAGCATCATTAACCTATTTAAAGTCAAAAGAAATGTCGCACCACGACGACCTCTTCACTCTCCTTTAAATATAAAAAAAAAAAAAAAAAGTTTGTCCAGTGTACTTGAGTAAGCTGAACAAATTTTACAGTTTTAGTTTTTTTATAGCTTGTCCTTTAATCATTTGGTCTAAAAAAAAGAAAAAAAGGTGACCTGATTTCTGAAGGGTATGACTTTAAAAAAAAACAATAAAGGCAAGTGCGTGTATGTGTGCATTTTGAAAAGGCACCAACGCCTGATATTAGCACAGATAGAGCTAATCTATTTTTATGCCGGCACAGCCGTTAAGCCCTTTATCAAAGTCTTTGCTATTGCTGCTACCATTTATAACAAACCTGCTTTGTGTGAGCAACTAATCTCAACACTGACCTGCCGCTTTGAGATCTAACAGTGAACGCTTTAGTTGGGACTGTTAAAACCAACGCCAAAGATTTTGGCAGCAGAAGTGTGTTCCTTGTAACGTCCCGAAAATAGATCCTTCAACATTGTGTTCAAGTTTGTGACCTCTAAAGCCTGAATTATGCATTTGACCTCTTAACTGATGCTCTGGAGTAAAAGGAAAAGCACAGTGCCATGGATATGCGACTTTACCCACAAAGTGACGAAGCATATTAACATTGTTTTCACATAAATGAGTCACTGTGCCCTCATACCTGAAGTGCCCGTCCTGTGAGTGATTTAATTGCTCCTCGGGGAGTGAGAACGAAAGAACAGCAAGCGGAGGGAAACTTGACTACCCTATGAAATCAACTAAAAGTTTTGTTAATAAAACTAACATTTAAGAGGTAATATCTATTTAAAAACACACACACACAGACATTTTTTTTTTTTTTCAAGAAACCAGATACAAAATATTAATGACCTGTACCACACAGATTTTCGTCCAATCAAAAGCTCTCTAGAATGAAAATGTCCCTCCCACTTCAACCACCTGCGACTGACTAGCCAAGTAGCAAAATATGGCTCATAGCTGCAATGTATCTGAATTTGGCTGGATATTTAAAAAAAATATATGATACATCCCACACAAACTTCCTGTTTTAAAAGGAAATACATTAGTAGAACAAAGAAACCTATGTACTTTCACTACACAAGAGTCTGGTGTTAGTAGAGCAGCTAAGCTAAGACTACTAGCACTACTGGCAACATCACTAACTTTAAAGTCTTAGAAGTGCAAAAGCTTCATTCGCACACTTGCCATGATTCACTGATCAAATAATCAAAATAATGATTCATTGTAAAGGGGTCAAATCATTGAATGATTACTGATAACTTAGTTTCTATTCCAAAAGCACCACAGAAAATGAGCCACATGGTTTAAATTTTAAACAAATTTTGTTAAATTAAATTAAATATGAAGCCAAATATTATGCAAACGTGATTAAATATAACCTAGAATGCTACTTTTTTAATGCTAAGAAATGTAATATCACTGTTTTTAAGCAATTGTTGAACAGACAATTATAAAAACTATATTTGTCTCTGCATTTACCTTAATGATGAACAATCGCGTAATAATAAAAAATAAATCTAATATAGTTGATTTAACTTTTCTGACACAATTCACACCCTGGATAAACGAAAATTTACAAAACCAAAAGCAATATGACAGAGCCTGGGCTGTTCAGTTTTTTCCTTGTTCTGCGTCTTGAATTACACACATTGTCTGAAAAAGTTCAACAATGACCTAATCGCACTGCACGAACAATGCATTTGTGTCAGTAGTCTATGATACACTAAATCTTCCTGTCTCCGTTAACTTAGATGGCTTAATTGCAAATCAAGGATTTGGCGTGCTGTCAAAGATCCACCATCAAACAGCAACAATCAGACAAAGACGTGTGAGTAATATCGTTGTAGGAGGTTACGATAGTGCAGAAACTTCACACTGTGGCATGCGGGACCCAATCAAGACCACCGCGTTCACAGAGCTTAATAATGTGAGAGCCCACTGTTGTGACCCCTGGGAACACGCGCATCCATACGCACGACGCGCTCGCATACACACAATCTGTGAATAACAAGGGACCGTGGGGTTGAGTCTCATTAGATATGGACAAACTACAGACCAGACTTCATTTCCATCCAATTAAGAGACACTCAAAGCATTATGGGGGCTTGCTGATTATGATGCAGTACATTTGGGTCGTCTCAGTGCAACAATGTCCCAGTTGTTGACAGAAGAACACTCCCTTTCATACCAGATGGGGAGGGCAGGAGTTTTTTGAGGAGGTTTAACAGACTGTACACGCATTACTAATTCCAACTAGTTTTAGGACTGGACATCAGGAGCAACTGCTTAAAATGCTTCCTAGACAGCCTGACTCTCACTGACTATATCTGGTATGACTGACTCGTCTCAATATTTGAGTGATCGAGCACTTGTTAACATGGGAAGCTTCTCAGACTCACACAATTGGGATTACGACTGACACTCTATATTCTCATTAGGATAATATCTTTTTAAGAAACTCCGTTCTCACAGATCAGCGTTATCTCGCGTCAGAGAGGACCGGTTGGTTCACAGGGCTCACGATATCAGCCGCTCCTACAGCTGTAATGAATCCAGGACCGGTTCACCATCTCACACGCCATGTTTGCTATCAACAGAGCTCTCAAGGGCTTACAGCGCAGTTCATTAAAGCTGAGGAACAAGAACAAGCCCAGAGCTTATTCTCTCTTTCTTTCATTCGTTCTTTCTATAAACCACCATCGTTCCACCTTTGATTTATTATGCAACAAGATCAGCAATTTACTTCAGAGGCTTTCAGTCAGCACTGAGAGAATCGCGATCTGAGGAGGTCTGAGAGCACAAGCTGGTGCTGCTTGTCACAGTCGCACAGTACACACTTTTAAAAAGAAATTCATCGATTTGTTATCCAGATAAGTGCAGCATGCCTTTACCTCAGAAACTTTTAGGTTTCCCCGAGCAAATACATACATCTCTGCCTCCTCCACTGCTGATAACAGCATTCCTCAAATGCTATGGGTTTTAGAGAAACTAATTAAAGCAATTATATCTCTGGTTGGGAGTGGAGGCAGCGTCTGGGGAGTGGATCTCTGGTTGGGAGGGACGTGAACCGTTTCTCAAACAGTTAGACCGGCCCGAGAATGGATGACAAAGGACACACAGAGATCATCTTGTGTTTCAGGAGAGCAGCCGAGTCAATGTTTTCAGCCTAGAGTAAAGAAAAGACAATTACTAGCTCCACAAAAGTGCACGTCAGACTCAATAGTGCATGAAATGTCTATGAAGCCTAATGAATGAACTTAATGAACAACAAGTTTATCTAGATTTTCCTTTGGCTTATTTAAAATTATTTTGATATTGGTACTTTTATAAGCATGCTGTGCTGCAGCAAAAAGTTGCTTCTTTAAATAATAAGTGTCAAAAGTTTAACAAGAACTAACTACCAATGGCTTATTTGCAGTGTGTGGCAGTGAAAGGTCTCTGGGAAAAGTTTCAGTTTGATGAAATTCCATAGAATATGTAATGACGCACATTGAGCGAAGACCCACAGGAAACATGTCTGCCCTTGTAGAATATTGTTATTGATTATAATATAACCGAAATGAGTGTAATCTATCAGAATAGTGCCAAATAAATGATTCTATTATATCTGGCTGAGTGGAGAAGCCTAAGAGAAACAGAGTGTGCCACAAGAATGGAATGCACCACCTATTTCAGGCCTGGATGGAAATGGTCATATACGGGGAAGCCTTAGTCACATGGTCACTGCTTAAAATACTTAAGTATATGTATGGAATGTATTGATTACCTTTGGAATGTATATATGAGAGTTCAGGTCTGGACTCCAAGTCACTGTGAGACTGGCTCAACTTTATTTCTTTGAGAAGAAAGTCTATCTTTTGGCACTCAAAAAGAGTTTGAGATTGTTTTTTCAAAGAAGTAACAGGAATGGAATGGACCTAGTAGGGCTGGGCAGTAAAACTATCACAATAAAAATCCCAATGTAATTTTCCTTGAAAAAACAATAAGTGATTGATAAATGTATAATATATATGTGAACAAGATAAAATTTATTTTGTATTTTTTCATAGATTACACTCAATTCAGTTATATTATAACCAATTAAAATATCCTACACCCTCAGCGTAAACACACATGGCTTGTCCCAAGTAAGCAAGGTTCTTTTCAAAAAGTGCTACACTATTTTTCAAGAATTTCATGACAGAGTCTAGTGTCTAACCACCACAACCTCTTCTGCATATTTGCATTTTAATACAAGGTTTGTTTATCCTGGAATCTCTGCTGTAAACTGAATTAATTAGATGTTCAGAATCATAACTGGAAATTAGCATAATGGGGCAAAGAGAAGGAAAAAAAGAGGTGTTTATTCTTCACGAGACAACAAGCAGTTAATTGTTGAGGGCTGGGGGCGCAGACGGTGACCTGAACTAGATATTACAGTTTAGTCCAACTGATTCAGAGACAAACTGCATTGTTCTGATTCGTTGTTCTCATTCACTTGCATACACAATAAGAATATGAACAACTCCACTACAATCAACAAAGCTCTCTATACTGCATTATCAGTGAAGCTGTCCACTGTAACTGCAAGTATACTGCAAGTATATTTTAAAGGAATGACATAAACTGCAATAATTTGAATTGAATCAACTAAACGTAGGGCCCTATGAAATCAGATTTATTTATTTTTTGCTCCCATTTTTATTTTTCTGGACTCCATTTTAATGGTTAAATTACATTTTAGTATTCAAAAAGCATGTCTAATTAATTAAAATAATGACAATTATACAATTTGATAAATAGTTTAACAAAAAAAATATTTTTTTAGGGTTCTGTTTTTTTTTTCTTTCTGGTAATCAAATGAGGGAACTTATTTAAACAAATTAAATTTATTTTGGCAGACAAAGTGCTGTACAACAAAAGTTTATTGTTAAAATTAGCAGTAATAACTAACAGTAATTAACATGTTTAGATTTTTTTATTATTATTATTCATTATTATTATAATATTCATTATGCATATTATCATGTATATTTTACTGTACAGAAAATATGTCAACATTTCTTCAAGTTAAACCATTTCTATTCGTGTGTACATAATAATATGATAAAATTAAAATAAAAACATTTCTAAACCGTCTAAACTGCAAATGAACAACTTCAAATCTAAGCTGTTTACACTTCAATGTGTAACTTTGAATCAACATAGCTCTTTACACTGCAAGTGATCAAATCTGAATCAAACTAAACTAATAAAGCTTTCTTAGTTATAAAGCAGATGTTACGCTGTAAATATGTCACTTGCTTTCAGCGTAAGTAGGGTCTAAGAGCTCCTCAAAAGTCGCCTTGTGGACACTGTAATGGGGATGACATTTCAAATAATTCCAATGCTATTTTTTTATTACAAAAAAGTGTGTGGGGGGTGAAAACAGTAAGACAAGGGTCTCTTTGAGAGAATGTCTCCATGTTTGATCAGTTAGCATGTACACACATATCTGCACAACAAAAGATGGTGACATAGCAAGAGGAACAAAAACATATCAGTTCACCAGTTAAATCCTTACTTTAATCTTTCCATATTCCTTGACTGTGTTTCCCCTATAAACAGCTCAACCAGTATTTTATGTCAACTGATCGAATCTACTCTTCATGTTTTCAGTTGGGGTTAAGCTCCCTGCGTGCGTATTAGTATGTGATTTCAGCAGCTCATCTGCTTATTAGGCAGCTCTGGTATCTTTCGCTCGTATTACCGCAGAAGACAGGTAAACAACTTTATGCTAATTAAATGGGAAGAGACAGTGTCTTCCACAAGTGAGGAGGACCACTTGCTCCACGAGTGAGGGGTGGTCATTCCAGACTGCATTAAAACAGAAGAAAATAAAGTTTAGCACACGGTGTATGACAGCCATAACTTTCAGAATATTCCCTAACCAAAAACACAATTCAATTCAGAGCCTGTATTTAAAACCCTAGAGGCTTAAAGAAAGAGTCCATCTTTAATTCACCCTCGTGTCATTCCAAAACCCATATGATTTTCTGTCTTTTCGTGGAACTAAAATGACATTAGTTACCCTTTGTTACCGCCTTAACTGATGTAGAAACCACATGACAACAGTGTCGTGGACAAAGGCGGAAGTAGCTTCCCGACAAACTTCAACTAAAAAGAGATGCCGATCTCAGTTGTGTTTTACTCGACAGGTGACTTGTTTTGATTTGTATCTTGTATCAATGTATGCTATTATAACGATCAACAAGATTAGTATTATGGGGTATACTCGCCAAATGCGGGGCATCGTGTCTCTAGACCCGCGCGAGGACGCGTTCGATCCATAGTCTGATCGCGTCTTTGCATTGACTTTGTATGTAACCTACTCGTGCAAATCGTAGAACTCGCGTTAAATCCATGATTTATCTTTCCGTCTGATTGATGGCCGTCAGCGGTTGGGTAGAAGGCAACAAATCCCATCATTCCATGCTCCTTCTTAGCGTCATCAAACCACGTAATTGTTATTGTTTTGGTAGTGCACCCTCTAGTGGCAGGTCCTACAACCTGTACCTTTAAAAATAACAGTTCGTCTTCCTGAAGCGGATGCACTATATATCAGCACATTGATCATCAGACTATAACAGAGATGTATCTGCATTATTAGCCAATATTTCACCTATATTAACTTTGCCATCATTTAAAACCCACTTAAAGCCAATCTTTAACGAAAACTCTAATAATTTAATAACACTGTAGATGTAATCTTTAGCTGATCTCAAAATGAGTAGACCTATCCCTTTTACATACTTTACGTTATAATGTTTTGATGCCCAAATTAACTTTTAATAGCATTTAAAATTAATTATATTTATCTCTTACCCTTTTTATTGAGATACATTTGTATTGAATTTTAATAAAATACTGGTTCACTACTGGCTCACAGGCATCAACTAGAATTTCAAATCGGTGAGTCTCCAATTTGTTTAAGTGAACGAGTCGTGATGCGTTGCATAATCATATCAAACCGGATGCGATTATAATATGCTGTCAATGATGACATCAAATGAAACTGGTCCTCATATCCTTTCATGATACTTTCCTGGAGGATATCAATTTGGCACTTACTACCTACAGGTCACTGTAAAAGAGAAAACGAACAGCTTGAAAATGGCTAAATATCTCCTTTTGCGTCCCAGCTGAAAACTGACATTAGAGTGCATACAAACAATTTTGAACTATTCCTTGTACACTTGTTGTGTAAAAGTGCAAATATGTGATAAAATAGAATTTGTTCTTTGTAATAAAACGATTAAAAACTGAACTTGAGCCCACAAGTCACTATATCAAGCTCTGTGCTGAGTATAGAGTACAGTGCTCACAGTAGTAGTGTGTACACAGTATGCGAGCAAAGATGTGTGAGGTGCAGTGTGTGAGGTAAACAGTAATCTGGCTGCTATTATGTTGGCACTGGCGTGTTTCAATGTGTGTGTGTGTGTGTACTGGCTTTCATCGCCGACTGTGACCTTAGAGAAGGTGCAGGAATACGACTGACCTTCAGCACGCCTCAGTCAATCAACCCTCATGTGAAACACTACACAAGTCCGACCTTCATACATCAACACAAGCACTAAGTCTCTAACAGCATTAGATAGGGCAACAAAGAACTCCTCCTTTTGATTCGCTGCAAGGCAAACACCTTAAAAAGCTTTTAAAGTCAAAGTTAGGCGTTCAGAGGGAATTCGTACCAAAAAGCTTGTTCAGTTTGTTTATTTTCATACAGTTGTGGCAATATAGCATTAGCAACCACAAGAACTGACACATAACTGCTCACAAAAATATAGTAAAGGAAGGGATTAAGAATGCGTCAGCAGAAACGTTCCCGAGCCCGGAGTGGAAAAGCTCAACTCAAACATTGACTCAGCAAAAAAACGAGCTGCTAACTTTAGTTCGGCGAGTGGCCAATAACCCCCCCAGCTCCATCCCCATGACTCCTCGCTGCCATAATATTCAGAATATTATTTTGATTGTGAATTTCCTTCTAATGCACATCTGCTGAGCTGCCCTGAACTCGGAATATGCTTACGTGCCATGTCTAAATACAAAACACAGTCAAAGGAATATGCAATCTCGACATAATGGGAGACTGCTTGGGGAAACAAATGACACAGACCACGAAAACAGACACGAAAGCAGCTGGAAAAAACATGAGGAGGATAAATTGGTGGCGAGCACTATTTTAGGGGCTTTTTGGTGCTTTTATTGATAGAACAGATGAGAGATCACAGGAAATGATTCGACTTGGGCCATTCACACATAAACACAACTCTACTAAATGTTGGAACATGTGTAATGCGCACTAGGCCAACTGTTAGTGAGCACTTTTGGTAGACTTCACTTTAAAGATCACGAGTATAGTTTGATGCCTAAAAAGGGACAAAAGAGTTCGAAGGAAAAATTATATTTCAATGCTTTTGCTTGGAAAAAATGGTGTTCTATGTGAGTTTTTTCAAAAGAAACTCACGTATAACAGTTCATATGAGATGAATATAATATTTCAATGCTTTAGTGAGAAAAAGCTAAAGTTTTGAGAGTGAATGCAAAGTTTCTTGGGGGAATGCAAAAATTGTGTGTGCAAACAGAAAAACTTTGAAATATAAAATTTCCTTCAATTTTTTTTGTACTGAATGTTTGCTTCACGTGTCACTTGTCACACGTAAACAACTTGTTTAATTGACAATTATCTGAAGATTACATTCTACAGTTTTAATTGAATTAGCTAAATAGCTAATTTAATTAACATATTAAAATGTGAAAAATATGAATAAACTTAAATTAACCATATCTCAATAATTAACTAGTATTGAAAATTGGTATAGGTTTTGAGTATCTTATTTATGACAACCTCCTCAAAACTGTACATTTTTACAAAACCACATTAACGCCTTTGTCAAACTGTGGCAAATGCATGTTTATCGATGCATACAATAACTCACTGGATGCTCTGGAGGCATTAAAACAAAAAGCCTCTCGTCTTTTTTGGTCTTTGTCTGCGAGATACAGAAGAACACCTCAGCCCTCATTACCTCAATAATGTATGAAATGCACTGCAGCCTGCGCATACTGAGCTCTCCAAACACTTTAAGTATTTATCGCGAACAGAGCGCTATCAGAGCCTTTTCTAAATGGGCCTTCCCTGCCAGCTCTTTTTCAATTATGTTTGAGGGGACGACTGACCACCACGATGTCGCAGTTTTTGTGGAACGCAGATGAGAAACTGCTGTGCTCCTGTCTGGCTGTGTGTCTATATACTAGCGACTGAGCTGCAAGAACAATTAAGCCCATCGACGCTAAATTAACCTAAGTACATCAGTGAATGGCTGCTAATCTCTGTGACCTATGGAGGGTTATTACCACCATAACTAGCACAAAACAAGCAACCTTATCCAAGATGGAGAGGATTTTCAAAGAGTGTTAGCAGTCGAACCAAATTAGCTATACAATGAAATTAAGTGTTTTTTTTTTGTTAACACAATGAAAGTCGGTGGGGTCATAATGTAGTTTTGGATCCCAACATTATTCAAAATTAAAATTTGTGTTCCACAAATGAAAGTCAGTAATTTAGATTTAGAAAGACACAAGTTTGAGTTCTCGTGGGTCAAAGCTCTCAACGCTTCCCTTTCCAACACAAACGAAAGAGGAGGGGAGGAGATGAAGATGAAGAAAGAGCAGTGGCAATCCATCCATGTTTGTTTTCTGTAATTTGTTTTCCATTTCAAAGGCCGATTTGCGATTTCACCAATGCTCTCGTCTCAAAAACATCAGTCTGAATGGGATATAGAGAGCACAAGAGGGCGAGAAAGGAGAGAAATAAAGAGGCAGTGAGCAGATGAGAGGGGTCCCCCTCTGTGCTGGCTAGCTTCCAGTGAAAGCTGTTCAGAACATGGGAAACATGGTGTCGCAGCACAGTCCAATCAGCTCGTCTGGCCTGCGGTTTTCCCAGCGAGTACCGTCATGAACGCTCCTCTCCTTCTACGGGTCCGCTTTCACTAGCATGCCTCCGGGAACAACAAACTCATGCTGCCAAAGCACGACCACACACACACACACACAATGGCAGATGCAAACACATACACGATCAAGTGAATGCACAAGTACTACCCCTTACTTTTTCTTAGGCCCAACTTTGCCAAAAACAGTTGGATTAGTCAGCAGAGCAGTGCATGATGACTGGCTGTATGTGACGTCGCCAGAGGTAAGAAGATGCTGAAAGCTAAGGAACAACTATACTTGACACACACACATATACATATACATACATATATATACATATACATATACATATATATATATATATATATATATATATATATATATAGTTTTTATATTTATTTAAATATTTTATAGCTACATATACACACATTTTAATTCAAGAAAAATGAAATACGTGTCAGCATATATAATCTTACGATGGTAAATTTTACACTGAGGTAAAAGTTGTTAGACAAGCATCTCAAGTCTCAGAGTTCTTTTGTTAGTAGGTGTTATGAAAGTCTTTGATTTCAATCATTCACATCACTTATCTCAGATTATCATTCTTAATCATACTATGGCGGTTTAATGGCCAAAAACAATTTTTACCCACATCTGGCTTGTGTAGAGTGTGCATTTTGAACCAATTCAAAGAACATTCCAGCGATTTTGAACTTGCTTGAACTTCCTGGATATGACAGATCACTATCAGACATTGCTGGATGGATCCTCTAATTTGAAATTAGCATGAGAGCAGTAGTTGAAATCTTGGAGCTACCGGCAGCGCAAATAGTGTAGAACATAATTCCCAGAGATTTAAACCAATGACTCGGACGTCAATGGAAGTTACAAACCGAAGAAACGTGAGGCAAAACACGATGCTTCTACTCACTGACTCTCCAGTCTAGAACCCCCCCCCCCCTCCCCCCCTCCACCTCCACCACCAATCTCTAGGCCTCGGATGCAGTTCGCGTAAATCCATAACAATATGCACAATCCAGCGTGACAGATAATGCATCTCTTCATAATGTAGGTCCTGGATGCATTTGGTACGCATATCTGTGTGCAGACGTGAGTTTAACTGAGATAATACCACAGTGTAAGTGAAAGTCCTGGATTAAAAGACAAATATAAGCCACCTGATTGCTCGCAAAGATAAAACAGACCTCCAAATGAGGGATTGAAATGTTTCTGGTGGGCTGAGGTCTCAAATCAAGCCATCAGCACTGGATGCTCTGTTTCGTTAAGATCAGATTTTTTTCCCTATTTTTCTTTCGATTGCCAGTTTGTCTACACTGTTCTTATAAACAAGGCAAAAATAAGACAAAACAATGTGCTTTTAAATAAGAAATAATTGTGTGCGCATATATATGTTTAAATGTGTTGTACAACTTTAAATGTACAAAACACAAATAATAAAGAAAACTGTCTTGATATGATTCACATGTAAAACAAAGAGCAAGAAATACAAATGTGATTGATCTTATTTAATTATTTATTAATTTTTTAAAGAAAAGTTATGGAAGACCGCAGGCACAGAGGCCTTTTCAGTATGTCGATATTTATAGTTATTTGTTTCTGCGCGGAGAGGTTCAAGTCTGTTTAATTATGCTGTAACTCCCAGGACGCACAGCGGTCTTTTTTAAAAGCAAGTTGTTTGAAATATTCTCTGGCTGATGGCCAGGGAAGCCATCAGTGTCAGATGTACATATCGGCCTGCCAAGAGAAATAGCCTAGCCGAACTGAAGGCAAACACCTCAAACAATCCCACACAGACTGATGACTAGAACGCTGACCATCATCTTTTCTCCCCAATCTTTTTTTAACTTGCACAGTCACTGGGTAAATTTGGGAAATTGTCAAACACAAGTGCGATTTGCCAAGTTCTGTTGATTTAAGGGGCGAAAAGAACAACAACAAAAGGTCCCCTTGAAAAATCCCCTTTGACCACCAAAGGATAAAAATGCTGGTAGTAGCACAATAACACTGTAAAATATGATTACGTCGAAACAGGCCAGGTATGACATTCTCATAAATAAGCAAAAAGTCTCCTCGGCCAGCCTGCTATTTTCATTCCCTCTCGCTGAAATTCACCTGATAAATTTGGCCCTCTGATCTCCGCGGATCTGTCTCTGATATTCCGAGGGACCGAGGAGAGCACATCCTCTGCTGAGCTGCTGTTAGGACTAATAACAACACCAACATCCCGCCAATCTCTCCTCACTGCAAGCTAGGCCAGCCAGCCAAGGGCCAACACACACACACGCACTTACACATCTGACCAAGCACAGTCCATTTTCAGACACTTCCTGCTAAAAATAATGACCCTCCTGGAGACAGAAAATTTGCTGCAGGCTGCACAGACATTTTGTATAAAGAGAGCGAATAAGGGGATGAGGAAGTGCTGGAATTAAAGGGGCAGTGTGTGTTGCATCGTCTTGCTGGACTGGAGACACAACAATCCCGGGACATCACTGTCAGACTGTCACTGTTCCCATAGCACCAGAAAAGCAGAATAAGGGGTTTAGCTTTCCCTCAAGTACACATTACAGGTAACATAGAAAGGTTACAGTAGACATGAAAAAAAAAGTGAAAGTCGTGACATTTTCCAAGTATGGTAAGCCATACTCAGAATTGGTGCTCTGCATTTATCCCATCCAAATGTGTGTCACATCACACTTCACACTCACACTAATTCCCACGGAACTGCTACCGTTTACAACAGTGAGCGCAAGCTAGATTAAAGCGATTATTGCGTTTTGAATATGGATAATGTTTCTTAGAAAAATGCATCGATGTGCTACAGGAGGCATTTTTTCAACCCTGGAGCCGTGTGAGGCACTTTTTTTTTATGGAAGGGCGCTTTTTATTTCACATCTTTTGGACTGATCGACTGAGCAATGCTACACTCGCTGACTGCAATATTAGACCTTGAAAGTTCAAAGACAGTTTTAATATAACTGAAAGAATCTGAAATAAGATGGTCATATACACTTAGGGTGCCATGGGGGTGAGTAAAATGCAGTCTAATTTTCATTTTTGGGTGAACTAACTCTTCAAGAAACAACAATGTTGTACCATATGTACGATCAGAGATAACAGTTAGTGCCCCCAAACACAACCAAATTTGAAGGTCCAGCCCTTTCCCAATTCCACCCCCCATGTCGCCTGTTACGATATGTAAGCACAAGCCATCGGCAGAACAAATCAGCAAAGCAGCACCAGGGTCACTGTTTCTCCACCCCCCCAACATGGAAATCCATGTCAGTCTCCCTCCCCATGGGCACCATTTGGAAGCTAAATATCGTTTTCCAGCCACTAACGGCATCTGGCTTCTATTTCCACTCCTCCTGGAGGTTTTCAGGTCACTAATAATAACTGTTTCAGGCAAAAGTGAAAGTTCAGCCAAAGTCTAGCTCCAAGCCAGATCAGGGAGCCCTGCTGCCGCTGAGTGTGAGGTGGAGCTGCCTGGTTCCCTAGGCACCGAGGGCCCCCACAGAGGACTTGTTTTGTTTAGGTTTTTAAAGTGCTGAGCCCAGGCTGGCAAGGGATATCTGGAGTAAAACCCAAAAGTGTGTGTGTGTGTGTGTGTGCGCTAGAGAGTGAACGTAAGACAGAAGGGAAAAAGTGTGGACAGAAGGTTAAAGGGTCTCCTGATTATTTCTCATTCTCACAGAGCACTTAAACCACAGCTGGGTGCAAACTCTTCACCATGGCTACCTGAGACTCTC
This sequence comes from Carassius gibelio, assembly GCF_023724105.1. Lineage (NCBI taxonomy): Eukaryota > Metazoa > Chordata > Actinopteri > Cypriniformes > Cyprinidae > Carassius > Carassius gibelio. The sequence continues at coordinate 8,719,162 of NC_068380.1, read as the reverse complement.
TGAGAATAGTAATGGAGCAAGACGGCACTCGAATGTTCTGAGGTGAACTGTTCCGGAAACTGCGAGACATTCCAAAATGCTGTCTTCCCCAACCCCCAGCAGTCCAGACTTTCCTAGAGGGGAACTGCGAAGAGCCGGTCTAAAATAAGTGCTCCCAAAACCTCACCTAACTTTGACCAGTCTTCCTGAGACCAGACAATAACTATAAGGAGCAAATTGAAGTGTAATGTTTATTTTCTCAGAAACGGCACTAAATTCTTCCAACCAAAAAAAGTTCCCTGCTCTGAGCTTTAGAAGTACTCTCTTATCCTGTTCTGTGCTGAAAAAGAAGAGGACCCAGAGAGATCTGGTTTATGTTCCCCTGTTATGAAGATTAACCTTCTTTATGGACACAATTACTCATCCGTACAGGATAAGACCATGGCTAAATTAGAAGCCACCATCATATCGCATAATGTACTGAGCATCTGGGGCTCCTCGAGAAAAAAAACTTCTCTAATAGTTTCCAATGAAAACTCCTGTTTTTACAGACACAGTATTCTCATTAGATTATAGAGGCTTAACCAGTTTACATTATTGTGCTTATGGAAAAAAAGAACTCACGTTATACACTACTTTTTTAAAAGTTTAGCTGTTTTTTTTATATAAAGCCAGGATGCATTAAATTGATCAAAAGTGACCAAAATGACAAGCTTATAAAATTTTAAATTTTTTAAAAATCAATACTCTATTTTTATTCAAAATAAATACTGATCATTATAAATGTATCTCAAGCACCTAATTAGCATATTAGAATAGTTTTTGAAGGATCATGTGACACTGAAGATTGAAGACTGAAAATTCAGCTTTGCTATAACATGATTTAATTACACTTTAAACAATTTTATAAAATATATATTTTTAATTGTAATAATAAAGTTTTACTGTATTGTTTGATCAAATAAATGCAGCCTTCGTCAGCATAGGACCCCAAACCAACCAAGTGGTGCATGATAAATATCGGCCAATAATTCATGCCCATCTCATCAGTAAAGCTGGTTCTCTAATCAGTAAGGGTGCACGATAAATATCGGCTGATAATTAATACGCATCTCGTCAGTAAAGCCAGTTCTCTAATCAGAGCCATCGTTCATTATTAACGGGGATTTGCGCAGCTTGTCAGTTAACACCGGCTCTGTGTAGTAACAGCTGCTATATGTGAAATCACGCACCTGATGGAATTTAGCGCTGATAAAGAACCGGCTTTACTGATGCGCATTAATTATCGGCCAATATTTATCGTGCACCCCTAAACCAACCCCAAATGCATTTTTAATATATAAAGGCTGCAACATACTCTTATGACAACTCTTTTAAGAAATTGTACAAGACAGCGAAGTTATGTAAGTGTACAACTTCTATAATTTTTTTTTTCGTATTGCAATCATGATTAGGTTTACGATAAGTTTGTGATGATAGATGATAGAATCGTGTATCGACGATAGTCAGAGATATCAACATAAGCAGATTTATCTGTCGATAATCAAGACGATATTAAGCTCAATTTTTTTTATTGGCGGCCTATTATAATTCGGCTATCAAACTGCCCAGCTATTTCACTCCAGCACTGCATTTCACACACACACACACACACACACACACTGTGTGACCACGCGCAAAAGAGGATTAGAGCCTGTAGTCACAAGGCGGCAGAGCGCACTTATCTTCCATGGTGGTTATCCAAGAATGATCACTTAATTTATAACACTCACCATGTGGTGATGTAGAGAACAACTATGGATGATAAGTTCGCTCTGCCGCCTTGTTATTATTTTCATGCACACCGCACTATAATGTGATGCTGCAAAATACATACAAATTCTCCATCCACAAACAGACGTACTTCGTCTGTAGCTATAAGGTGTACTTTAGCAAGTAATCTGAACGGCCTATATATGTGCAATATTTTAAACGAGCCCTCACTAACTAACACCACAGTTATTTTAGAATGAATCTCATTCTTGTTTCTGTGGCGGTGAGTCAGTCTCAAATATATGAACTTACCTGTTTTGAATACTTTATTTTTTACGTGTTCGCTTATGTCCAATATTAATGTTAAACTACTGTACTTTAAATGAAATCTACTATTGATTTTCACCATTGTCTGATTTTGCAGAACATTTCCACTGATAACTTCCATGCGACGTGCGGAAAATTTGTCAAAGGACACGCGATAGAACAGTTGCGTCCGACTATATATGAACTAGCTGTTTTAAATACAGTATTTTTATATTTAATGTAAGTTAAATCAGTCAGTATATGTTTTAAAGTATATATTTTTTTTATTATTGGTGATTCCATAGGCTCTCTCTCTCGCGCACATGCGCGGTTTAAAACACCAAATAGTTATGTTATGAAAAGAACCCATGCATGATAATATTGTGTATCGTCCATCTCACGGGCTGACGATATGAAAAATTACCATATCACCCAACACTATTTTACATTTATATTACATGTGATTTCTTTTGATTTTGCCATCAGTATCTTATAGGACAAGGTGACCCCTAAACCATCCTAATAATTATTTTCTTCCTTAAAGGGATAGTTCATAGAAAATTTTAAATTCTGTCATTTCCTTCATCACACATCATGTCATACCAAAACTATCCAACTTTTTTTTTTTTCTGCAGATCACAAAAGAAGATATTTTCAAACAACAAAACACTGTAACCCATTGGCTTCCATTGTAGAGACAAAAAAAAAACCTTGGAACAACAAAAGTATAAGTTAAAGATGACAGAACTATCCCTTTATGAACAATAAGTTGTACAGTAGTTTTTAATGTAGTTTTGCACATGCCTAAACCACAAGTCAGAAGGCCACAAGGCCTCAATTAGACTATACTTTTTTATCCTTACAAATCTTACTTTTAAACAAATTAGGTAAATGCATCACATTGAAACGTATGAAGGTTGCTGTGCCCTTCCTTCCAGTTCTTATTGGGGAAGGCTATTTATATCTCTAGGATTACGCACACGGCACAAGGTTAAAAAAAAGTTTGGCATTGAGTCTGGAGTGAAACCGTGTCTGGGTCTGCTGGTTAATCCATTCATTTAGTCACAAAAACACCTGTTTATGCTCGAGACAGCAAAGTTAAACAGCAGTCCAGATGTCTCTCGAAAGAGCGCATGGACAAAAGAATGTGTCGCCTTATGTCAGGTATCCTGATCCTGCTACAGCACTTTCTCAGTTGGCAATCAAACCAAGGCTATGTGCCAACCAGAGAGAGTCTGAATGCGAAACTACAGAATGAAAGTGAAGGAGAAACACTGAGTGCAAAAAGAAAAAGCTTGGGTCACCCCCCAAAGGGCTGGCTCCTTATGTAACCCAACACAAATGTGAATCATCCTTCATCTGAACACACAAGCTGTGAACTTCCCTCTCTTCCCGCAAACAGTCTTCAACGTTAACAATCCGCAAACCACCGACTGCACAAAAAACTAATTCTCGGCTGCTGTCGGAATTACCAACCGGCAACGCGAAACACAGGCCACAGCTGACCTACTTATTCACACCTGATTATGCTGGCACACTACACACAATGCAATGTGGCGCTACATCCTCTGGTCCATGCCACGGTCAGCAACAACGTAGGGCTGTTTCAGCAGTCTGAGTACATTTACAGCTGACGGCCGCTGATGGAAACTCCAGCTTTTCAATCATCTCTCACAGCGAGCGGTAAGAAAGTAAGAGAGAGAAGGAGAGTGAGAGAGATGAAGGGAGAAAGAGAGGCGCGAGCCTCCTCCTCGCCTCAGCTGAAATGGACTGTTCATAACCCCCTAAGAGCTGGGCTTTTATCAAACATGGCATGTGAGTGAGATTCCAGCCTCTTGAGTCTCCCACACATTATCAGTTCTGACTGTGAGTCTTCGCCAGCTGCCGCCAAGTGCAATCGATACTCTGATATTTAAAGAGCAAATACAATCTCTATTTTTCAGACAAATCTCGCCCAGTAAATTATCGAGCCAGGGATGACGTCTGCCTGCTGTTCGGACCGAATACGAGATCATGACGACTCATTTTATGTATTGTGTTGAGATAAACAGTTTAGCTTCACTGCTAGCTAGTTTCACCAATCACTCACAGTTGAAGCCAACATGAAGCAGTGTTTGCAAACAATTTATATGAGACATAATCCTAAGGATAACAAAATTGTGATCTAGGGAAGGTAAAATGACAGTTTGATGGCATCAGTTCAGAGGCAAAGAAAAGTGTTACTTAAAGGTATGGTTTCTCCCAAAAAAGAAAATTTGATGTTTATCAAACTCTCATAGATTCTGTTACCACTTGCCATGCATTGTACGACTGAGAGACTGCAACAACTGAAGCTAAAAAAAAAACTGAAATTGAGAAGACACAAAGTCACCTACATCTTGGATGCCCTGGGGGTAAGCAGATAAACATCTAATTTTCATTTTTGGGTGAACTATCCCTTTAACTCAACATTAAAATGTGTTTGCAAGCCTTTGTATGTCTGTAATATGACGGTAACAGAACATTAATTATCTAATTATCTGTTTAGGGGTTATATTCAATAGGTTTTGATTAAAGCAAGCAAGTTGGTGAACAGACGTCAGTCATTAAGTCGTTTCAGCCTGAGAGCTAATTACTGTATTATAAAGATTAAAAAGACAAACCATTTAACATGCACAAATTAAAAATTCCAATTAAAAGCAGAAACATGTATTAATAAAATAAATTTTCTCAATTTTGATCTCATGTAAATTATAAAAAACACAGCTTCATTGCTAGCAAAGTTTCATTTGTTCACTGATTTATTGCAAAAATTTGCAGATACATTTCAATGAGAGTAGACCGAGGGCTGCTGTAAACAACATACTGACCACCGGCGACAACAGCAGACAAGGACGAGATGAAAAAGACACTGGAAGATGCACGTCATTAGTTTTACGCACAGTAAAGTCACAGGCTTTGTCAAGGCCTTTGATCTCCGCAGTTGTGATTTTTTAAACATATCTGTGGTGAATTAGGGTGGCGCGGCAGAGCCTCGACATAGCAGCGAAGATGGAAATAAAAACATGCTCTTTTCATCATAGCCTTGGTGAATCTTGTCTGAAAACAATGGATCGGGTTGCGGTAAGAAACATTCAACGACGGGGCAATCATAACAAATGTGTGATTCAACTAGGTTTAAATTTGTTGTTTATGACAGAATCTAAACGTACAACTTGCATAAAGCACTGTAATTTTTGTTTAATGAAGCCATTAAAACCAATAAATCCAAATGACATAGAACATGGAAAAAACTTCATGATTCTTAAGTATAAAATCTGTTTTAAGTGACAATATACAAAGACCATTTGGACTAAACTTCCCTTTGAGTCTCTCACTTTATCTCTCTCTCTCCTTCGCTCAGGAAAGAGGGCAATCGGAGCAGATCTCTTTCCCATGGCTCTTAATTCAGAACTACTTCCCTCAAACTCTTTCCAGATGTTTCTGAACAGAAGCAAATAAAACGCTGTTCTAACCTTTTTCCACAGTCTATCACAGTAATAACCTGACGCATTGTTTTAACACTATTTTACACAAATATTATTCAGCAGTCCAATTTCTCCCATGTTCAAGGCTTTGAGTAGTTTTTTGAACAACCACCAGGAAACAAATGTTTAAGACCTTTCTTTAAAAAAAATTTAACTCTAGAAAACCTGTTAGTCGGAACATTTTATCCATGAGGAATTGATGGAATCATGAAAAATTGGCTTTAAATATCAAAAGCTACTTCGGATGTAAGCTATCTAAAACAAAAACAAAACAAAATAGATGTTTGTTATTAGTTACAATATCAAATAACCAGTGTCATCAACAAAAGAAGAGCAAATTTATCACATTTTAATTTAAGTTTACAAAACATGTTTTAATCTGAGATAAAATGCACAGGTAAATCATGCACAAAAAATGTGAAACATGCATCGAGAAAGTAAAAAAGAGTCAACTCGATTTTTTTATTTTATTTATTTTTTTTATTAAAAATGCCTTTTGACTTTAAAGTTGAAGACAGAAAAAGACCAAAATGCTGCCAATAAACTTTAGTTTTCTTTTGCAGTTTGCTCTTTTTCTCAACTCAGCTGCTGTTAAATTCCTTCAAACTGGAAGAATTTCCAGAGTGCACGGGCACGCAGACCGAACACGCCATAAAGTATGAACGAAAGGAAGCAAGAAAGAGAAAAAGAGAGGAAGAGAGAAGGGGTGGGAGGGGCGAGCGCTCTCATCCCCTCCTCCAACTCGGGCCCTATTTGAAATGGAAGGCTAATTATGCTGGTGGCGTCAGAGTTCTGACTTCCCTGTGTGTGGGGCGGGAGGGGAGCGGCCCCCCAGTGAAACCCCAGCCCTCAGACACAGCAAAAGGGGGCAGTCAGTGAAGTAATGACCGTGTGTATGAGTGTCTGAGAGAGGGTGACGGAGAGGGAGAGAGAGAGAGAGAGAGAGAGTGTGCTGGCACATGGCCTCCCCCCTGATTCCCATGGTCACTGAATTCTTCCTGCCATCTTTATCTCCAGCAACTGAGTGCAGACTGATCAGCAAAGGAAAGAGGGGTCATCACACATACCTATAAAAAGCACTCACTTAAAACTATTTCATTAACTATTTAGCCACTTCATATTACAAATTCCAGTAAAAAGTTAAAAAAAACTTCTATTTAAGCACATATTTACCTATATATATTTAAGCACATCTTCATCTAACACACAAGTTAAAATACATTGGGAGCCGGTGAATGATTCCCTCTTTAGACGGAATAAAAATACATCATCATCATCATCTAGTATTTATCACAGAGGATCTGAGTACCCTTTAAAGGAGCTATACTGAGGCCACAATTAATGGCCTACCATGATCACATGAGATGGCAGACAACTACACAGAGAAAAAACACTTCTTATTTTAGATCGCAGCACCTCCCCGAGCAGGTAATTCAAATAGAGTGGGATTATCTGCGTCTGGACTGATCTGCTAGTAGAACAAAGGTGCTCAAGTACCAGATCTGAAATTGCTAACCTATACTTTTCAGCGACAAGCACCGCTACTTTTTTTTAATAACCAAAGCAAGGCAACAGACTGAATCTCCTGTCACACACAGGAAAGGAAACTGTACTATGAAACCACTACAGATGGACATTATTATGCAAATGTAATGTTCATCATGACTTTACAAATATGAAAAGGCTATCAATGTATAGTGTTAACAAAAAGTCTGTACAAGTCGGTCAAATTTAGACCAAATAATATATCTGTAAATGTTTTGTTTTCTCAAAAGTGCATTTCAAGATACTCAAAGGGCCTTGCAGAATTTATTATCAGTATAAATTGAGTCAATTGAACTGCTTCATTTTAGTGTTAATGTCTTTGCAAAGATGAATAAGCTTTTAATACGTTTTTTTCCTGTATAATTTGGACAAATTTAATTTCCTGTCACAAGCAGCAAAGGAAACAGAAAAGTAAAACCATGGACCTTATGCAGCATACGTATGTAACATTATTCATGCCTTTACAAATATGAAAAGGCTATTAATGTACACAATTCACAAAAAGTAAGTTTTTCTGTACATATTCTTGAAAAACAGAGCAAATAATGGACACACTTTATTTTAAGGTCCAATTCTCACTATTAACTATTTGCCTCAAATCTGCTTATTCATAGTTAGTAAGGTAGTAGTGAAAAGTATACCTTAAAATAAAGCGTTTTCTGAAAATTTTGTTTTCTCAAAAGTACCTATATATCAATACACTCAAAAGGGATTACATAACGCATTATGATGACTAAACAGCGAAATTATAAAAAGTCAGTATATTCTTTGTATTTTCCGAATGTTAAAGGGCTACAAATTTCCGCTAAAATGTTTTATTCTGAATAATTTCGGTCAAATTTAGACCAAATAATAGATCTGAAAATGTATTTGGTTTCCTCAAAACTGCATCAACCAAAGGGCTTTGCAGGATTTATTATCAGCCTAAATTGCTAAATTAGACAAATACAAGAGTCAATTGACGTGCTTTACTTTGAGGCTAAATTTGGAGAGGCCACATGCAAATATGTGTGTTGTTTTGGGGCCTCATATAGTTGGCTTGGTTTTGAAGTGGTCAGGATCCGAGTCTGTGTGAATGTGTGGGGTGGGCTCCACAGAGACGCTGTTGTTCTATTCATCTTTCATGTCTGCATTAAAACCATGCCTAAAAGTAGTTTTACCAGCATTTTCTCAGACATGTAGAGACATTCCTGCTCACTTTTAGGGACTTTCCCCATTCTTTTGAATCCAGTCAGGTGTCAGTCAGACAGTTATTACTAAAACAGTTAAAATACAGGTCCTCAATTCATTTAGTGATGTTCAATGAAAACACTCCATCTGCAAGTGATGAATCCCCTAAAAAATGTTCAAAAAATATCATTCATCATGTGTACTCATCTAATAATTACTCAAGATTACAAGTTATCAATTTATTATCTATTTTCAAGTAAGAAAAGTGAATGAGGGCACATCCAACAACGAGTATAACGTCTGGCAGCTTAATCTGCTAAAACTCTTGACAGACATACTGTAGAAGATCTTAAAGACATAGCAGCTCCATACATACGGTAACCACACAGAGGAACCAAAATGCAGCAGATTACACTCTTATAGTGTTTAGGTACATAGTGTACCGCAGCTGGCCAATGTGCCCCTCATTAAAGATATCAAACACATTTTAAAGTCATCACAGGGGCCCAATGCAGGTCCAGACAAGACTCACATCTTGATGGTGGCAGAACTGCCTGCGTCAATCGCTAATCTCTCCGAGTTGACGCACGAAAACTCGGGACCACACACCAAGTGAGGTACACTTAAACCTCACCTGCATTCGCAGACCTCAAAGCCACATGGTGACAGGACACAGCAGGTGACTCCGACAAACAAAAAGTTTGGGATATATGAGACAAACAGGTCCGTTTGGAATCACTGGGTTGTGGAAATTATAATTCAGACCACTTTATTTCACTGTCTGGTGCGGTTTTTGCAGGGTAATATAAGACATCTGATTCACATCGAGGCATCAATTAAGCATGAATCAGTGAAGTTAATAAAAAATAAAATAAAATAAACACATTTAAAACACTCTGAAAAACAAGATTTGAATAGAAAAGAAACAAAAGTAGCAACAGACAAAAACTAGATGATAAATAGCGCCCATGACATCATCAAAGCCTGAACTTGCTGATGCCAGTTCTTATCAGCCTGGGAGACAGATAGAAAGAGAGAGAGAGAGAGAGAGAGAGAGAGGGCATTGCAAATTTAGAGTCACCACATCAGAATATGCCCAGCTGTGTGTGTGTGTGTGTGTGGTCCTTTTATGTTCAACACTATATGTCTGAAGCCTAACTGAATAAATGATTTTCCAAGAACACAACATAATCAATCAGCAAAACATCTGACATAGCACGAGCCGGGCAATGTTTGACTATTACAGATGAATGTTAGACAAAATCTGAACAGCATCTCAAAACATATTGCAACATATGTACATACAGAGCATTCTACATTCGGCTTTAATTTAGTTTCATATTAGCATATTTGACAAATATTCCAAATACTTAAATCCTAATCGATCCATAAAGCATTTTTTGTTACTATCGTTTTTAAATAATATGACATCTATTTTAAACGACTGGCGAGGCTTATGGGGATCTAGAAATGGTTACTGGTAAAAGGAAATTTACAGTTCGATCGGAAAATAGGTCAGCGATTTTTCTTCTGGCTTAGCTTTGCGACCTCAGTTCATAAATACATAAACTCGTAATCAATAATTGATATAATCATGGGTCTATTGTTTATGCCTAACCAAACGCGACAAATGTACTTCATACTCCTACAGCACGAACACTACAAATAACGACAGAGTTCTGACTTTGACAACTAAGCAAATTTAAAGACAAATACCACAACATTAAACCAAAACAACTGAAGATCAAACCGAATCGTAGCATTCCCACCTGCGTCTAACACAAGTTATCTGTGAGGGAGGAAAATCGCATGTGAAATCGCATTATTTTGTTTTGACGAGCTATTTTGTCGGACTCTGTAACTGAATAACGAAATAAACCGTCTCTTCTAGAGTCTCACATCTATTTTTAACCAAAACGTTCATCTGTCCGTGTTTGTTTGTTTTGTGTTTAATTGTTCCTGTCTGGCGCAGGTTTAGCAGCAAATTCCGTCTTCACTTTAAACTTACCTACTAAGCTGAACTTAGTGTTTGCTAACTTCATAAACTTCTAAAGTCACACAAAAAGTGCTAGTAAACAATAAAGGAGGTGAAATCTAAAAAGGAAGGCAGTCTTACAACCTCTCTCGTTACTAAGCAATAACGTCTCGGTCCAGCACAGCGCCACCCGTGTAGCGCGACACACTTCTAAACACGAAATTATTTCCACAAACATACTATCTAAATCTCTTCAGCACAAACTATTCCCAAAACATCCCGAGAATGGAAAGGAGCCGGGAAGAATCGGGAAACCCTCGGCCTCCCGTTGCCGAAGTGGCCGCATCCACCTTGACCGTGATGGTTGATCGATGGGAATTGAACAAAGAGGATCAATTTCCGATCAGCCGCTTTAATCAATGGGCACCGAACCCGGCGAAAGAGCCGACGCGAGAGCAACGCGCCAGCCTTTCAGCGCGACGCTCCCCGGGACCGGCTCACCGGCACACACAAGCGAGTACAAAACGAAAGGGAGCTGACCTGGAGCTGCTTCAAATCAAAGCGTTTCCAATATTGAAACATCGATCCCGCATTGGCCGCCATCTTGAGACATATTGAGACGGAATGAAAGGCTGATAGAGAGAGCGCGAGAGGGGCTGGAGTTCAGCGCGAGAGAGAGAGAGAGCGAGAGAGAGAGAGGCGGGGGAGCGCGCGCAAAACACGGAGCGGAGCAGATCGAACGTCGCGGGCGCGCGCGGAATGGAGTTATCGAATACCAACCTGCGATATTGAACGAACAGGGCTACTGAAAACAATTATTGAGAGCGTCCTCAATAAAAGGCAGAAAACGCGGGATGGAGTTTCCGCGTTCAGTCGAGCTCCCCGTGTCGCAGGAGAGGGAGGGGGATGCTGGATACCTTTTCATCCGTTAAAAGAAGAGAGTTTATATGGTTATTGATTTTTTATTATCACCATAGATAGACATTACGAGACGCTTATCAGATCTGACGCGACGCGCGCAACGCGAAGGCAACGCGCAGTTCGAGTGTTTTTATGTTTCTCACGGTCAGATGAAGAACCTTCTGGCCTGTTGTTGTATTCGTATCTGATATATTGATTTTTGATTTATTCTTATCTTTAATCCTATTGAAACTATTTTGTATGTTCTTGTGTGTAGACTATTGTTTTATGTGGTTTTTGCTGTTGGTTGTTTATATGTCCAGTTAACCTCTGTTTGTACTCAAAAATCAATACATCTATTATATTGATTTTATGAGCATTCTTGCGTGAAGAATGTGGACACGGCGATCGATAGTTAAAATTAAACGAAACACAATCTAATTCTTCTCCATAACCTATGCGTACTGCATAAAGCAATATGAATTTATATGGTTATGGACGGTGTTTAAGATGGTGGCAGTGGATGATTTGATGTTATAACATAAACCCTTGTCCGGTCGATTCCTGATGATTTGTAAATACTGCTTTCGAACTTGAACTTGAAGAGCAGCGCCCTCTATTGGGCGTGTTTAAAATCGTCTCACCTCATTGTTCAAGGTGATGATCCAAAGCAGTCGTATTAACTGTCATGATAACCAATCTGTTAAACCAGTCATTATTCGTTTATAATTCTTTTATAATTATAATTGTATTAAAATTAAAACAAAAAGATTATTATTGCATTATGTGTGTGAACTGTGCACATGAATTAAATGATATTACATATTATTTCAGTGTCTCTTAGGTGTGTGTGTGCAGTTCATATTCTGGGGTGAATATTGCTCTTTTAATGTTGAACGGTAATACACTTAATACACTGTCAAAAATGGTGGAAGCTATTTATTTTTCCATCTATTGTCACAATAATAGTTTTGGTAATTTCTCCTTTTTTCATGATATTTTAACTCAGTTTCAATACAGGTTGTCACTTTGACCACTTTGGTTATAATTCAACTTTATTGTCACTGTGCAGAGTACAAGTTCCCAATAAATAAAATACAGTTAGCATCTAAACAAGTGTGCAAACAGTAAAACATTTAAGTAAGAACTGCTTTTAAATAAGAAAACAGCTGAGTTTACCAAAGTGTTATACAATTTCAAAACAATACAAAGACAATAGTAGTATAATAATAGAAAACGATAAATAATAGCATATTAGAAAAAACAATTAGCATTTTTAACCTTAATACACAGAGCCGGATTCCAGTTTCAGTTCCATTAGTTACATTCATCTGTAGAGCAGCCATGATTCTCACCCTCACCACTGCACACAGACACTTAAAGGGAGAGGATTGGGGGGGGGTTCAGTTCAGACCCTGCAGGGTGGAGTGAGAATTGAAGCTGGGAGAGTCCCATGGCTCCTCATAAGTGCTCCTCCCCTCGGTTCCCCTCACTGAGACAGCAGGGGAGCTTCGCAGGAGAGCCGGTCCCACTGGCGGTTTGTTTTTTCAGGTCCACTGGAGCCTCTGAGCACCCAGCCCCCTCCTCTCTCCGCCCAGGCGTGTGCACACCTCATGGGAGCACAATTAAGAGCTGTCTCTCCTGCCTGCCGAGCTGTGGAGGACTCCCTCCTCTACCCTTCCCCTTTTTTAATCAAATAAGCCTCCTCTTGAGGCTAGTCCTCGTTTAAAAAGTCGGCATGCAGGATTAGATTTTAATTATGGAGATGCAAAGACATGGCAATTGAACATAATGAAGAGACAGGCAGAGATGTGAGGAGGGCATTGTTCTGGGGATGTGTGGCATCTGACTGTTTCCATACGTGCATGTTATCAGTGGACGGTTTCTGATATTTAGTCATTAAAAACAAATCTTTACCATAAATACTCTTATGCAACATTTGAAATGTAAATTGCTCACATATTGTGTAATATGTATGTGTGAAAAGTCCATGAAGATCTAACTGTAGTTAGTGCAGGTAATATATTTTGTGGTGTAGGAAATATAGAAACTTACAGAGTCCTTGTACTACTAGGTAAACTGCTCCATCTACAGGCAAACAAACTACAACGGAGTACTGTTATCATATTTTAAATATAGATACTTTAAACGGAATTTTAAATTATTCACATGTTATGTATATATTTTGATTTCATATTATATCATTACTTAATATTGTATGGAAATTTGCTACAAAAAAGAAATAAGAATAAACTGAAAAAAATTACCTCACTGAATTTAGTTCTGGTTTACTAATATTATTAATAATACAGATTTTTTTATGCATCAAATATAGGGACTATTTAGTATATATATATGTGTGTGTGTGTGTGTGTGTGTGTGTGTGTGTGTGTGTAAAAATTAAATTACATAATAAAGTAACAAATTAAAATGTAATAAAAAAATATAAAAAATAAAACCTAACTAAAATATTTTTATAAATAAATATTTAATCTAAAAAAAAAATCTAAATATAAACAAAAACTATGATAGTATTTTAATAACTAAAACATAGTCAAACAAATACATGCAAATGAACACAAACTGACTTTACTGTAATGACATTTTTTAAGTCTTCATACTTATTTCATATTTCTTTCATATTTCATATTTCATTTTTGTCTTTGTTGAAAATTTTAAGTAAAAAAACAGGCCTGTTAAACACATACACACACATACACACACATGAACACACCTTTTGGAAATTCACACATTATGTGCATAGACATTTTACCAGAGAGATCAAATAGTGGCCTCAGAGATCAAGGGCAGTGAATCATCATCTCTGTGTTGTCATATACAGCAGCATGTATTTACAGGCCTGTCGAGGTGTGATGGAACCATATGGCTAATGTGACTGACAGTAAGAAGCAGCTGTAGGAAGCGGACACTTCCCCGCCAGGCTCCCGATCAGTTGTGTTATTGCCAGACCTTGACTCCTTCTCGCCCCTCGCCTGCCAGTCACACACCTAACATGGGCACACTCCCTGCTGTGAACACACACACACACACAGACACAGACACACACACACACACACACACACACACAATGCCAAGCAGGAGATCACAGCGACATTCCTAAGATCCCATGGTGCAGCTCTTCTCCACAGCTCTCTTGGCCAGTGTTCGTTCAGTTGTCTGTGAGGACACTGCTAAAACCAGTTTTACACAGCCTGCTGCCGTGCCGGATAGCTGGACAGATTATTTACAGCAGTCTGACGGCACATTACTTGGCTGTTTGTAAGAGCACATTTAAATCTGGCAAGTATGGGATGGCTGGCTATATTTGTAGCGCTGAAAATGGCTTTTGTTCAGTCCAATTGTTCGCAACAGATAATGTAAGACAAAGTAGAAACAATTTGCTCACAAGAGTTGCATGCTAAATTAAAGCCAAAGGCTTGACTGCAGTCACATGTTAAAATGACTGGATTAAAATGGATGAGCTCTACATGTGTGCGTTCCAATAATGTGCAATCATTTTCACTATGCACACAGATCAATCACAATCAGAATTCACAAAACTTCTTCATAAATAAAAGTTTTGAGAGAAAAATCCACAAAAAAATGTTTGGATGTTGCTTATATCTAATTCTATTTTTATTTGATAAATCTATTTATTTTAATGTGTGTGTGTGTGTGTGTGTGTGTGTGTGTGTGTGTATATATATATATATATATATATATATATATATATACAACTTTAGTGATTGGAATAAATACACTGTTAAATTTATGATTAAAAAAAATTTGAGTGTAATTCACAAGAAAATCAAGAAAAAGGTAGTCTACTTCAAAATTACGTTTAATTAATTGTGTAATATCCTACACCAAATTAAATTAAATAAATTAAATAGATTTTCATATGATTACATTACATGAAACCTATTAGAAATGGGAGCAATTTCATGATAACATATTTATATATATATATCCCATACATATGGATTTATGTATATTATGAATATTACTAAAACATATACAAACATACAGTTTATATGTATATATGTTGTTTTAATAAAGTTGCATATTTAAATAAACTGTTAAATAAATTGTTGACATTTATGGTTCTAATGGTGATTTTATACATTTTTACTATATTCATCTACCCAGAGAATGTACGTATGTGCAAATTATACATCACCTTATAGGCAACATACTGTATATGGCAATATCACTCTTTATACAGGGCAAAATATGTCATATATTATATTTCTGTTATCTACGGTTACATCCATTTCAGCATACTTTCTAAATCTTTGCTAAATTACTTTCCATATAGGCACATCTAGTTTCTCAGATTCATATTCCCCACTTGTTCTATTCTCCTCGAAAGCACTCAATTAACAAAGTTTATATACTGAATAAACCTTGTTAGACTGGTCTTGAGCCCTTTCTGCTCCCTAAGCCTCATGACTGTGAAAATCATTCTTGTAAGTTGGTCAAAAGTGTCTTTACTGATCACCAATATAACAAGGGCATCAAATCATTCAAGTAATCCATGTAGCGAGAACATAGCGTCATCATCTGACCAAACGCACTGATGTGAGAAGCTAGCTGGCTTCACACTGTCTTCAGACGACATATTAGATGTGTAGATGAATCTGAAGGGGTTAGGACACTCTCAATGATCCCGATATAGCAAAGCCCACACACTCGGATCACATCAACTTGCATCTGTCCATAACAATAACTGAGGGGTGCTAGGGCAGGGTGATTCTCTATATGGCAAGTATTCTTGTATTGTTCCTCCTCCTTTGTCTAAACATAGAACAGGTGGGTCGTCAATCCAATTGTGCCAATATATAACTGGAAACCAGCTATGTCTGAGTGTCCCTCAGGCTTTTGAGACCAGGAACAGAGGAAAGAGAAGCTCTTCACAATGGTAGGCCTGCATATCTTTGCTTTTGGACTATTTAACATGGAAATGCTTGTGAAACAGAGCAGTGCTGTTCTTCAGACTGAGAGAATGGTTTAATTTATGCTAGAAAGGTCATCTTCTATGGATGGCTTTTTATATTTGCATGTATTTCTAATTGTCTCTTTTGATCTTTGTTTATAAGAGCAACTTTTTCTTTTTTTTCTTTTTTTGTAAATTCAGAAAGGTTTTCAGTGAGTAAATATCATTGTCTGTCCCAGTTTGTGTTGAGGTTGTAGCATTTCCGACTAAATGCAACTACATATACTTGAATTGAACCACTTTTTGACAGTTCTCAATATCAAAACGTGGATAATTTACACACAAATTTCTTTGAGGGTCATGCAATTTTTCTATGAATTTTATAGTTTTATGTTCTTCAAAATTGCATTTTAAAAGTGTAAGCTTGGACAAAACCATCTGAACCACTTTTGCTTGATTTCCAGGCACCAAAGAAGGCCAAGAAGAAGGAAGCTGCCAGCTCCAACGTATTTAGCATGTTTGAGCAGTCACAGATCCAGGAGTTCAAAGAGGTTTGTCAATAGGATTCACATAACTAAACATTTTATTCTAGCATATTTTCGGTATTTACCTCTGTTCCTCTAGGCTTTCACCATCATGGACCAGAACAGAGATGGCTTTATTGACAAAAACGACCTGAGGGACACATTCGCTGCTTTGGGTGAGTCAACCCTCACTGAATGACTGTATACAGTGTAAATACTAGAGACACTAAAGGGCTCTGATACCTAAAGGTGTTTATCTTTTTGAACTAACAAGAGTATCGTTTTAAGGATTAGAGTGGCTCCTCTTTAGAGTTCTACTGAATGCGATTACAGCACTATGTTTGTCACAGATTAAGATGCAAAAGTCATCATTCCATTAAACTAATCATAAATGCATGTATAACAGGGTCCAAAAATCTGAGACCACAAAAAAAAAAAAAAAAAAAAAAAACCTTTAATTTAGCATTTTTATTTAGAAAAAAAATGAATACATTAATTTAGAAATTGTAGGGGAAATAAATATGTATTTATTTATTTGTTCCTAAAATCCTAAAAACTCCCTTTCATTTTCAGGTTTAAATGAGATCTTAAAAACCCAGATATTCAGTGTGGCATCAGTCTTGAATATAATTTTTGCTTCAAAAGTAACACAAAAAATATACCAAAGTACCCCAACCCCCACCCCCCCCCACCCCCCCGGCCTTGTAAACTGGCCTCATAAATATTTTATTGCACTAAACATTACAGTGAACTCTCACTCTATTTGAAGTATCAGAGGAAGTGGCATTCTGTATTAATGTGTATCTTTGTATGTGCATGTTTGGCAGGACGTCTCAATGTTGGCAATGATGAGCTTGATGAGATGCTAAAGGAAGCATCGGGCCCTATTAACTTCACCGTCTTCCTCACCATGTTTGGAGAGAAGCTCAAAGGCAAGGATCAAATTTATCAGAATCGAAATGATAATCATGCTAATGAGGTGCAAATAGCTGCAGAACCCAGCAGATATCAGGCACACTGCATATTGATATATGAATCATAAAGTTTAGCATCAGAAGCTTGGATTTTGAATGCAGCTTGCCCCGGAAATGACTTGTGTCATTGTTAATTAAGGTTTTGACATGTATAAGAGTGTATTCGACTTATTATATACTACAGAATAATCAATAATATGTTACCTCTCTGTGACTGGCAGGTACAGACCCCGAGGAGACTATTCTCAATGCCTTTAAGATCTTCGACCCCGAGGGCACAGGAATCCTTAAAGGAGAAGAGTAAGTAGAATTATGCAAATGTAAAACTTTTTCAGCACACATCAGCAACTTTTGACACGGAACGTCTCAAATCTTTTCCCTCCCAGGATCAAATATCACCTCATGTCCCAGGCAGACAAATTTACAGAGGCTGAGGTAATATACTTTTCTTTGTACAATCTGTCTGAGAAGGTGCTTAATTTAATTTAAAATCATTGAAATGCTATATTTAATATTAAAATGGAAACTTGTTAAATGGAAACTTGTTAAATGGATCTTAATCTTTTTTTACCTAGGTAAACCAGATGTTCACAAACTTTCCCTTGGATGTGGCTGGCAACCTGGATTACAAAAACCTGTGCTACGTCATCACCCACGGAGAGGATAAGGAACAGGAGTGAAAACTACATTTCCCATGTTTCTCCACGTTTGTTCATGTTCATTTGTGTGTTGTCTTCTCCTTACGTTCTGTACCCGCCTTTTGTCAATAAAGAGATAAAAAAAAAAAAACATCTAGTCTAGTTACAAGATACAGTTAACTTGCTCAGATACTCCTGGCAACAAGAAAACATTTTTTCAACTAAATAAATAAATTATTAAAATTGTATTTAAAAAAGAAATAAATCAAAAAGTCAAGGCAAATTATTTAGCTCTCAATAACGTAAAACATTTGCGTGGGAAACCTTTAAACACTCTTAACGCAACAAGAAGAAAAAGCCCAACATTCGGAAAGATTTCGTTCCCTCCTGAGGGGATTACAAAAGCTCAAGCTCAACAAGCATAAAGCCACACTGGCATGTTGAACACTGCTCTGCGAACAAGGTCAACAGGGCCTTTTGTGTCTCCGGCTATTAATAGCAGCCCTTGGTGTGTTCTGCCATTTTGGTTCTTCAGCAAGTCCATGATAGGCTCGGTGAATAACAACAGGTGAGCAGAGGTGTATACACAATTTATGGTGGTAGATGTTGCACTTTCTGTACAGACAAAAGGTCAATTTTAGTTTTGAAGTTCTGTTCTAGTCTATTTTTTGTTTGCTGTGAGTTTCGAGATGGGACTGTTTTAATACAAAGCTACCGCTATATATAATTATGTGCATGGAGTCATTATAGGTCATCAATCAGAAAACAAAAAGAAAAGGACGAACCAAGTCTTTATGACAAAACATTTATTTTCAGCTTGAGTGACTGTGGTATTAAATCATTATTCATGCTACATAAAACTAGTTTTTTAGTGTAATCAAGTATCATCTTTGTTGATTAATTAACTATGACAACCAACCCGTCCAAAATCCTCACCTTTACCATAATAAAAGAAATGAACTACAGTAAACAGACATTTCAAGTTGACATGAAAGTCAGATTTTCATAACAGGTTCTTACTCCGAAACAACTTTTTCTCTTTTTTTTTTGGTGACATCACTTATGCCACACAGGCTACTGAACACTTCTAATCAATAACAAAACAGCAAACTCACATTCGTGCCGACTTCATTCTGGTAAGTAGTGCCCACTTTTCACCATCCAATTATTTTCTAATGACTAAAATAAAGGCCTGCCCTTAAGTAAACGGAAGTAAAACGGGTCATGAATGGCAAAGAAGACACATTTTCAACAGGTTAATACAGTGATTTCAAAATGTAAAAAAAAAGAAGAAAATTACAATTAAACAAAATACATCGAAGTAAATAAAATAGAAAAAAATCAGTGCCACTCTTATCATACTCATAAACAAATATGGACCTGTCCTTCAAAGCAACAGACAGGAAATAAAGGCCTTGTGATCACAAGTGTTTGTTATTTACTCTTCATTCCCAACAGAGTCCGGCGACTCTCTGTCTGAGGTAAGAGGAGAGGAGGGTCTGGCAGCACCAACATTTTTAGCACTGCCTGTTAGCATGAAATCTGCCAGGAGATCTATTCCAGAACCGGAGTCCAACAGAGTATCTATGCAGAGTGACGAAAGGAAAGAAACAAAAATAAAGGGAAATTTGTTACATAACCATGTGTGTGTCTAAATACACAGTTGGCTGTATATTTCTAGTCATCTGATGTAATTTTGTATTTTTAAGAGCAATATGAACCTCAAACCTCATGAATCCTCAATGTCATTACTTAATAATTACCACACGCACTAATCTGGCAGAAACAGCTTATGCCATGAGATCATAATGGCGCTCTGGAATCCAACCGCTCTCTAGTTAGAACTCATTACTGGAAATCTAGATTCATATGAATCCATAATTCTCACCATGAATGCCGATCATGTGCTCTAGAATGAGAACCCTCTCGGCCAGAATCTTCAGAGCTTCCCTCAGCTGCTGCACCTGCAAGAAGGCGGAGCTTAAGCATGTGATAATAAATCATCATAACAGCACATCCAAAGCTCAAAAAAACTTCCCAATTTTTTTTTTTGCACCATCCTTACCTCTCCTGGAGTCTCGCCAGGCTCTCCTTTAGGACCCGGAACACCCTATTCACAATACAAGAGAATAATAATACAGTGAATTTTATAATAATACATTTACATATAAATATATAACCTTAATTATAAAAACTAATTCAGAAAATAAAATGCGTTTATTTATTAAAAATGATATAAAACTCACAGGCTGCCCTTGCTTTCCTGTTATCCCAGATGGACCCTTTGGAAATAGAGCAATGCAATTTAATCAGCTCAAATAAAAACAAACATATTTTATCCCAAAAAGAAAATATAAGATGAAGATTTTATTTATATCTAAACATTGGCCTTCGATGACTTACTCTTTCTCCTGGATCTCCTTTGGGTCCCCTGTCACCTGGTGTGCCTGCAATGCTTAAGGCAGCCTGTGATAAATGTGAATTAATCAGTATACTGTGCCTTGTACATCTATATGTACTGTCCAATATTTATTACATACATACATACTGTAAATGCATATCATAGAATATAATGATAAAATGTCTTACATTTTTCCCTGGAACACCTGGGTGTCCAGGTGGTCCAGCAGGTCCTGTTCAACATGTACAGATAAAAGATTAAATGTGTAAAGAAATAGCTGGGCGGTACGTGATGATGCTGTTTTGTATGCTCTGATATTCTGGTGTACCTGGAGGACCAGGAGGGCCGGAGGGCCCAGGAGGACCAAGGAAAGCCTGCAGGTCACGATAGGACGCAAAGTCACTATCTTCATCTGAGACATGTAAAATACGATCATACTAAGGTGAAAACAAATCAGATGTACTATTAAAAATGTAACTTCACTGGCAGCAAATGTGATTTGAGCTGCTGTGCTGCTATAATGTTCAGCAGGATTTGGTGCTCAGGTTCTGCTTTGGTTTATCCAGACTCATGCTGCTTCACAGACAGCTAACTAAAGACTCTGATTAATTGCTTACAGACAGAAGCCAACCAGACTCTTAAACCGATCCAGATCTCTGAGAGGTTTATTTAAGATGAAACTGTGTGAATGCTGCCATCTTATGGTCATGCTGAGAATAATATTTGATAGGTCGCAACAAAGACTTGATATAAAAATTAAAAAAGGATTTAAATGTTGTTGTTGTTTTTTTTTACTTCCACTCAGTTATGCATTATTTTAACGCCATTTTTAATTAAAATGATAAAACAGCATGTTTAATGTGGACTGCTGTACTCACACTGGGCATGTTGTTTAGCCATTAGCGTGAAAACATCTCCCCTGATGGAGAAGTGCCCTGGGGGCCCAGGTGGCCCAGGAAGGCCTCTTTCACCTTGTGGTCCTTGCAGCCCTTGAGCTCCTGTAGAGTAAGCAGTGGAGCTCGCATGAAAATATTTTAATATTCCCAGTCAAATGGATAGTTCTTACCTCTAGGTCCTACAGGACCAGGTTTTCCAGAAAACCCTAAAGGTCCGGGAGGTCCAGGGGAACCTGGTGGCCCAGCTGGTCCTGGCTGCCCTCTTGGTCCTGGAAACAGATGTTGATTTACCAGTTTAATTCTGAATTAAAAAGAAATATAATATACATATATATATATATATATATATATATATATATATATATATATATATATATATATATATATATATATACACACACACACCTTATTTATCTACATAACTTATATACAAGAATATAAAATATTTAAAATTACTCATCATGAAGAGTTTAGCAACACATTATTTTCTTCACCTGGCCGGCCAATGGCATTGGGTGTTATTGGTGAGGGGTGTGTCCTGTCTACCTCATTATCAGCTGTTCTCTCAGGCGATTGGGTGGACAGAGGGAGAAGAGGGGCCTCAGGATCTCTGAGTAACATTATCTGTTTAAAAAAAGCAAAACCACATGTTTATCATCTTAATTTTTATGTGACTTGTTAATACAAAAGGTTACCTACATTTCTATCTTACCTGAGCTTCAATGACACTCAAGCGCTTTTTGATGTCAGCATACCCCATACAGTTCATGCATTCTAAATGGATGAATGCAAATAGAGATGTCAAGGTAACTTATAACAGCAGAGAAAGGGGAATTTCTAACCATAAAAACTGCTACAGCACTGAGTGAATGGATTAAGCAAAGGCTATAAATCTTTCAGCCATCTGTTATGTCATGAGTCAAATTAAATTCAGTTTAATTCAAGATGTAAGGAATTTTTATTGCATAGTTTTTGCAATATTATAACTGTACTGTATACTAGTCAAAGTTGTAAACAGAATTAAGTTTGTTATGTTCTCACAAGTTAATTTAACAAAAACACGTTCATACTGTACTTAAAATTCCAATGATCATTCTAGAGTTACAGGCCTGTAGTCCAAAAATGAAATCAACCCCCAAAAGTGTGAAACCAAAATAACTAGTGTATGACAGTTGTATGAACAACAAAAATGTATTAGAGAGACACTAAATGAGTTCAGTTACAGCTTTGGGTAGCATCTCTCCCTAGGGTATAAGGAACAGGAAAACCAGATGCTGCTAACCATGAATTTCCATTTGCATGGAATCCTAGTGAAGGGAAATATCTCATTCTGGGATTCCCCAACATTCACCTTTCTCATTTAAGAGAGATTCTCTTCACACAGCATAGGGCTGGTCAGGGTGAAGACAACCACAAAGTGCTGGATCTCTCTATGGAAGGAGACTGATCTTCCAAGACGGCAGAGATTTGGGAATTATTTGGCATGAAATGAGATGATGATGAATGGCAGGTGATCGCTCAGTGGTGACATTTCATATGTGAAATGCAATAGAGACATTTTTTTACCTAAAGATGAGATTAGAAATTAAATATCACTAGATGATGAGATGAGAAATTTTATTTTAGAAAACAATTCACAAAATAAAAAGTGCTTGAGATCACTAAAACTGATCTACTTTAATGTAAAGATGAACTGCCATTCCCATTTTACACATAATCTGATGTATTCTACAATTCAAAGGTTTGGATTCTGTATAAGATCAAAGAAAAAACTTGGTCGAATTGGTCAAAAGTGGCAGTAAAGCGTTCATAATGTTCTTCTGAACTTCAAATGAATCCAGAAAACAATGTTTCACGGTTTCCACAAAAATATATCAACATTGATAATCAGCAAATTAGAATATTTTTTGAAGGATCATGTGACACTGAATGCTGGAGTGATGACTGCTTATAATTCATCTTTGCCATTACAAATTAAATTACATTTGAAAATATATTAAAATAGAAAACAGTTACTTGAAATTGTAAAAGTATTTCACAATACTTTTGTTTTTACACCATTTAAAAAAAAAAAAACAGCCTCGATGAGCATTAAAATTCTTCTTTAAAATTTTTTTTTAATGTGATACAATGTAGAAGGACTTGATTTTATCAGGAACATACAACAAACTAATGCAGGACTCTTTTTTTTTTCCATTAAAATAAATCCACCTTTCACTATTTTGAAAACAGCTGAAATACTAGACAATTTGTGTAGTTAATGGACCAAAGTTAGTGGTGTGACTGTTTTTAGTTATATACTCTCCAACACTGCAATTCTATTTTTTCCCAATGAGACGTTTACAACTACAAGCTTCATCATCTGCTCTCACTTGACTGAAATACAAGACTCAAGACCACAAACATGTCACAGTGTCATCAAAGGACAGTCTGGATGCCAGACCTCATGAAGGGACATTAATTCATTCCATAAAGAGCAAAGGAACTAATTTGTCACTCTTCACCACAATATGCACATCCAACAGAACAGAAAAGTTAACATGTCTCTGTTTTTCTGGGTGGAAGGACAGAAGGACTGTGCTAACTGCACATCTGCTCTTGGAAGAAACACCCATGATGGTAAACCCAAAAGATGTCATTCACTCTATATCTGTATTGCTCAGAAAAACGCTAATTTTATCATATGGCACTGGTTAATGTATGATACAGGGCTGTGTGCAAGTTAAACTGTCATTGAAGTTTAGCAGAATATTCAAATTCAGATTGAAATGTTCGGCTGTCTGACATGCCTGTTCTCCACGTGCACTGGCCACAATGCACAGCTCTGCTGGATACCGGACAGCTCTCAGATCAGCGGACAGCCGAACGTTGGGGTATTCTGGAAAAACACCCAACGGATGAGCTGTAAAGAAGCATAGCACAATGGGATCTGCAGATACTGAACCTCTATGCTTTTCACAGATGTGAGGGAGGCTTTAAACAGTCCATTTTTGGAACTAGCACAACGATTTTATAAAAACTGACAAGGTTAATAAAGTTATGCAAACACGTGCCAGCGCAGACATCAGTGATGTATTGATGTACCAAACCAGAGTGTGACTTGTGTCTCA
This sequence comes from Carassius gibelio, assembly GCF_023724105.1. Taxonomy (NCBI): domain Eukaryota; kingdom Metazoa; phylum Chordata; class Actinopteri; order Cypriniformes; family Cyprinidae; genus Carassius; species Carassius gibelio. Next base: position 8,694,550 of record NC_068380.1, on the reverse strand, counting down.
GGAGTACAAATACACAAATCATACATGCAAGCTGACCACATTAAGACTCCACACCCATTCACAGCATTTTGGCAGAGACTGATGGGGCTTTCAGAGATTATGAAGACACAAGATACTTTAGCATGTTTTTCTGGGTGAATTCAGTTTATAAAATGCGTTTATTGGTAAACTGCGAAGCAATGAAATAGTTTCAGACAGAATTAGAATTATTTGTATCACCAGATCTAAAGATCTGCGTCATCAACCTTTGCGTCAATGCTGAATTCATACAGACTTATTAGTAATGATCTTCAGTCTCTGTATCTGCCCTCAAACAAATACTTTGGGCACATGCATTGCAGAAAGACTGGTGACTGCTTGCTTTTACACTTTGAGAATCATTGCCTGTGAAGTTTATCCCTCTAAAGCATATAGTACATAAGTGGACTAAACAAATCTAATTTCTATGCACTTTAACGTAATTCCAGAAGTCTCCATTTGCTAATTTGGGCTGTGAAGGACATAACCTCTAATAAACAAGAGCCCCTAGGTGTTACTTTAAAAAACCTAAATAATCAAAATTGGATGCTTGTTGGCATTTCATATGATATATAATATCCATGTGAGTTGCTCTCTATTGACAGTTGGAATACCATTGCGGATCTGTTACAGCTGTTGATCCCAGCTGAAAGTGTCTTTGCATTTGTTTAAATGGTGATGTTGGTGTTTCTGATCTATTTACATTTGTGATAGTGTTATTAGACTATTATGCATAGACTACACTCTCAGAAAAAAAAGGTACAAAGGTGTTACTGAGGCGGCACCTTTTCAAAAGGTACAGGTAAATATGTAACCTTTAGGCTGATCATACATGGGGCAAATTTATTTGCCGTCAACGGGCAACCAGGTGAGACACAGGTCCCACAACCGATCTAAAGTATCCAGATAGAAATTTGTAACCCAATCTCAATGGGAAAGTACCCAAGCAAATAAAATTGCTCAAAAAAGTTGCCCTGCAAAATTGCTCCAAAAGTTGTCCCATGTATCATCATCCTTAGGGTACTAAAATGCAAACTTTAGGGGTAAATAAATACAGTGCACAGATGTATCTTTTAAAAAAGGCTAACATCCCAGTGACAGCTTTTGTGCCTTGCTTTCCAAGAGTGCGTTTTCTTACACTGGCAGTACGGGAATCAAACAAGCAAGTTGGTGACTAGGCAGTTGTCGGACAGTCCGAGTGGATCATATGTGTTTCTTGGCCTGAAGAGTTGATCAATCATAAAGGCCATGATATACTTCAAGTGAAATCGAAAAAATAACTAGTATGACATCATTTTGAACAAAATCATGCCAAAACAAAGTTTGTTTCGGTAGTTTGCCAAATAGATTAATTCTCACTGCTAATCACCAGATTACAGCATGTCATTTCTAAGACACTGCACATCCTGCCAAACACAGAATGAACATGATCAGTCAGCAAAAACAAGCCCTGGCTGATGCCAGCAGACGCTGACATGGATTGCACACTGATCTGATCAAATCTAATGAATGTGTTTGTTGGCGTCTGTCTGTGCAGTCTGAATTAGCAGATTTTGCCCTAAAAATTATTTGAAATAATTTGCTAATTGCTTATATTCATCATGGGTTAAATACAACTTTGGGTTCACTGCCATACAAGCTATCCTAATGAACAGGTAGACTTCAATGGCATGAGCATTTGTGCTCCACCACAGAAATGAGATGACCTCACTCGTCACAGGCAGCTGAGGGGGCTGCAGCACACGGCGTCCACATCAATCATGAGATACCACACCACAGACATCCCATTTTCCCACAGCCACTCTCACAGCTAGGGGTACTGATCACAATCTCAATTTAAAGGAATTTGTAGAGCAGGTGATAGATTTGAACCTCTGCCAGGCCTTCTGGAAACCTGGTATGGGGGTTGTATGAAAGACAGCTGGAGCTGACTATATGGATATAAATAAGACTCTGACCAGGGCATTATGGGAAGTTTGAGCACCAAAGTAATTCTGCTGATGGGAATTGTTCCCAAGGAATGACTAATGCTTTTAGTCTAGCAATTGGGGTTTAGTGGTTGGGATCCAGGAACCCCAAAGGAGCCATGGTTTTATGTATTACTGTAAAATGAATTAGTTTGTGTTTACTTTTCAGTATAAACTTTTTATTTAGATTTCATTTTAGGGATATAACTCCCCAAACCACCGTTATTTGCACTATGAAGACTAACTACGTAAAAAAAAAAAAAGTAGAGCTACACCAAACTGTTAAAACATTAACTTAAGATGAAATACATATACATACACACACAGACACACAGACACACACACACACACACACACATATATATGTATATTTAAATTAATAATTTGTATTTATAAATGTGCTTTACAAATACATCTGAATTGAACTGAATGTTTCTTCTCTAGTTCTCTATTATTATTACAAAATATACACGGTTTTATACCTTATTAGGCAAATAAGTAAAACTTTTCCAGATAATAATTACATATTTTCAGTAGTTCAGTAGTTAGTCAGTAGTTCAGTAGTTAGTCAGAAACAAAATGTATTTCTATACAACTGTTCGGCTTTGAGGTCGGTAAGATTTTATTGTAATGTCTATCAGGTTTCTGAAGTCTCATGCTCACCAAAGTTGGATTTATTTGAAAACAAAATACAGTAAAAACAGCGATATTTTGAAATATTATTACAATTTAAAATAGCTGTTGTCTTTTTCAATATACTTTAAAGTGTAATTTATAGGAATAAATTACAGGAGTGATGGAAAAGCTGAGTTTTCAGCATCATTACTCTTGTCTTCAGTGTCACATGATCCTTCAGAAATAATTCTACTGATCTACTGCTCAAGAAACATTTGAATGGCAGTGTGTTATCACGAAAACTTGATTATGAGAAATCAAGTGGAATTCTACATCGTATCTAAAAGCATAACCAAGTCTTAGATTGCTGAAGATTTTTGATTTGTTGCATGCTATGTCTGGGAGTTCCTCTCTAGTTACAATTAGAATATGGCTATGGGACAAAGGATCTCTTACAGCTGTCGATCCCAGCTGCAACCACCCTCCCACACCTCAACAGCTTTGCACCGCTGCATTCCTTGACGTCTACTCCTTCTTAGTCAAAAAATAAAGCTATCCTTTTCACATAGTCAAACACAACTGATCGAAATATAACCAAGTTTTTGACACATTAAAATGGAAATTTATTGAGCTAAAGAGAGGAACTGGCCTCAATATATAAAGAATGCATTAATGAACAAAAAGTTAACCTAGGGAGGGACAGCAACAAAACATCCAGCATTTTACTGACTAATCGGATGGACGGGAAAAGGGTTCTTTGTCTGGGCTGCATTAATGAACAAACAACTTCATCACACTGGTATCTCTTAATACAAGGCACATGAATTTATGACACTGTACATTCCTGAAGGACAAAACATCACTAAAGTGGTTGAACATGACCTCAACTAGTCACACAGCTCTCAAAAACTGGCAAACTGAGTTGAATAAACAACTGTAGGGGAGCATGAATCAGTTTAAAAGCTCTTATTGCATTTCTGTTCACGGTACATACATGGTTGGATTGTTCACTCTAATAAAAGCTTTGAATCCTGCCAGAAGACAGAAAAAGCGCCAGTCTGTAGTGTGGAATGAGAGACATTAGTATCAGTTGTGGTGATCGGTCGGATACACAGCGTTACCATTAACAACAACGAAGACCAATCAGAATTAAGTTTTCGGACCGTTTACACAAAATGCCTACCGGTAGTTGCATTCCACTGCACTGCACTTCCATTGTTTTTCTACGGAAAAATGCGCAGATGTGTTAGACAATTGTGCTCGTATCTTGCCTCTTTTGCATGGCACAGCATTCTGAAAATGCAAAGCTGAAGTTAAAATAGAATATCTTGAGACCGTTCGTTTTCATTCTACTGCTTGCGTATCTTTTTTTATGCATTCCATGTTTTTCACTTGCGTTTTAATTGCTCCTCCATTATTTTTCTATGTAAATGTACTAGACATATGTGTTTCACCATTACAGCATCTCTCAGGCATGATAAGATGTTCTAAAAATGTGCCACTCAATTAAAATAACTTCAACATAACATTAAAAAGCGTCTCTACACCTTGTTTTTTCCTATTACACTGCCTTGTGTCTTGCATTTAAAACGCAGAAACACATTGCGTTCCACTGCACTGCACTTGTATTGTTTTCTATGTAAATGTGCAAGACAGGTGGATTCGACCATCTTGCTTGTGTCTCACATCTTTTGAAGCAAGTAAAAAAATTTAAAATTGTTGCATTTTTTCCCCCCAATTCCACCTTGCATTTCTTCCCTGCATCTTGCATTGTTAAACACAAAAATGCCTTCTGTGCAAATCAACCCTTTGAACCCTTTAATGTTTGTCACATAGGTTACACTTTGTTTTCGATAGCGCACTTTAGACATTCTACATACTATAAGTAATGTTTTGCAACTACATGTCAAATAATTCTCAGAGTAATAGTAGACCGTTATATTAGGGTTAGGAGTTGGTAGAATGAGTTGATATACTTGCAAAGTTACTCATAATCAGATTTTTATTTACAGATTATTATTATTATAAAATAAAGTGTTAGCAGATATTAAGTAGACAATATACTAGTTATTTATGTTATTTTAACCTTGCATTAAACTAATACAGCTGCCGTTAAAGCAATTTGGACATGCTGAAATAATATTCGCTGTGATCTCCCATCTACCAAGTACATGTACAAGTTTACCCTGTTAAAGTTTACTTCCATGTTCCAAACCTGGGAATATTAAAAGGGTCCGTAATGATTGAAATCTGACACAGCATTCTTTGTTAGGCCTCATTACACATGACAACTAAAAATGCTGGGATCTCATAAAGACTGACGTTGACCTAACTTGAGCTTGACTGTGAGTCACAATCCAAATTCCAAAAATATATTCTTAAATAAACCAAACAGAGGGGCCTGAGACCCGGGGGAACAACAGCCTCAGGCTGAAGCTATGAGCCCAATGGAAAGGGATAAAAAAGAGGGAGGAAGGAGAATGAAGATTTCTGATTTATTTACCATGTCAGAGATCATGGTGCCCTTGGATTTGTCTCAAACTAAATCATCTGCATCTCACAGGGGATGATCTGAAAAGAGACACTGCAGACAGGCCAGTCTGTCTGTTGTTGGAGGTGGGGGAGGGGTCATTAAACCCATCCCCATCCAGAAAAACATGAGAATGTGTGTCATGGGTAAATTATCTTTATTGGATCAGAAATTATTCGGACCTCTTGTGACCTCTACCACATCTAACTGTGCTATGTCAAATTAATCAAAATTAATAAAAAGAGCAAACTCATTTCCTCAAACATTGCCTAAAATATTTTCTTCCAGACATTTATTTCACTGTCAATTAAAATATATTTACCCAATACGTGCAAAGACCCAGAGCTGTGCTGGTTTTGATTATGATTATCTAGGATAACAGTAAAGTGAGTCAGTAGGGAGTGTAACTGCGCTCGCAATGGTCTGATACTATTCATATCGAGATCTCTGATTTTCTTTTGCAGATTGATTGCAGATTTTTGTGTCGTGGCAAATCTGAGCATGTGTTGTAACACAGTCATAATGCATTTTCTCCTGGTTAATATAGAAACATGTTCATGGATGTGTTGCACTTAAGTGTTTGGTGTTCATATAGTGAGGAAATACATTCAGACCAGCATATAGTTATGACAGATTCGTTTTGGGATTTGACCCAGATGACTGATTTTCACAATCAGATCAGCTGTTGTCACTCACATTCTCACCCACACAATGAATATAAGGGATCTTTCCTTGTTGATAAGAGACTTACATTTAAAAAACTGAACCACCCACCAAACAATGCCAAGTCAAATGTGAGTGTTGTTTGTTTGTGCAAATCTCTTGGTAGATGTTTGGGTAGTCTGGTTAGTTGCCAGGGCATTGCTGTGGGGTTGTTAGGGTGTTCAGGGTGATTGCTAGTGTTCTGAATAACAATGTTGCTTACACAAACCAAAAGAGGGCAACCATGAAATATTTATTAATGGGTGTTATAGGTGGTTGCCAGTGGTTGTTAGGGTGTTCTGTGTGGTTTCTGTGTGTTTGCTTGTTTACACAAGTCAAAAGAGATCTCTAAATCTCTAAATCGAGACCACAAAATCTCTACGATAAACTAGGTGTTTTTCTTGTCTTAAGCCGGGCTCAAACTACAGGAGTTTTAGATTGATTTAGCCCCCTCCCGAGAATCGAAAAAAAACTATTCAAGGTTCTGATGTTCGGCACGGATTGTAATGGTGTAATGTGAGGCATTTACAGATGAAATCTTGCACATCCCTATCTGCTCACACACAAATCGAGGGCTGCCCCGAATAATATCAGACATGTTTGATATTTTGGATTTTAAATCAGGATGATGACACTATGACTACAACAGTACTCACGAGATAACGTGAGGAGCTCACTCTGGCATGATCATTTTAATAAAATCTTTTAGTTTGTGCATGTTTACTATATGAGGGATGAAAATCTGCTAAGATTCTCCTTATGTGTGTGCTTCAACCAGATTTCATAATCATTCAGGATTTTAAAACCCCTGTAATGTGACCCGACATTCGCAAACACCACTAATAAATGTTTATGTAATTGCCTGGGTGTTCTGGGGAGGTTGCCAGGGCCAGGGCCGTTCTTAGGGGGGTTCAACTGGTGCGCCAACACTTGTGGTTGAGGGGGCCCCATGGCAAATGGACCGAGGGGGTCTATACCCCCATGTCTGGGTTTTCAGGGTGGTTGCCAGGGCATTGTTATGCGATTATTAGAGTCACAAGTCAAAAGAGTCCAACCATAAAAGCTCTATGATAGTTGTGCTATGTTTTGCTTGTCTTAGCAAACACCCCTGATAAATGACTATGTAACTGGCTCACAGCACCAAACAATTCCTATATCTTACGGTCATTCAAATGATTTAGTAATGCTTCAGTGAACTTGAAATCAGCAAAACAATGAGCTCCATCACCCTCTCTGCAGTCTTCTCCATGGAATCCTGGACAACATCGCCATTCCAGAGATGTGATTTTCCTGTAGGTCACTCTGTACACGGGTCTCACCAGAGATCTGTAGCTGGGAAAATACAGAGGCAAAGCACGCACAGAGTCTGTTACTTGTCATCCAAGTTAATTTGAGAGTGAAAAACAGAGTATAACCCATTGTGTATCATGAGATCATTTCTTTTCTCTGTACCTGATGAGGTTTGAACATGGTCCAGGCCATCGGCAACTCTGAAACAGCCGCTGCACGACAGTCTCGGTCCCATTTTGCGTCTGGCATGAAACGGTCTTCTGTACGGTGTACTGACACCAGTTCCTTATTTGTTTCAAGTTGAACAACCAATGACAAATACAAAGACCAGACAAATCAGAATAATGCAGAATCAAGAATTAAACAGAAAAAAAATCACTGGAGAAGTAAATGTGCAAATTTATTTACATATCAGACAAAAAGGAAATTAAATCATGGAAAATAAGAGAATTAGGTAGAGCCTGAGATTTCCTTTTCACAAAACTCAGATTGATGGCAATGCAAAGCAAACAGTTAAGGGTTCTAAATAGTTTTAGCGCCATAATGTTTCTTTGTGAATTTCCTTCACTTCAAAAGCAAGATAAAATACAGCTCTGTGGAATGAGGGTCCTCTGAGAGACCCTCTAAGTGGCACAAGCATATCTTTTTTCTTTACCACGCGAGAACGAATGATTCTCTCACGACATTCATACAACACCCAAAAGTGTCTGACAGACATCCTTGAAGAGAACTAAACCAAAAAAAAAAAATAATAATGTGTGCCTGCATTTACATGCTTTGTTTCTAAACTCAATCTGGGAAACTTTCCTTACGAAACATCTCAAATGATTCAAAACATCCCAGGATTGAGACCCTGCACTGTTTGTTTCACTGTTCAAGTAACTGTTCATTACTTTTTTTAACAGGAGAGAATGTGATGAGTTGTGACTGGACCACAGACACACAAGAAGCTCCACACGCTTAGAATAAAGAGCTCAACCTCTACCACATGTAAAACCATAATATATTTTGCCCACTGTCTTTTAGGAAAAGGAATGCTTCATTTTTAGCATTTTGGCTTTGTTGCAGTTAATCCTTTTTCTGGGAACTTAATTAGGGGGGCCCTCAGAGACATGTTTAGGACAGACACATGATGATAGATAGATAGACAAATAGATAGATAGATAGATAGATAGATAGATAGATAGATAGATAGATAGATAGATAGATAGATAGATAGATAGATTCCAAGACACAGAAACAGTTGTGAATAAAATACTAGAGATACAAATTGTGTTGGATTAAGATAATAATAGAATTGTTTAACTATTCAAACTGTTTCGAGTTCTTTTACCTTAATACTCAATTCTGCAGTAAAATAAGGCTTCAGATCAATCAGTTCGATATCCTAAAGTTTATTCCAGCCGGTGACCGGTTTACCTGTTGAGTTTGTTTGCTCCCGTGTTGTGTTCCGACACTGTGCGCTGCAGTCTCACTGGAACCTGATAAATAGCTGCGAAAGCTTTAAAAGCACGAAAGGAAAACATGAAGATACAAAAAAGTGTCCAAAATCCCGCCCGCATGGTCCGACGTCTAACAGCTCTTCCCTTATTCCCTGTGCTTTATCTGAAGTTTCCCCGTTCAGACGAGTTACTGAGAGACCTGACGGGTGAGCACTGGAGAGACAGCCACTGACTAGAATAAAATACAATCCCCTCTTCTGGAGTAAAACACTGGCTGTGTCTCACAACCTATCTGACTGACTATCTAGTACCTACTACATCATAGTCACCATTACCAAAAATGCTGCAGGCGTGTTTGACATCCAAAACGCGGTCTAGGTAGTGTACTAGGGACTGTATACTAGGTAGTGGTCTAGGGACTGTATAATCATATGCCAAATCAAGTACAGGGACTTTTAATACGCATTAAGTAAATAACTCTATGTTTCAAACATACAATAACGATAAGTAAAATAATAATAAATTGTATATAAATATATATACACATATATATATATATTTACACACAAATGTTTATTTAATTTTTTGTCATGAAAAATGGTGCTTCAGCGACACATGCAGGTCAAACATTTGGTAAAACAAGTTTTGTATTGAATCCCCATTAAAAAAAAAAAACTTTAAATATATGTTTTTAAATATACGTTACCGATAAAAAGTTTAGGGCTAGCAAGATTTTTCAGTGTTTTTGAACAAGGTACACATAATAATATATTGAAATATTATTTCAATTTAAAACAACTGTATTCGATTTGTAGGCTATTTGATGTGATATAAATCTTGAATGTTCTTCAGACATCAATCCAGTCTTGTGTCACGTGATCCGTCAGAAATTATTCTAATATGCTGATTTGTTCCTCAAGAAACATTTCTTATTATATCAAGGTTGTGCTGCTTAATATTTCTGAAGAAACCTTTTCCCCCACTATTCTTTGATTAACAAAACATTAACAGAACAGCATTTATTTGAAATGGAATTTTTTTTGTAACATTTTAAATGTCTTTACTGTCTCTTTTCACCAATTTTAATGCACCCTTCCTGAATAAAAGTATTAATTTAGAAAAAACTGACAAAAAAACGTAACCCCAAACTTTTAAACTGTAAGTGTACATTTTTATTATTTTTAAAGAATAAAGACAAAAATAAATCTTGAATATGATTCTTAAAGGTTTAATTTTTTTTTATGATATTTGCATTAAATAACAATATGACTGCTTCATTGAACTCAACTCAAAGTGCCCACTAGACCAGTGTGCAAAAAAAAAAAATAAGGTGGCATAAGATACAGGCATTTTTAGGGGTGTACTACAGAGACAAAAAAACAGAGTAGATGTTCAATTACTGCAACAAATGAACGCTGATAGACAGTTGGAGGCACTAAAGATCCTGAGAGCAGAATCTACAAACACAAAATATAGATATTTTTCTCATATTTTGAAACACGACTTAGAAAGTCTTAATTTCAATCTGCATGTAAACTTACAGAATGTTGAAAACATTCTGCATGTTGAGTCATTGTTTTTAAGAGGGAATGGGGTGTTCTAATGAGATAATTTGAGCATAGAGCATTAAGTATTAAATTGCATTTCAAGTTCCCTTGTCATGTAACTTGCTTTTTGTCATGGTTTTGAAGGACATTTTCTTCAATAATGGTTAAGCCTTCAGTCAAAATAAAATTAGATTATGGCTTTCTTTTTTTTAACAAACATCATATTCAACTGAAGATAAAATAAAACTATTAGCATTATAATAACTCTAACAGCAATTTCAACAAGAAGGGATTTATAGTGATATTACATTCATTCATTATCCCTGTAAACAGGAATGTCTATTTAATATTCTGGCTTTTTTTTGGTAAACGTTGAATCGATGATTCATTCAGGTTACATCAGAATTAGTGTAAGTGATAACAATTCAGAGATTCTACTCTGGGATCTTCAAAAATGAACAATAATCCTGACATGAACTGAATGGAAGCATATTCTGGGAGTTACAAAGGGCTACAATGTTGCAAAGCAATCCCATGCGGTAATAAATATAGTGCTTTTTCGATATCTGGTCCATATTGTGTCTTTTGCAGCAGTTCTAGGAAGGTCAGTGATCAGTCTGGCTGATTATCAATGCCCAGTGTACAGTGCGTGATTGTGTGCGTGTTAGCTAAAAGGGGCCGCCTGAATGACCGAGACCTGCTCGGTACAGATTCTTTTCAGTGGTGGGGCTCCACAGCTGTCCTCATCCTCCTGTACCCAGAGAAAGAGGAGCAATTAATTATTATTAGTTATTCATTTTAGTAGTACAAAAGGCTCAATATATACATTAAATAAAGTAGAATAAATAACAAAAAAATATTGTTTAAAACATTTTTTAAAAGGTATACATGTAATCTTCCCCCCCCTCATATACTTTATACCAAAAAAGTTAAATTAATATATTATATTATATTTTAAAGGCAGGCCAGGTTTACAACCAAAGGAAGAGGAGATGTCCCAGCATTTGTGCTTTATGTAGAACCTCTGCATACTTTTGTACTGTTTTGTACCTGAGCAGTGAGGGGTAAAAGATCTTCCTTGATCAGTCTGGGCGGCTCATCTGCAATCTCACTTGACTGCAGCAGTGGCTCTAGAAAAAAAAAATATATATATTTTTAAAAAGTTATCATTTTCAAAGTGGGTCAAGTGACGACTAAATTATCTCAGTGACCTTTTGTGAAATGCACAGTTTGGGAGATAAAAACATGATTAATTTGTTCAAATCAAAAACACAATTACACAAAGAGGGCAAACAGTTTACTGTAAAATCTCTGGTTAATATGACTAAATATTTAAGGAAGCTTTGGAAAATTACAAGCTTTATAAAATACAGAATATACCTTTGGAAATGTATAATATAATATAATATAATATAATATAATATAATATAATATAATATAATATAATATAATATTATATAATATAATATAATTATAAATCTCTCAGCTCTCAGAATAAAATTAAATTCAATGAGAAATGCAAGGTATTAGTCTCACCTTCCATGAATTCTTGGCCGAGGGTGGGCGGCTGTGGATCATCTGTATGGTAGTCTAGACTCTGCAGTGCAGGGCTGACCGGCTCACTGGGCTGTGGACTGGAGTTATTGCTGCTGTCTGCAGCTGCTTTAAGCTGGTACGAGTCTGACAGAGAACTCTGGTTGCTGTTCTCATCTGAGAAGCCAGGAGGCAACCAAGGGAAGATTTGAATTTAACATTAAGAAAGAAAAGTTTTTTGGGTAAATGATGCCTTTAAACCTTGAATCTCACATGCAAATGTTTACCTTGAAAATCTAACAGTACAGAACAGGAGTTATCAGATGACTCCTCAGTGGGAAAATTCTTCTGTTGCATCTCACCACCCACAGACACCTTGCTCTTGTCTTTCTAAAAGATATCAGGTTACATATGCAGTAAATACAGTGAAGACATTTGTAAAATCCATTTACAGATAATATATTGATCTTATGTATAAAAGGAACTCTCAAACAATTCAAACCAAGAGAGGTGAACATGTTTGATGTGCCGTACCTCCTTTGTGTCCACCACAGGAACCCATTTAAATATTCTTAATGATGTATCTCCAACTGTGACCCATTTCTTCTCCCTGAAATAGAGCAATTGTGTAACAGGTTTCCCATATACATGACTTGAAAGCTCTATCAAGTTTCCATGTTAAAAACGCAACCATGCAGAAAAAAGCACTTAGCAAGTTTCCAGATGGAGAAAGTTTAAAGGCTCCTCCAAGAGCTGTTTTTTCGGGACATGTGGGATTACAAAGTCCATTTGTTGATGAGTTGAACCCTATCCAATATCCCCATTTATTTCAATCTCAAAAGTGCTTGGTTTTTGGTGGCCTAAACCCTGATTGAATGTGTTAGGATTATTCTCTTGCACAGTAAATGTACACTAGACTTTATAAACTAGTGAAAAAAAAAAAGAACAATCATATAATTTAAGGTTACTGACAGTCCCACACTACGCCTGTTCACATGAAGAAACCTTTTAAAAGTCCTCTCTAGTCCCGCCTCTTTTTGCACTTGTCCCTTGAGAAAACAAAAGACCAGTGCGCAGCCATTGGCTGTCTCTTGTGTCAATCAAACGGCATCCTCTTATTAAACCCCTCCTCCTTTCCGACTGAAGTTTCTCTTTTGAAAAACATTTCTCTCTTTGAAAGTATCATGACGCCGCCGTCATACTCACCATCTCCGCACTCTCTCGATAACCGCCATCACTTTCTTAATGTCATCTTTAGCGCGGCTACGGGTCTCCGCACGGACCGAGCGACCAGACATTTCTGAATTTTATCGGTACTCTTTACAGGAATCGTGTCGGTCTCGCAGTCTGGCGTCGCAAATCTCGTATCGCGAGAACTCACGACTACTTTCCAGAGCTTCTTGACTGATCCCACCTACTTAGAAAGGTCACACGTGGCTGCAGTTTAGATTTGTTACATTTATATTAACTTTATTATAAGATGAAAAAGCCATTAGTCTATATTTCAAGTCAACGACCGAGGGCCCCAAACCTATCTTGTAAAAATTATATTTATTTATAAACTAAATGCTTTAATATAACTTGTAAAGGTTATAGTACATTTCAAAATAAAGGTCCTATAGGTCTGTTTTTTTAAACGAAATAAGATATCAAAATGGGTATTGTAATTATTAACGTTAAAATAGTTTACACGTTATTTACATTAATCAAGCTTAAGGACTGCAATTAATAAAATTAAAAATGTAATAAAAAATATGAGCTTATCTGTTTGACATTTAGATTTTATTAAAAACTTAATAGACTTTGTATTTGTATTCTTTTTTATATATTGCATAAATTATGTGCTTTTTCCATTCTTACAAAATCGCTGATAGTACTTTATATGATCATGAAATACTCCTGGTTCAATATGCAGAGACAACTAGGAGTAGACAATTATAAAAATTCAAATATAATGCAGTGCAAACGTAAAACACAATGAATAAACATTTTTTAAATTTGAGTTAGGAAATTATAATCTATCTTTCGGAATAATTAAAATAATCAACAGAAAACTATCTATCTATCTACAGATCTTTATAAATCATAATACTTTTTCCACCTCAGTATGACATTATTTTGCTTTTGCAGGACACTATATTTCCCCTGAAAAGTGAAAGTCACTTTTAAAGCCACAAAGAGATGGCAGTAGAAAAATTTGTGAAAAAAGAAACAAATTTGTCAAACACTTAAAAACACCCGATTTATTCAATAAAACCGGCATGCAAAGCAACCAAAAACAGATTAGCTTTCGAGTGAAAATTACTCCGCTTTTAGTTCTTAGTTGCATTCAGCACTGTGTCCAGAGCATTCTGAGCATCTGTGATCTGCTGCTGGAGTCTCTGTCTCACTCCATCGTTGGAGGCTTTCTTCAGCATGGTCTGCATGTCCTGGATGGCAGCACGGTAACCGGTTACATTGTGAAAGACGTGAATGGCACGGTCCCCACTACTCACTAAGAAACGGTTATTGATGTCAAACTTAAGGTCGGTTATCTCTTCACTGTGAACACCGTGAAACTCCTCCTCTAGTTCACCAGTGCTGGCATTGAACATGGCTATATCACAACCGTTTGATATGGCTACCACACGACCGTCGGGAGACAGGGCAATCCGGCTCCCCTCCGACACCTGACATGGCACGGTCCGGAGCAAATATGGGTCCTGCTTTTTCTTATATTCCACATCAGTGTCCCACAGCTTCCACGTGCCGTCTTTGGACACAGTCACCATTCTGTAAAAGGCAGTGACAGCAATGTTATTGAATATGGCATCAAAACTGAATAAAAAAAATGCCAATTCAAGTTTCTGCAAAGTTCAGATTCAAATAACAAAATTATTAACACACCTTAATAACATGTTTTTAAATCTCTGTTCACAAATTAATTTGTGTTTTTTTTGTTTACTAAAACTAATCCTATTGTTTTGTTAACTGAAATATATAAATATTAGATTTGACACAATATAGTTTAATATGAAGCACTAAAATTACTAAATAAAAATACTGAAATAAAAATAAATTTAAGCTAAATATAAATATTTAAAATAAAAAAAGACTACAATTAAAAGTAAAATCTAACTAAAAATATAGAATTGCTATAATATTATTTATAATACTAAAATAGTACTCATGAATAAACATTTTAACATGAATATATTATATAATTTTACGAATTAGTTATACATTTATGATTATATTTAGATAAATATATTGATTGATATTGAATATATTTTTCGTTCAATGGGAAATGATGAGAAGATCTTGCCTCCGAGAGTCATTAGAGAAATCAAAGGAGTAAACCCCAGCTGAGTGTCCCTTAAGGTCAAACGCACGGGCGACCTCTTTGAACTCCCCTGATTTAGCAAAGCAAACCTCCCACACCTTCACATCAGGGGTAAAGCCACAGGAAGCAACAAACCTTATAAGAAGGAAAAAAACAAAAGTGCTTTTCAATCTATTACATTTATATGTGCATTATGTCCAAACTCTTTATGAACACTGATGCGGCACATTAATCTTTTTTATTCCAGCAGGGCTGCTTGCATTGTTTCTTGAACTAACCTTCCACACGGTGACACAGCAACATGCGAGTTGGTCATCTGATTAGTGTTTATAGTAGCTAAAACCTCTCCCTTCAGATCCCAGATCACAATGGTAGTGTCAACAGATGCAGTCATTATAAATTTGCCTGAAAACCAAATATAAAATTACTACTCAAGTCTTACACAAGCTTGCTTAGCCATAGTTCAGATGCATTTAATTACTGGAGTCCACTGACCCGTCTCGGCGATTCCGATGTTGATAACGATTCCCTTGTGTTTTTGAGGGAAATCCTCTGAGGCAGCTTTGAAACTGAATGTCCCATCATCCTTTTTAATCATCTTATAGATGCGAATGGTCTCTCCATTAGCCAGCCAAGTGATAAATGCTCTAGGGACAAACACAAAACTAGTGAGCAGCAATAACAGCTACATAAAACTGTTCGATTATTTAGCCTAATTGAACGACGTGTTATAATGAAGCCAAACGTACCGAGAGTCTGGGCTGAAACGGACGAGTGTGGCATGATCAAACTCAACATTGGCTCGCAAGCACTTGTGATCTCGTTCCAGGAAGTCTTTAGTGCTCCAGATCCTGATGGTACGGTCGTCAGAGCAAGACGCAAGGTATTTGCCATTGCTACTAAAATCCAGGCAAGTGACACTGCCACTGTGATTCTAGAAAGGAAAAATGAAATGCACAGAAATATCAATATACAGGAATTGTAATGAATTTTCAGCAGCCATTACTTCAGAAATGGTTTCCAATATGCTGATTTGTACGATGGAGTTTTAGTGCCACGTTGAAAAAAAAATCTAAGATTGCGAGATTAAAGTCTAAATATTGAGAGAATTTCGCCTTTATTCTCGAAACATTTTGACTTTATTCTCTCGAAACATTTCAACTTTATTCTCTTGTAATATTTCGACTTTATTCTCTCATAATATTTCAACTTTATTCTCTCGTAATATTTCGACTTTATTCTCTTGTAATATGTCGACTTTATTCTCTCGTAATATGTCGACTTTAATCTCTCGTAGTATTTCGACTTTATTCTCATTGTAGGCCTATTACGACTTTATTTTCGTAATATTATGACTTTAATCTCATAATCTAGCCATGTATGCTGCGGCGCCCGGGGAGCAGTTGGGGGTTTGGTGCCTTGCTCAAGGGCACCTCAGTCGTGGTATTGCCAGACCGAGACTCGAACCCACAACCCTAGGGTTAGTCAAACTCTCTAACCACTAAGCCATGACTTCCTGTTGAAAAATAAATCTTAAGTAACATTATAAATGTCTGTACTATAACATGCTTTGACAGTAAATGAAGTCATGTGTTTATGATGTAAGCAAGGATTACCTTCAGAGAGGAAGCCAGAAGCTTGTGTGTGAACGTGTGCTGCTGCGGTTTCTCCTTACGGGGGCGCTGTTGCTGCTTCTGCTTTTTGGAAGAAGTTTTCGCTGCATTTTCCTCAACTGTAACATTATCCAGAATATGAAGACATGACATAAAAATAAACTACTTTCCAAATTAAACTTAGTCTTTGAGATGAGTTTAGAACATCGTTATGTTAGTGACGAGAAATCCACTTTAAAGTTGCTGACAGGTGTAAGTAAGACGCTCACCCGGTGGATTGTTGTCTTTCTTCTGTTCGTTCTGCTCAGATAATTCGTCTTTCTGTCTGCCAACAGCCACGACCACTAACAAAACCAGCGCGCCTATCAGGAGTGATAGTGCAAAGATCGCTGCAAACTCCATTTTGGCGAGATTTGTGCCACGTTATCACTCCTGACCCAAACAAGCAGACTCAGAGACTGACTGTATTGCTGCAGATCTGTTTTTCTCCGTTTTCTGTAACTCGTGTTTCACTCTGGTTCCACTTCACTCCAGTGAGTCGCTGGCAACTCGACTGCTGCAACACGTATATATATAACCGTGATCTTCACTGAATATCTTTGAGCATCAAACTGCTGGGTGTTTACGCGACAGCCCACTGTATTTGTTTTTTGAAAATTGCAGAACTTAGGTAAATTACGTGTATGAAATTAAATCTCAAACTGGGGCTGTTTTCACGGAATGAATTACATTACACGGAATGTAGTGACTGACGTCGTCTAGCACCACTGCGCAGGCGCGAGATTCTCTTTTGTTGTTGAGTGAATAATCTTGGGAAAGTTCGTGTTATTAGCGCCGCTTGCGGTTTGGAGTCTCGGCAGAACTTCACAAACAACGGGGTCGTAAATGTCCCGTTTGGTTAGACCATATAAGAACAGGTTTAGATCGACGTTAGATTTTGCTTTTTGCATTTAGATCGTGGGTAATTAACATTAACTTTTAGGTATTGCTTCTTTCAATTATATTGGATCATATCCTCTGATAAATGTACAAACATAAATATATAAAACTATTACGCACTACATGCAAAAAAAAAAAAAAAACATTTTTCTTATATATATATAAAATATATAATTTTAAATATATAAAATTAAATGAAGTGTAAATAATTTATCGTCCATCCGTTAATACAGGTTCAACACCTCAGAGACAAGGCCATACATGCATTTATTAGAAGGACAACCCATTTTTCATAAAAAAAAATATATATATATTTCCAGTTAGCACTTACAGTACAATCTATCAATGTATTACATTAATATCGATTCATTCTTTTTGACATCATCAATCCACAGGTGCTACAGCATGACATCATACAACAAATATAATCTCAGTCATTATTTTGAAAAAATAAGGTCCTGCTTCCTCTTAAATCATAATCAGATTTTTCATGCATTCGTTTAACAAAAATATCCAGGATCAACATAATAATCTGATTGAATATGTCCACTGGTTTTTAATAAATTCAAACAAAAGATCTGCGCTGCCCTTATAAGTCATAGTCGTACTTCCAACTATGACAAGTGCTCAATTAGTAACAAAACCTTCCATCCTATTGGTCCAAATTCATAACAAACTTCCAAAATGGGACCTTAGCTATAAATGATATCATATTCTTAATTTCTCAGTAGCTGAACATCTGTGGTGCTGTGGCGGTCTGTTGTTGGGGTGGTCCTGTGACTTGGGGCTGGATCTGATGCCTTTGTTCTGGCAGTGGTTGTGGCTGTTCTGGAGGTGCCTTAGAGTCTGTCTGGGTCTCATCTATAGTGGTCACATGAGCTCCGTCAGTCGGTGCGATGGGCCTCCAGGTTAGAGCGGGCTGCTCCAGCTGGTGGGAGATCGGGTTGACGAAGGTAGTGAGGTTGATGAAATGCGCGACTGATTGTGAAGCTGCAGCCCCTGTCGATCCCACTGCCTCCGACTGGAGATCTGCTGGCCGGTTGTGCAGCATCGCTGAACCGCTGACAGCGTCGAATGTCACAGTGAGGATGGAGCTGTCCAGAGTGAGGGGGCGATCGCTTGGAGCAAGATGGCCGACGGCGACGGGCTGCAGGCTGCTGAACTGGGCGGGAGCGGGTGTGGTGATGGGGGGTAACAGTGATGTTGGTCAAACTGACCGAGCTGGAGGGGGCTGGAGGGGCACTGGGGTCAGCCAGCACTACCACCTGTGTGTGTGTGTACATTAAACAGAGGAGGTTATTCTTTATAATCAAATGAATCAACACTTCAAATCATATGCACCACTTAAAAAAAAAAACATGTAAAGATCTGTTGGCTTTAAAGTCCGAAATGCAATAAGAGACCTATTTTGCATGTGTAAATAGGGTTCATTTTTTTAATGTATTAAATAAATTTACTTTTAATGAAATAAATAACAAAATATAAATTTTCATACAGTACAATATTATTCTATGAACGATATATTTTAGTGTTTAATTTTTTAACGAAATAACTTTTTTTAATTAATTTAGTCAACTAAATTCTGAGTAATTTATTTTTCAATTAAGACAAAATAGTATTAAATTTGAATTTAATTGTGAAAAGAATCATGTTTAATAAGAGCAGCAATGTGCATCAAAATAAACAACAAAGTGAAACAAAGTAAACAGGATTGATTTTGATTTAATGTTAATTTTAAAGGGAAAAATGCTTGGAAATAATTACTGATAGAACAAACCTGCTGAATGCTCTGCACAGCTGAGTTGGTTTCATCTCCCACAGTGGTGGAGAACTCAGTGGTTTTGCTGGTGAAGTCAGCATACTCGTCTGAATCAGACATCTCAGGCTCATGAGGCAGGAGTTTAGCCCTCTTCTTGGTGGGACTGGAGTTCCTGGAGACTTTTTCTGCAGTCAGAGAGCCTTTCTCCAGAGTCAGAGAGGGCTGAACAACAGAATGACGAACAGAAACCAAAAAAAAACATTCAAATTTCTCTCATGCAGTATAATCCTCCTTTAATTTTCATTCTCTGTCTGTTATCATGCAAGACAGGCTGTTACAAGACAAACCTGTGCAATACTGATGGTGGAGGTGTCGACTGTTGATGGTTCTTCAGGATCAAACTCACCCAATCTTACGGTCACAATCTGCTGAGATCACACGAAGCTTACACATCTAGCTTTCCTTAAGCTCAAACATATACAAGTGAAAAAGTGAAATGAAAATGTCTTTCAGTGTGCATTTCAGTGTAATTCACTTATAATGAATGTGTCATTTTAGTCCATTGTACTAATTTAAAACAGCATGCGATTTTCAGTAAAATACAGTAAAAACTAATATTGTGAAATATGATTACAATTTAAAAGAAATTATTTCTATTTGCATATCTCTTTTTGTTTTTAGCTGCTTCGTAATTTTGTGAAAATAGACCATTTTGCAGATGAAGACAGCATGTAATTTACTCAACCAAAACAATTTATTCGATTGATTTTTTTTCGAGTTGAATTTTTTTGACATTTAATTTTTATAATCTTAATTATCACTGACAATTTCAAAAAAGCTTTTTTCTTTTTTGTTGTTTTTTGTTTTTTTTTCAGAAAAAAAATACGTTGTTGTTTCTCACCTCGGGGTGTTTGCGGCGCATGTGGCGGTTCATGGAGGCGCGTGTAGAGACTTTGGTGCCGCACAGGTGGCAGCACTGAGCCTCCACCTTCTCATGGGTCAGCTGCATGTGTTTCTGCAGCATATACTGCGTCACATACTTCTTGTCACAGACGGAGCAAGAAAATGTCTTTCCAACTGCACAAGACAGACAGATGAGAATAAATATTTGTCTGTTTCACTGTAACTAAACCATACTCCGTATAATATTTCCATGAACTGTACCTGTATGAATAAGCTTGTGCGTCTCCATCGTGTTTCTCTCACTAAACGTTTTCCCGCAAAGTTCACACATGAAGTCCTTTGTGCCTGAAGGAAGACATTATTATATTTTCAATCTTGTTTTTCTATATGTATCATATGTAGCATGTTGCTCACCTGTGTGTCTTTTGTAATGCTTCAGCATGTTGACTTTTTGAGCAAATTTGCGGTTACACTCTTTACATTCGTATTCCTTAATTCCCTTGTGGAGCTTCATATGATGCCGTAGGGCATGTTTCGTCTTCATGCCTGGAAAACACAGACAAATATGTACTCATGCTGTAGATGCGTTTCGTTTCTGGTTATAATCAAGCTACAATGTTTCACATTATCATGCAAGGTGTATTAGGGAATTGAGAGGAATTAATTGTCCGTACCTTTCCCACACTCCGCACACAGGAAGTCTCTGACGTTGTCGTGGACTCGCAGATGTTCCTTTAGCATGTCTTTCCTTGCAAAAGACTTTCCACACTGATCACAGCAGTGGCTCTTCACTCCTGCAGCGGCCAGAGGATTTATCACTTTTAACTAAGCCTCGTATATAAAATTAAAGTAATTACACTTCACGAATTTCTACCCCTGTACTATAATGGTAATAAAAGGCTCACCTGTGTGGATGATTTTGTGTCTCTCCAGGTTGCCAATGCTGTTGAAAATCCGTCCACACATGTCACATGGATGAATATATCTGAAGAAAGTAGTGGAATTCAACTTTTTTCCACGAAAAAGAATCTTAAACGTTTGAAAAAGTCTTACTTCTGCACTGCAGGATCAGGCAGGTGGTCTCGGTGGATGACCAGGTGAGCATTGTATGTGGCCTTCAGAGCGAAACGCCGGTTACACATGGTGCAGTTGTACCCTTTTTCTTTATGCATCTCCATTGTGTGTCTCAAGTAGTTACGACCCTTGGCGAATGTCATCTGATGAAGGATGGTGAAAAGAGAGGGAGAATGTTTATGGGAATATAAAATTAAGCAACATCATTAACAACACAGTAGATCGTTACATTATTTAGCCATTTAAAGGGTTTGTGAATCAATAAAATTTCAAAGAAGTGATTTTACTATTTGTGGCAACACAAAAAAAATCTGCTTGGAAAACTTTACAAGGGTATTTTTTTAAATGCATTTTAAAATACATAAAAATGTGGAAATATATATCGGTAAAAATAGCCTTGTATTACTATTTATTGCTTCTATATTTGTGCATATAAATGACAATTTATAAATAGCAAAACATACACTGAATATTTTAACTTAGATCTTTACTGTAAATGAAATGACCATTACTTAGTTACAAAAACATTATCGTCAAAACGCTGGAAATTTCATGATGTTAGAACAGACACCATATTTAATCGATAACGAGAGTTTACTTGACATTTCTTGCAGCTGTATTTGTGATGATCAGGATCGTTCTTCTCCTCTTCCTCATCAGAGCTCTCATCACTCTCCTCCATAGAGATGCCAATCTTCTTAA
This sequence comes from Carassius gibelio, assembly GCF_023724105.1. Lineage (NCBI taxonomy): Eukaryota > Metazoa > Chordata > Actinopteri > Cypriniformes > Cyprinidae > Carassius > Carassius gibelio. Next base: position 8,672,594 of record NC_068380.1, on the reverse strand, counting down.
TGAAGTCCTCTCTCTCCTGCTCATCCATTAAAGCGATGTCCTGAGAAAAATAGGCATTTTGGAACTCAATTAGAGTACAACATCACAAATAAATCACCAATTTAAATTCCATCTCTTCCATTCAAGCACGAGAACGCCCTTTAACTATAATGTTTTTGACAGCGGTGGATCTTCTTTATTCAGCAGTTCCTTCAGGCTGACTAGTCATTCAGACAACCCACCAACTCCTTGAACATGAGAAAACTGTTTTGCACGCCACTATTCCTCACCTTAAAGTGCACATGAATGTGATCTCTCAGCACATCCACACGGAAGAACTTGCGGCCGCAGATCTCACAGGTGTATTTCTTGTCCCCGTGGGTTAGTAAGTGTTTGTTCATGTTACTCCGACAGGAAAACACCTTGAATATAAAGTTATTTCTTTTTTTCAATTCAGTTTAGCACAGATCTGATATCAACGTATTTGGTGTCACTGATATAGAATAGCCACCTTTCCACAAATGGGACATGCCGAAGGCTCCTTCCTGTATTTGCTTCCCTCCTCCCCATTCGCTTCAAGCTCCTCTCGTTTCATGTTCTTTGGGCCTGTGGAAAAGCAATGGGTCGTGGAAGCCATTAGTGCACAGAGGAAGTGACATAATGGGTAATGATCTTTGCTTAAAGCGAAGAGCAAAGAAAGTTAATCGGGCCTAGAAACAGAGAACGGTTGTACAGGAACCATCTGTTTAGTGTTTGTACTTATTTACTGATTAGCAAAACAGACTTTACCTGACTTTTTTATTTATTTCAGAAATACGTCATAAATATTTGACATATGCATGAAGTGTGTCCTTGATTTATTTGAAGTATTACAATTAAATAAATGAATTGAAGCAGCCAGGGGTGGACTGGAAAAAAAATAAAAATTCAGCCCTGGCACTGTAGCCACACCGGCCCACATTAACACACCCACACAACCCCATCCACTTTTTAAAAAACACACGATTACAACAAATTAACACATACAGTAAAAACAAAAGAAAAAGAATCTGAGGATGTTGTAAAGTATGTGTGCTGTCTGTTATGCCATTTGTCTTCTGTTACTGTCATGTTTATATTAATATATGACTATCAATTTCAAAGTAATATGTTCAAAGCCTATGTCAGCGGTTCTCCTAAATCCCACCTTATCTGCTGATATTTCCATCATGCAATTCAGTAACAGGCTAGCTAACATTTGTAACCAATTATCACAAAGCAATGACATTTTCAAATATACCGGTGTTCTACGCTAAGCTTACAACTATTTAATACAATGTAGGCTACTGTCAAAATACAAACAAACAAAAACAAAAAAACACATTGGAGCTACTGTTTACCATTTACGGTTTTCTTCTTACCTCTGTGGCACTACTGTCCTCCGCTGCATCGGTCGAATTTAAACCTTTTGAAAAGAATTTGGTTAATTTTTATGCATTTAGCAGGACTTAAGAGCCCTTTTTCAAAGTTTTTCTGCCCTGCCTTTGCTTTTTTATACAGTCAATTCCCTAGCTTTTACTGACTTTTTTTATTTGTTTATTTTTGCTTTTACTCAAAATGAACTTGTTTTGCACTTTCTCTGATGATGTGCTTGATTTTGACTGAACGTCCAATAACCTCTAAGAGGTTCGGTCGGCCCATCTCGCCCCAATTGCTTAATATTCATGATTATTCAATTTATTATTAACAAAAGTGAAATCGTGCAAGCGATAAAAATCGTATGCGCTGTTGGCCCATACATTTTTATTTATTTATATATATTTTTACAAATCCGACCGGCCCACAGTAAACAAAATGGTCCGGCCCCTCTGGCATTAGCAAAAATTGCCAGATGGCCAATCCGCCCCTGGAAGCAGCGAATCTCAATAACTCACCAACATGCCGCCTCTGGTGGTCTTGCATGACATCTTTGCGGTAGAACAACTTATTGCAGATTTCACACGCATAGAGTTTCTCTCCATGTTTCTTTTTGTGCTTGGACAAATTACTGTTAGTGGAGAAAAACCTTGAGCATATCTCACACTGGAACGTTTTGTCATCTGCAAAAAAGAGGAGACCATATGAAACAGATATTGTGCATGCTGTCAAATACCTATTGTCTTCATTTATACAATGCATTTGGAAAATATATTTCTAAATTGTGTATTAATACTCAAGTCATATAAAAACCTTGAATTGTAAAAAGGGTTAAGAACTTTTTATTTACTTAATTACATAATATGCAATACATTTAATTTATAAATTGACCAATAATTAATTAAAATATATATATATATATATATATATATATATATATATATATATATATATATATATATATATATATATATATATATATATTACACTTCATTAATAATTATTATTATTATTTGTGCTCATTTATGGTTTTGAATAACTGTCGTAAATCTAAAACTGAATTTATCATGCAATATTTTGATAAAATGATTGAATCAATGTCATTAAAATGAAACTTATTCTTTACCTGTCCTGCAGTTATGAAATCTTAAGGCATTTTCCACTCTGAAAGATTTCCCACAGGTTGAACATTTGTATCTGTACTCTATATCAGACTAAGAGAACATATACAAATACAAAATACAAAAACAGACAGATTCATCTAAAATGAATGCATCTAGCCATACTTTAATATGTTATTTTATTAAATCAATAAATAAGAGGTTCATGGTAAAAAAAAAAAAGAATACGCACCTTACCTGGAAAATAATGATGTTAAAGTTATTATAAAAAAGTTTACACTGTTACAAAAATATTCTATTTCAAATAAATATGGTTAAAAGACGCACCATACCTCATTCTTGCTGTGTTTGTACGATATATGCTGTTTGAGACTCTCCTTTCGACTGAACATCTTGTCACACTCATCACACTTAAAGCATTTATCGCCTGTAAACAAAGTAAAGAGTTTAGATGACAAGTAAAGCATATGAGAATATTATTCAGCATATGGCACATCAGATGGTGTGTGAGAAGTCCTTTCTCAGGATGCTGGGAGAGTTACCGTGGGACCGGATGTGTCGGTTGAGGTTGCTGCTGTTCTGAAACACCTTACTGCAGAGGCAGCACTGGTAAACTCTTTTATGATCGCCTCCCTGACGCAGAGATCGCTTCCTCATACCAGGTCTAACAGACAAATAAGATAAAACATTGATTCATGAACAAAAAAGTGAAATTACACTATTGTTCAATAGCTCGGGGTCACTAAGATTCTTTAATGTTTTTGAAAGGAGTCGTTTATGCTCACCAAGGCTGCATATATCTGATCAAAAATCACTATTGCGAAATATTATTACAAACTATATTCTATTATAGTAGTATATTTTAATATAAAACTTATTCCTGTCATGCAAAGCAGCATTACTTCAGTCTTTAGTGTCACTCGATCCTTCAGAAATTCAGAGTAGTACAGTAGAGCTAACATCAAAGGAACAGTGTTTATTTGAAATAGAAATATTTTGTCAATTTATACATTTCTTTTTTGTCCCTTCTGAATCTTTGAATGCATCCCTGCTGAATGTCTTAAAAAAAGCAACTTTTAAACAATAGTGTATGTGCTTTAAAACATAGAGGATGTGACAGAAATTAATTGTAAAAGTTGTCCTTACTTCACAGAGATGGGGGAGCGTGTCACCCGAGATGTTTTGAGTGGTGGGCCGTCTCTGGCAACCACCTCTTGGACATCCAGCACAGACAGGGGAACATCAGAAGCCACAGTACTGAGAGGCAGTTCACCGGACACAAAAACAGGGGCTTCTTCTAGATGGGAGGTGAACGAATACAGCTCATTCAAACAGTCTTTCAAGGGTTACTTTGTGCTTTCAATAAATGTACCCCAACAAGTCCTACCTCACCTTGACTAGAATCAGCTGTTCCACTCGGCGTAGGTTTCTGTGCTTTTGTGCGTCGTGGCCTTCCTTGCTTTCTGGTTGGCTCCGACAGGGTGGGGGCAATTTTAGCGGTGTTGTTTTGAGATAACGCCTCTGAAACCTGTTGGACAGGGGGGGCTGTGGAAAGTGCTAGGGTTTGGCAAAGCAGCTGGTTCGGGTCTCGAAGGGTCTCTGTTGGTGGCCCCTTTACTGGAGGGACTCCAGATTTGTTGGACACCATTTCTGAAGACGCAAAAGGATGAAGTCCTTCATCCAACAGAAGCATACTGCGCATTGCACAGACTTTACAGCATACCTGGTGGAGGTGGAAGTACAGGTAGCCTAAGAACTGTCCGATCCATTTTTTTGGCATAAAAAGCTCCATACCAGACTCTAAGCTCTGTTCCGGGCAGGACATCCTGAGATGGAACAAAAAAGAGAGAAAAATCAAAGTGAATAAGCATTTGAAATTAAATCACACACCACAATAAACTAAGCTGTTCATTATTTATCAGTGTTGATAACATAACTGTATCCGTCCTCACTACATAACCACAGTGCTATGAATATCCACCTGTGATGTATTAAAGTAAACATCATCATCTTGCTGGTACGCTGTCAGATTCTGCTGTTTGTGGTCTGTGGCGGGTCGAACCAACATCATCCAGTTACAGTCGTCTTCATTGGACATGTCAAAACACACCACTGAGCCGTCCTTTTGAAATACCTAAGATATACAATAGAGAAAACATTAAGTATAGGTCTATTTGGATACTGGTGGCATATTGATGGTCTATTGTTTACCTTTAAAGGAAATGCCCCCTCAGTTTGAAGGCTTGGAACCCTCTTGGCCTCAAAAGGGCCAAACTGAGTCCGCTTTACCAGCCGTCGAAGCACAAACACACCTTCTTTCCCCTTCTCAGCTAACCTGATCTCCAAGCTGTCTGGTAAAGACGATCTGGAGCATGGACAATAATGATGTTAAGTATTATATAAAAGTTTGCATTGTTCCAAAAACATTCTTTTTCAAATAAATACTTTTTTTGTTATCAGTTTCCACAAAAATATTAAGCAGCACAACTGCAGGGGAGATGTTATTTGAGCATTAAAATAGAATATTAGATGATTTTGTGACTCAGAAGACTGGAGTAATGGCTGCTGAAAATGTAGCTTTAAATTCATAGGAATAAATTACGCTTTAAAATCTATTAAAATAGAAAACAGTTCTTTTAAATGTTAGTGATATTTGACAATATACTTTTTTGTTTTTGTTTTACTGTTATTGTCATAAAACACTGGTGGTAAAACAAGACAGTGTCAATATATGAGAGTATCTGGCCAGAAAACCTCCCATGTCCGCTCACCGTGCCCGACTCAGAACAAACGAGTCCTTCACTGTGACGACAGGCCCCAGCTCAGGACACTCAGAATCATGGTACTGCCCGCAGTCCTCACACCCTGCAGGAAGAACAGTCACATGCACATATTATGCCATGTTCTTTAATAATACAAAGACACCGCAAAAAAGCTTTACAGTGGCAATGAGGATACAATATTGCAATACTACAATGATGTTGCATGCATATTTGTGTACGCGTGAGATTATAGTTGCATACTTACAAATAAACTCATCTGGTGTCTGCTCTGCCATTCTGACACCCTACAGATGATGCACAAAATTTGTACATTAGTTTTAACAGCTGTAACAATTTTATCATTCAATTAATTGGTGGCATGGTGTCCCTATGACACTTTGGCCAATAAAAAAATAGGACTGAATAATTCTAATTACATGAATTGTTAATTAAAAGTAGATTAGTACCCTAATTATATTTAGATTTTAAATATGAATCTAAGATGTAACATATTCAAATATTTAAAATGTATATAATACAGACTTGTGTTCATGTTGATTTGACAAATTTTGAAGAAATGCTAAATCTTTTTTTTATTTTTTTTAATGACAAAACATACCAGGTTTTGTAACCATTCACTAATTACTGAATTACTTCTTATCACTTAAATATTACTTCTTAAGACTTAAATAAAACCGTTTTAAAATGACACAATCTAGATTTTTATTTTTTAATATTCAGTATTAAAATGAAACCACATAAAGTTTGTAATAACTTGGGGTTTAATATATTTTTAATATATCTTTGTAAATCTGGGCTAAAAATATGCACGTCTAGTATGTATTAAGAGAAGATTATAGTAAATAATACATTATATAAATGTAAATCCGTAAAGTCTTAATGCAAACACGTTGTAAAAACACATTCAAATGCACTTTTCCATTATAATTTTGTGCTCGCTGCATTGCTGTCAGTCAGCTGAACCTATTACAGTGAAACAGATTTTGTTAATGCTCTCAAGATCAACAATAACAACAAATGACGCTCTTTATCAACGCCAGCAGTCCGCGCATGAAACGCCCGTAAGCAGCAGAAGCCAGGGAAAGAGTACAACACGGAGAAACTCCATGATTTGGGAAGATTTCAAACTGTAGCCGGGTTTTAACTCGGATCTCAGGCTGGGCTCGCTCTTTCAGCAATGCAAATGTAACAAAGAACAATCGGCATGGCGGATGGAACGGAGACGCAGCGCTCACCTGGAGCCAGAGCGTTTGAAAACCCAAAACACGAGAAACTCACTCCGCTCACACTTTTCATTGCTCCTACACCCGTGAATTAGGTTCATTTGGCCATTTTCCTCAATGCGTTTGAATATAAATACCTCACAAGCTTAGCATAAAGTCATTACCTGTTTTCCAAACGTCTATACATTTACTGAATCCTGACTCCGGGTTCCAATCCGCTCCAGAAACCGCGCAGGACCGGAAATAAGACCCACGAACGGGGATTATGGGAAGTGTAGTGATTCCACAAACACCGTACCATGTGTGATTTTCATTAAATATTCCAACTGATTAATTATGTAAATGACTTCAAGCAGATAGAAAATATCTGAATATATGAATTTTGAAGGCCAAAAACTGCAAAACGTTTACACAGAAGAGTTCAGTCACTATTTATTGCTTAAACCAATAAAGATATATTGATGAACAGAATCCCTGCAGATCACAGTCTGACACATCAAAGTATTTGTCACTTCGCCATAATAGAGCCGTTCAGTCATTACGTCAATTTGAAGGCTAATTGGGGAGCTAATTATTAGGTTTGAAGAGTAAGGAAAGTTCATTACGTAAAAAAACTTTAACACATATACAGATTCATACATCAAATGTGATTTTTTTTTTTAAATATAAAGACTACAAAAGATGTAGTCTTTAATTAGTAACACCTTTTCCATGCGTTTTAAAATGCACACTACAATAGTATATCCATATGTACTTTGTTTTAGAACAAAACAAGTTTCTTCAAGTAATGACAGACTTTTACTCATAAATAGCAAAACACCATTCTTAAAAGCTGATAAGAGAATTCTAGAGGGTTTTAGGACTTTAGGGTTTTAAGTTTTTACTGCACATGAGCAATCTTAATATGTCAGGTAAATGTTTTATGGTGAGCAATGACACAATTATCATTCACAACAGCAATTTCTAAGGGCCTTCTGGTTAAGGATGTCAACCAGACTCCAAGAGAAAGCACAGATGACTGATGTTAACGAGGAATTCTTTAATGCACATGGATATATTATGATATGCATATACAGAGGACTGATGTGCTAGATTTCATTTAATGACTGGATCACCTCTGGCTGGTCAAACAAGCAGGACAAAAATTAAATCTTCATGTGCCTCCTTCCATTTCACTGGACAATACCGCTTTCATTTTTTGACTGTTAGAAATACAATGAATTGTTAACAGCCAGGCCACAAATGACAACACACCACACAGACAAAAATGGAAAAAAAACAAAAAACAGTAGTCCTCCCAGAATACATATATATCAACCAGACTGCTGAGGTTTCTTTTTTGGCAACATTCAGGTTTCTTCTACATCTGCAGCTTCAGGTCAAGTAAATGTCCAAGTGAACCTGGTACTGAATCTTCCAAAGCACAAATCCACTACAGTTCTCCACACAGGCTCAACAGTTGAAGTCCAAAATACAAACGGGCTTGCATTCACAGCCAACATTTCAGGTAACAGAAGACACCACACTTAAAAAAAAAAAATCATGAGCATATTGAATAGCTAAATTCTCATGACTTCTGGTCTTTCTCTATGGTAAAAAATGCCCTTGCTTAGTGTTAAAAACCTTTGGTACAATTAACATACTTTTCTTTACATGTGAGGCATGATGTAATGACTGTGGAAGAAAAAAAAGGGGGAGGGGGGGTGGGGGTCATAGACATGTTTACACATTAATTACACAGTACATTGAATAATGTTTGAATAAAAGGAAAATATTTAAAATTAAATAATGTATTAATATTTTCCCCATCTCTGTTTGAATATTTAGAAATTAAAAGATGATTAAAACACCAAACCTGTTTTAAAGTGAACACATCAGTGCCAAACCAGAACATTTTAAACATTATACTCTGTTTGAAAATGTTTCTTTTTGAAAATAAATCTCACTATTCAGTCAAATTCGGTGGAACTGCAGATTTGTCTCCCTAACAACTTATTCTCATATGCAATTCACATCAAGAGAGTCTTTCACATCATTTTTTATAAAGCATGTTCACTACCAAACCCCACAGAATTCACTGCACATCCCTGCAAATGCATTTGGAGTTTGGAGCATATAAATAAGTGCAAAGCAGAACAATGGTTTTCCCTTGTCTGATATTCCAGGATCCATCATGTCGCCAGAGGGTTTCCAGAGGCTACAGAAGCTCAGGAAGATGGCGAGAAAGGCTTGTCCTCAAATCCAGCTTTGGTTAGAAGGCCACAAACGCAGAAAATCATTTGCACGAAGATCAATATTTGCATAAGGTTAAATGACACCGAGTCATTTGGAGTGATGAAGAGAGCCAGTGCTCATTCGGATGATGTTTTGTAAACTTTCTTCCATAAACTTCCATGCACAAAGTTCAAAGATGAAGGTGAAAGGTTTGGACAGATCCGTTAAGTAGGGAAAGTGTCCCTAATTTCCCTCCACATGGATGGAGAAATGAATCTAGCGTCCGTCAGATGGACTTCATAGAGCTAATCAAGAAGAACCAAGCTGAGATGTCTGAATAATGGAATAGGTTTTCAGAAAATCTGAATGATGGTGTTAATAAGGAGTTAATGAGAGTGATTGTTGCTACGCAGAAGTTTAGGCAAATATGGCCCAGAAGCAAGCAATGGCTTGCAGTAAAGTTACTAGAGTGAATGTGATAGGAAGGATGTTCGAAAGATGAAGCTTTTAGTTTTGATGAAGGCGACGGAGTGGGCAGTTCATGTGGGCGGTTCTCTCACTGTGCCGTTGGCTTTGCTCTTGCTTCTGGGTAGAAGCTTGCGGTTGATGATACGCCTGAAGGTGGCCGTCCTCTTTTCCCTGTCGCCCATCATGGCCGCCTCGGGATGCTCCAAGTACTGCAGGTCATTGTGGGACTGGCTCATTCCAGGCTCCTTTCGTTGATGTCGCCGCCTGAAAAATAGCTTGGCACTCTTGTGCAGGAAGCTGCCTACAGGGGGCACCAAAGAGAGATGAAAATAATCAGACAAGCTCCCCAACATATTTCACTGAGCCAACCTGGAGGTCAAACTCCACACTCAGATCAACAGTAACCAAAACCGTCAAATTGGAAATCAAACATTCTTTCGATTTTGTTGACCCCCATGAAGACACAGCAGATGTGTGGGAATTCTGACGCAATTTGAATATTACTCATATCAGCCCAACTTTTTCAGCTCTGAAAGATGCTACTACAATACACAAAAGCACACTACTAAAATAAAGTGCGCAAACATAATCTAAAGTGCTTGTTTTTAGAATGAAAGCAGGATAAACACCAGCTTAGAAGTTCCGCATGGTTAAACTTCCGGATTGTTTTACGCTGCTTGGGCAAGTTATCAGCCAAACATTTCAATGGGCCAATGATGAAAAGGTTCAACAGCACAAAAATAAAACTAAGGGATGCCTCCAAAGATTTGAGAAGCCAAATGGCATGTCAAATCTTTCTCCATGTCCAAAAGTCAAGAATGAATTCATCCACATGTTACTTAAATACAGGGTAATAACTTATTATCAAGATGAAAGCTGGAGCATGGACCGGCTTTTATTAAAGGGTTTGTTAACCATTTCACAGGGAAGTCTACATACTTTTACTATTATAGACTTCTCAAGAGGTCACTTACTCTGCCAGCAATAAAGTCTGGTTAGCACAGGTTTCCACTTTAAGATAGCAAAAAAAAAAAAAACACACACACACACACAGTGATAAGGGAGAGGTAAAGATGACAAAAAAAGAATGTGGGTGTCATCAAATTTCAGAAGTACAGACAGAAAGACTCTAGCCAGTGCTGTAACATTCATATCAGACATAAAAGTAAGAGCATTTTGTAATCATTTGAGCTGTGGCATCCCACTAACAGACTCAATTTTGATAGAAATATTTCCCTCGTGTCAAAGTTTGTTCATATTAAGCAACTCAAGTGACAACTCAAGCTACTTTTCAGTCCTGTGGAGTTTGTAGAAATTAGCATTAAATTGATACTATTAAATAGATATTAAATTGATAAAGTGACAGTAAAGACATTTATGATACAAGATTTCTGGTTAAAATAAATAGTGCTCTTTTCACCGAATGTATCACAGTCTCTCACAAAATTTTGAAAGGCAATGTACAGTAAATGCAGGCCATTGACCTTGTTTTTCACATGCTGTGATCAGATTTATAACTCAGTAAAACACTTATGTGGTTTGAAGGTGTAAACAGGTTAAATACAAACTTAAAACCTCAGCATATTCTGAATGTTGTTGCTGTTCATTCACATAGAGCTCAAAGTTCATCCCCCTTTTTCCCCCCTCACCTTTTTCTTTTTTGGAATCCGTTTCAGAGATACAGAGGGACAGAGACGTTTTATCTTCATCCGGGTCCTCTCCGGCCTGGCTCTCCCAGTCCTCCATGTGGTCTGTGCCATTCGCACCAGCCAGAGACTCCGTGGGTTCGAGAACGCTGGGTTCTGCCACTGTTTCTGATGGAAACACTTCGCTGCTGGTGCCCTCTGATGCCCCGGACATTGAAGCGTCCATCGCAGCTGCATATCCTGCCATCAGACTCATCTCCTCATCCTGTGTCAGAGGGGCCTAGAGAGGAGGTTAATAGTAAAGCCTGAATTAGAAACTAACTTGTTATATGATGTAACATTGTGACATAAATTTTGCACCATTTTGTAGAAATATTTAAAAAAAAATTTTTATTTAAAACCAAAATAAGTTTGTTTTTTTAAATGCTACAAGTGAATTTGGGCAATGTAAAGTTATAACGTACAGTATAAAAATTGATATTTGCTAAATATTACGTTTAACAAGTGTTATTAAATTATTAGCATTTTAAAAAAATAACTTAGTAAAGGTAATGAAAATGTAAAAAGTGAAAAGAACACACAATTAAATATACAATAACTTTCAGTACAAATATACAACAAGTAACTGATATGGTACCAATCTATTGTACATGCATAAATGTTGGTCTCGGAGTTGTTTTTTTCTGTACCTTGGCCACTCCTGAGATGATGATGGTGCTCTTTTTGACAGGAGATTTGAGCTTCTGTTTTGCCGACTCGTGAAGCTGTCTAATGGCAGCCTCGGCTACAGGGTCGGTCCCGTTTAAGATCAATAACTCTGTACAGGAAGGAAAGAAAAAGAGTGTTCAAACGCTGAACGTAATCTATTACTGATGTGGCATTTTGAACTTATTCTTGCAGCAGGACCACTGATGATCACTTGTGGTGTAGAAAGTGGAAACAAGATTTACTGGAAACCCCACCTGTATCTGATGATGACAGGGCTTTGCTAACTTTGGCTCCAAGTAATGATGTCTGCTCCGACACCCTTCTCTCCGCCAGCTTGTTTTTAGAAGGCGATCTGGATTCTGTAAGAGGGATTTTTAAAACATGAAAACCGTTTAATAGATTTTTAATACCCATAAAACACTAAGATTGCCTTCCTCAAAATCAACAACTGAATCAAAGGCCAATGGAAGGTACCAGGTGCTAAAGGTCGTCCTGGTTTGCTCCTCACAGCAGTGACAGTGGTAACAATGGTGCCACAGGGCATCACAGTGCGGTCCATCTCCACTCTCTTAGTAGGGGCCGGCGTGGGCGTCTGCCAGCTACGCACCTCGCTGGGCTCCAGGTAGGTGAACTACACAGAAATATATATATGTCTTTTTGTACATTAAGCTAGGATAGGGCATTGTAAGAAAAAGATGACACTCTTTAGCCTTAAATTAACTGAACGTGAACCAGCTTATGACCATTATGAAATGTAAATGCAGTTAAAATAGAAAAAATGACATATCAATGAGAATTAAGTCTAAAATGTGATTAATATCTAGTTATGCTGTATCATGATGAGATATTTTACCTCAGTAGTTAGTGACCCAGTCACTTGATCTTTGACCATGAGTGAAAAGGTCTGTTGACCTTTGGGGTGTTTCTTCACTAGATCAAAAGGCACAGATACCTGCCCTAACAAAGCAGCTGGGAGGAAAAGAGAGAGTGACGCCTGATCAAATCAAAGTAATGCATATTATTATTTGATCAATGTCTTTTGTTAAGGAAGGAAAAAGTGACAGACAAACACATTTCACACAAGCTGTTAAGAAATCAGGGTGAAAGGCTAGTGAAATGAGGTAATATCGGCTGTCACGTGTTTGTTAAAATCAAGATATTACAAAAGTAACTTTCTATTCGCTCACTGAATCTACCACTTAAAGCATTTTTGAAGCCATTTCATAATTTAGAGTGACAGATGACTGAAAGTAGATTAAAATTCACAGATGACCTTCAAGCTTCTGCAGACCCAGATTAATGGATATCACTATTCTGTATTAATGCTGTTAAGCTGGTTTATTTTCGGTCATGTGGACTTACTCTCCCGAGGCTTGCCGTTATCCAAAACCTGAATATTCAGCTCTTTTGACCGTCCGCTAAGCTCACTGCAAAAACAGACAAAGGCAAGAGATGAAATAAATCATGCGGTATTCCCATGCAGAAAGATTGGAGGATGACGCAAAGCTGACAAACTACAAACATTTTATAGTCTAAATCTTAGGAAATGCTGGCTGATTTTATACTTTGGGATTTCTTGAGTTGACGATGTTGATCATGGTTTTGAGTTAAACCACATATAAAATATAACATATATAAAGTGTAAACATACAAACAAACAAATAAAATTTGAATTAATAATAATATCTATGCTATTAGCATTACTAAACAGAAGAGCACAAACAACTGTGATTGTTTTCAAACAGGTTTCCCAGCTAAACAGGTAGTGCCGTCCCAACATGTGCCTGATTTACTTTTATTCCCCCCCATCACGTCTCCCCTTTCTCTCCCAGTAGTTCCCTGTCCTACCTCTACTGTACTTTCCTATGAAAGTGGCAAAAAGGTTAAAAATAAAAACATTAATTTAATGGGTATAAATGAAGTTTGCAGGAGCAGCTGAGGAGGGAGGAAATGGAGGTGGACCTGAACTCACAATATAAAGGGCTGGTCCCAGGCTGGGGTGCATGTGTTAGTCAAGACTGAACTGGTGATCTTCTGAGGAGGATCATCCAATTGGAGGATACACTGGGGATCCATGCCGCCTGAAACCAGAATAGAAACAGCTTTTTACCTTCCAAAAGAAGACCAATTTGCTAATGTACATACAAATAAAACAAGACATTTGAGCCAAAAACAAAGAGAAGAGATCTGTTCAAGCTAAATCAAGCTAAATGACTGACTTATGCAGAAAACGCTCTTTGCCAAAATTAATTATGCATAAAATGGATGAGATGCCAGTTGTCTCCGTTAAGTGCTTGCTGGGCTATAAAAGTGACTTGGCTGGAGAGCAGCAGGACTATTAGACCACTTCCGGAAATGATTTCCGAACTGAAGGGACATCCTGATTGAGGGAAACACAGGCAGTTAACTGAATAAGTTGCAGGGGCGGTGCTTTTTCGGAAGTGTAGCCTGCACTTTTGTGCCCACAACAAAATCTCTTCCAAATAATTGGCTTGATTTCTTCGATCCAAGCTACATAAAAACATTAGCTGAGGACTGTGGTGTGTACAGACTCCATCTAATGAACAACAAGACACATGGGATCTCAGGGAAGGGAAGAGAATCTGTGTCATGTGACCATATATTAAGAAACGGGCCACCACAAAAAGCTGCCAGTGATTGAAATACACACGTAAGAAGAAAATAATATTAAAATGCTAAAAACCTTTATTTTCATATGCTGAAATGCAGGATCATCCATCTTTATCATCAATACTTGTTGTTTGCATACTCTATAAACATGTCTAAATTATTTAGCTAGATACTTCAGAGAACTTGAAGAACATGCATTCTTCCGAATTATGAGTGTGTTTCAGTGACCTGCAGCACCATCCTCCTGTTTGCATCTGACCCGGATGTTCTTCACTAATAGTTTCCACTCATGAGCTCGCGGGGGCTTTGGGGGTAAGGTCACCTGCGAGGTCTTGTTCCTTACTTCCTGTTAAAGAGGACAGAGGAAATAAAACATTATCATATAACATAAACAGCAACATCCTTTTCTGTGTTTTTCTCTCCATTCTGAGCAAATTCCAAAGTTATGTAATGATTGTTACGTAAATATATTTATTAGCCTATGTGGTTGAAATTAAGTTGATATTAGTGTTTTAAGTGAGGATTAAGTGCTAATGTTAATACGATAAGTGTTCACACATTTGTGCAGGGTAGTACCTGGACTTCTGCAGAATCTGCAGAGCGGCTGCTCAAAGTTACGGATGCTTGAGTTCGACTCAAGACCTGTCTGAGCATGTCTTTCACAGCGGCTTCACTTAGACTTTCACAATCTCCCTGAAACATAAACTGAGTGTCACGTGCTTTCTGAAAAAATAAGCAGAAGTCACCCTTTAAAAACCTACTGAGAATTACAAACGATTGAGAGTGCAGTGAGAACCGCATTTAATCATGATCTTTTCAATCTCGAGTGGATTGAGGTGTGAACAAACCTGCATAAAACTTGGCGTCAGCTGCAAATCTACAGAGTTCAGGTGAAGCACCCTCCAGGAAATCTCCACCTCCTCGTTCACTTCTTTCATCCGTAGGGCCAGCTGTGGCAACAACACACACACACACAAACATTACAACCATAGACATTAAACAAAGGCTGATCAGAGCAGGAAACCACGAGTCACTGCGTGCAAACTTGTAAAGCCTACAATATTTTTTAACATGATTTAATAGAAGTCTCAATTGTCTTTTGCTTTTAAAGGCCATGAAAAACAAAACATAACATTTAAACGTTAACCATCGTGTTAAACAATGATAGCATCATTTTTTTTCCGAATACAATTAACATGAATCATTTAGGGATTTCTCCATTTATTTGTGCATTAAATTACACATATAAAGGAATCAGTTTAGATTTAAATAATGTATTTACAAAAATAAATTTGTAGACCAAATATTTCCACAGTTTCCAATACTATATTGAGAACGAGCTGGGTGTGAGGCAGAAACACACCACACTACACCAGGATAACATAACACTGCCTACTTCAAATGCACAATAAACAAAGGAGTCCAGAGCATTCACATATTCACAACAGCTCATTGAGCCGCAGTGCCCACCGTACACAGAGGAATGGGCTGTCGTGTCCAAGCATGACTGCTTTACATTTCTGAAGAAAAAACTTGGGGGAAATGAGTAGGAAAAAAAAATAATTGACAGGATGCCAAATTCCAGGCCAATGCTCAATACGTTAATTTCTAAAATCACATGAATTTATAAAGTCTGAAAAGGATAGAAGAACTAGAAAATGCTGCTAACCAATAACATACAGGAAAAGCTTCAATCAATCTATTTCAATCTGAAAAGGAAAAGATAATTGCGTACAGAACTTAAAACCCTGCCACGAGTTGGACCCTATGCGGTCACAATAAAAGTGTTATTCCACAACCTTGTTTGTGGCTGTGGGCACAAGAGTGCACTGAGCTCTAGAACAAAAACAAAAGCCCCAAATATACTGTTGTTCAGCCTACGAAGCCATTCTAACAACCACTGAGAGCTTTCTAGTAATCGGCCTTCACCAGCAGGATAAACAGCTAGAAAATATGCAGTAACCACCAGGATTCCTCCAGAAAGAGGTTTTAATGACAAACTGAAAATAAACACAACTGCTCCTGGAAAGGCCAGTATTCCCTATGTATACTTGGCACATGCCCAATGTTCTATTTACAAACTAGCTCTCTGATTTGTTTGAACAAAAACAGCCCACTATGACAGAATGGATTCTGAAGGCATACGAGGAAATGAAAGATTTAGTCAGGTGAAATGCATTTAGCCACTCAATTCCCTTATGGCTAAAACAGGATCGGCATGACAATGAGGAGTCGAGCAACTTATTGGTTTAAAAATAACTGTAATGCAATTGAGCAAAGCCTGTGTGAGCTTTTAAACACAATGCATTGTCAACGACTGCAGCTCTGCACACTGAAATGGTACTCTTAATTTCTCCTGCCATTTGAAGCGCAATATTAAATAAACTCCCTGTCCAAGAGGTACAAGCTTTTCCATGAATAATTCTATGCAGGATGTACCAGCATGTTTCTGAGGCAGAGACATATTACCGGTGATTAAAATAAAGGCAGGACTCGCGACCGAGGCACTTAGCCTTATGCGGTGAATATAACGGCAGAGTGAGTCGCACACCCTATAAATCAAAAACATTCGGGACACTGCATGAAACGTTATCTCTTACAGGTTTATTTCTGATCCTTACCGGTTTTATGTGACTGTACACATTTAAGCAGTGTTATTGTTAACTAAACCTAATAAAAAACATTTTCAGAAACTGAAATGTAGCTGAAACAAACAAAATATATTAGAAGAAAAACTAAATTAAATTAGAAATGTAACATTGGCAGCTAACTGAAATAAATAGGGTTACATACTACAATGACTAAAACGGACATAAAAAAGGTAATTAAAGATATACAGAAACATTAAAAATTAAAAACTAAAAACAACTGACACATTACAATTAAACTGGAGATATATATATTTTTTAAATATTAATAAACACTTTAATAGTATTTACATATTTTTAAAATAATACAGAGGGGGTCCAAAATTATGAGCCCAATAATAATAATAAATATTTACTGTATATTTCTTGAATATTTTGTATGAAAGGGGAACAAAATCTGACCTTTTGACTTCACATGGTCATGAATGTACTTATATTTGATCAGATACTTTAGAGAATTAGTGCACAATCTGAAATATTTCTTAGAATTTTACATCAAACAGGTTTCAAAATCATAAAAATGTTTATTCAGAAAATGTTTAATCCCTGTTTTAGATTAGGTTTCATTTCCTTACAAGACTCATTTCCCTCACCACTCAATCTAAATGAGCATTGTGCTGATTTATCCCAATGTGACTATATACTTTGAGGGCAAAACATGTGACAGCCTTTCCTAGAATCAAAGAAGGTGTTTGTCTACTCCAAAAAAAAAAAAAAAACTGGTTTATCCACCTCTCCATTGTCAATATTCCCGGAGGCATTTAAAGAATGACTGTTTTGTTTGACAATTTGTCCCGCCAAAGCACTTGGGTTTACCCAACCATCCTCAAGTGAAACTAAGAGCAGAATAAACACTCATGTTTACCTGGAGACGAAGCGGAGATATCGTCACACTGTATCTCAAGGGGGTTTCTGAAGACGCTGAGCTCGGTAAAGCACTGAGAGAAAACTGCAGCTTGTTTCCGACCACCTGACACAGGACATTCTGCAAAAAGAATACAACTATGACTAAGACTAAGATTTACAGTTGGTCACTTTAAATATCCTCAAGCTTCAACAGTCAATCATTGCTAATCATTTTTCTGCATCGTCAAACGCACCCTGCATGTCAAAATGAGAAATCTAATGTCACACTCATAACCCCGTTTTGCTTCAAAACATTCAAACCTATATACAATTCACGTAGGCAAGCAGGGAGACATAATAAAGAGTTTGGCAACAAACAGATTCCTCATATAGGTTAGCTTGTATAAATGTTCAAAGCTTGACCTTACCTTTTGACCGGGTGTTTTTGTAAAGCTTGAAACCTGGTCCACAGCCAGTTCTGATGACTGAACACCATCTTCTTCAAATGTTAGCTGAATCCCGCTCTAATAAGAGGTTTTTCAAATTACCAAAAGGAACACAATAAGATAGCTAAAAAATGTATATAAAAATATATAACATTCAACATTATAAGAGCTTATGTTTGCCATTTTAAAGATAAACAATATAGAGATATAACCTGTGATCTCCTAGCTTCTTCACTGAGGCTCCTTAACCAAGCTCGTCTCCACTGACTCTTCCAGTTTTTCAGAGAGAGCACCCAGCATAAAATCCCATCAGCCTCCTCCGAATCCACAAGACTGAGATGTGTTTTCTCAACAGGAGGTTGGTTTGAAAAATACAGCACCAAGTATATAATCAAAGTGACAACAGAGGCCAGAAAGAGAGTGACCATGCAGAGCCACTGCCAGTCACCCACCCAGGAGAAAACACCCTCCGTAGACGACATGATCACGAAGCAATTCACTTCAAACCTTAAACATGTTTACCAGCGGCCCTGCACCTCTACCTTCCGCATCCCAACACAATAACGACAGTTTCCTTCCTAGTATTGACTAATAAAACTCCTTCACAAAACAGCGAAAAATGAAAGTTCAGAAGGGTGGGTGGAAAATCTTCGTAAATCTCTCTTCTACCAGCCCGACAGCGTAAGATAAATAGATTTTAACACAAAATACTATTATTAAATCAGATGTTAAAATTATAAGAGCACCTGAACAACTACTTACATACTAAGCAACATTTTTTAAAACATGCCAGTGCACGGTAAACCGCCCGTGAATGAATCTGCGAGATTTTAACCAGATAACGTTAACTTAAATTGTCTCTTATCGGACACAAACAGCTTCAATTATTTTAAATATTGGATATTTAAAAAACATATATTTAGACTTAATATTATACATCAAAGATCTATGTTAGACAATCATTGGCTTTTTAAAGACAAGCATTAGAACCGGAGCATCCGAGGTGAAAAAAGTTCCTGAAAATCCCCCGGCGTCGATGAGCCACGTTACCATCACATTAGCCGAGCATTCTCACACAGAAAAGAAAAGAGTTTAAAAAGTGGAATTAAGTGCAGTTTTCATCTTCTCTAACGGGTTTGTTCATCCTCCTGGGCGTGTATGATGAAGAGAGGCAGAAAGAGAGTGGATGTGTGTCACACACACTGCTGATTTCTAGGATTATTAGCTTTGCACTGAGGAGTCCTGAGGCACCGTCGTCACCAGACAAGCCAAAATAAAAGTCCCTAATAAAATTCTATATATTAAATAGAAATATGTACAAATCAATCAATTCGCTCTATATTATTAATACGGGAAATTTATGCTTGCAGAAAAAAACACAAAGGTCTTGTGACATCACTTTTCACAAACGATAATTTGATGGGCGTTTCTTTGTTTACACAGCAATTTTTGAAGCGTTTAAAATATGCATAGGGCGAATTGTGTGTGCGTGTGTGGATTACTGGCTAAACAATGGGATTGTCCGTTTACAAACGTTTTTCTAAAATTAGTATATTTACAACAGTAACACCCTGATTCACTTTTTTTAGATGCAAATAAAAAATGTTTACTATTTACACTTTTATTCATTGCTAACTTTAAACAAACTGTAAATGTTATATTTTGTCGATCAATAGCCTACTAAATAACAGAGCACCAGCAAATTAGACAACTCACGCAAACCGATTATAACAAAATTCACAGAAACTATTAATAGTTTTTTCTGACTGAAGCCAACTGTAAATTTTACTGTAACTGTAACTAGTACGTAAAAATTTGAAAGCAAACATGTATAGATCGGTATGATATGCTAAAGTTATTAAACCAAGCATATTCTAGTTTTCAGGTGAGGAAGAAACCTCTGGTTACTTTTCTAATGTGATACATGGGACATCTGTATCATGTCAGGGGTTATGCCAATGCCCTGTCCTGTGCTATTGGGCACTGTGAAAGGTGGAGGTTTATCAGCTCTACTGCACAGATACACAGATACACTGCACAGAAAAAAATGAAGCAAAAGTGGAGAAAGTGCTCAAGAAAGGTTTGCATACATCATTCAGGGGCATATCCAATTCGTATTTTAAATGATTGTACATGTTTAATTAGTGCTTTTTATATTACATCTTCCATAGGTGTAGGAGTTGACAGCATGAACCACCTTGGACAGACATCACTTTTTTGTGCGTCTCTCCTTGGCTTTGCTTATGTAGCAGAGAAACTTCTACAGTATGGAGCCAACCCAAATCAGTAAGGCCAAACCTTCCCATAACCACAAATGGAGCTGGTTTGATTATGATAATAGCATATTATCTCATGTGTGATGTTTTTATCCATCAGCCGCTGTAATGATGGAAGTACTCCCATCCACGCCACAGTTTTCTCTTGTAATCCCTGGCTGCTGAGTTCACTGCTGGATGCTGTCGGGGAGCTGCGTCTCCATGATGATCAGGGCCGGATGCCGAAGGACTGGGCCGTGGCAGGTGTTCAGGAGAACACTCCGAAGATCTGTTTTAATGTTATGGTTCTGTATGAATAAAATGCAGCACCAGTGTCTTTGTCATGACAGATGCAGTTTCTGCAGTGTAAAGACACCTTTAGACCATTTGTTCTTCCCTATCTACAGATGCTTGCTTTTCTGAAGAGATGCGAATCACAATTGCAGAGGTTATTGCAAACACATCTGCCCAGAGATGCGTGTACCACCTCTCCATCCCTGCTCAAGCTCTTGCGACCTTGGTAAGATCTGCCGTACTTCTCTGGCCATTCATCTTTATCAGTGAACATTGCTGGAATACACTACACAACTTTTAAACCTCAACAGACTTTAAAACACTAGGTATAAAAACACTTGACGGCTTTACAAATCAAGGGGAAAATGTGTGCTAAAGTTGTATAGTGTCCACAAGCCTTTAGTTATAGTGTCATGTAGAGAAAGAGAAAGAAATACAACACAGTGAAAGTAATAATTCTGATTGTTCGGATGTGTCCTTCTCTTTAGGTCATCTGGGCTCATTCATGAAAATAACATAAGTTATAAGATGTCTGCCTGTGATATGATGATGCATTGTTTTGGCTATGGAAAGGTTCGTTTAAACAATTTTTTCTTTCTTGCCAATATTTTTAGAAGATTAAACCTGAACCCACATCACATTTTTTTAAATATACATAAATGATTTTGAACAAACATGTTCTAAATTCTAGATTGCTATTATAAAGACTTATAAAATGAACATTCCCCTTCCCATTAGCATAGTAAAACTTCTACACACAATATACTTTCACTCCGACAGCTATTAATCACACTGAGCTGCTGTTACGATGTTGTTTTGTAATCATTACAGTTATGCTTTGAGAAGCCAGGGTTAAGTCTGGGATTAGCTGCTTCTGTACTCTTGATAAGTGACGGTGACTTAGTTCAAGCTAACGATGAGCCTCTCAATTCCTTTATGTGTGGATCTTTCATAGGTATGACCAAGACAAACACTGTGATCAAGCAATGACCATTTATTGAATATGCATTGAAACATTGAATTTTGTTTCGATAGATTTATTAGGACCTGTTTTAATTTAATGTTGATTTTAACTTTATCAAAATGCCCAGAAATGGAATACTTGAATTATGAAATACTCACCCCCCTCCCCCCCAAATGAAAATGTTGTCATCATTTACTCAAGTAATTCAAAACCTGTGTTATTTGTTCCTGCGTTGTTATTTGTTATCTTAATACACTGTCCAGTAGTCATGGGTACTATTATGTCCTGTGCAGTCAGCTGTCTCACCCGCACCTGCTGCTGCTGATGGCTGTGAGTATCTCTGCTGACCTGGACAGCACAAAGCTGGTCTACGAGAGAGTAAATGTGGGATCCCCGTATAATGTGCTGCACCAAAGGGTAATGTTTGAAACATTTCTAAAAGATTTATAAATGACTGAGAAGTGGTGTTATTTTAAACTCTGTCCATTGTTTATTTCCACACTGCAGCAGGATGAGTTTCCTCTCCTACCACTGGTTGAACTATTATAAGTGGTGCTACAGGTGTGTGAGTTGTTGATTTACCTGCATAACCTGCAACTGGGCAGCTTCAGAAGTGATTAGATGTAGAACATGTACAGCAAAAGCTGATCTCTATAGTGTGTGCACTCTTTTACAGGAGATCTTTGCAGGTACCTTCATCCATGGGATGGAAACTGTAGAGCTTATGTAACACATTTTGTTTTGTGTTACTAGTTTGCAATGTAAGCTTTATCTGCTTTGTGCAGATGCTGTGCCATGGGGCTCCACAGACCCACGCTGGATAAACCGGTCGGTAGAGAACAGTCAGGCTCTGATAGGTAACCCTGCTGTGTCTGAGGCTTATTACCACTTCCTGCAGACAGGCCTCCAGCACAGAGCCCATCATAGAACCAGCGGCCTGCAAGATTTGTGCTACAATCGCTGTCATATAAGGGTTTGCACACTGGTTTAATTCTGTTACTGTATCTCATCAGTATGCATCTGTGCACATGTAACATGCTCTATTTGCTGAATGTTCACTACTGTTCAAAAGTTGGCGGGTGACATGATAGAAAAAATTTAAAGTAGTAAGTAAAACTATTAAGGATACATTGTACAAGGTTTTTTTGAGATAAAGAGAGTAATTTATATCATCCTGAGAGTAAATGGTGCAATCTAATCTACAACAGGAGATTAGAAGCGAGAAGACTAGAGGTGGGTGGCACTCATGGTCAGTGCTTCAGAGCATCCCTGGATGGAATACAGATATTAATCAGACAAGAGAGCAAGACAAATCTGGTGGGAATTCCATCCGGTCATCATAAGGGAAACTTTTAGAGGATAGAAAATATGAACATTAATGTAATGTAATACATTAATATAGTTTGATTGTATTATTCTTTCTTCTTCGTATATCAGCAGTGCAGGGCCGCAGTACACAGTGAAATCCGGGAACATCACCTGAAAAGAATCAGCAGAGAAGAAGAGTCCACCACAGACACTAATGACTTCCACTCAGATATTTCGCATAGTGACATCACTGCTTTGCATGAAAGGCCAACTACCCATCAAACCCCACTTTCTGAGCCACCTTGTTCTAACTATAGTGATACAGACACGAATCTGGCAAGTAGCCACTCTATCTCAAAGCATACTGGCTCTATTGTTCTCAACCTCCAAAGTGTCTTAGGTTGTTCTATAGCAAGCTGAGCAGAGTCTGGATAATGTGGAGGCATCCCGATTGGGCGCCCCATGCTTTGATGAGGTGGATGCTCTGATGAAGAACGTGAACATGGAGAAAGAGCGCAATGATGGTGTTGGGAAGGCTATGGGGCCACCGTTCGAAAAGGGACATGAGGAAAAAGCTTTGCTTACAGGAGAAGGAAAGGGACTTGAAGAGAGTTGAACCAACAAAAAGAGGACAGCAACAGACAGGATGTCAAAAGACTGAGAGGTACCTCAGTATAAGAGCATTAGCAGAAAAAGACTAATATAAATCATATAGAAAAGAAGAATGATAGATGGGTGGCAACAACAGGAAAGATAAATATGAACAAATAGGCAATAACATGACAAAAAATAAGCAGTACATCTCTTTCTCTCAGATTATATGTACAACTTGGGTTGTCTGAGACCCAGAAAGACAGCACAGGTCGATCTTGTCTTGAAGAATATTTCCAGACGAAACCCTCAAGGACCAGTGAGAGACAACAGCCACACCTTTCATTATCTTCATGTGCAATTTATCCAGTTCAAAGACTGTCTAAGAGGTGACATGTGACCTGTTGTGCAGGTGAGGTTAGTGAAATGGTGGCCCTAATGACGTGTGCGTTTGGGGTCACTCTTGAGTGCTTTTGGCAGCAGGGACAGTGAGGATGGAGGAGAGCAACAGCTCCACCTACAGGATAGACATAGTGTAACAGCTACCAGGAATCTGACCCCCAGGAAAGCACTGATCTGGAGCAACTGTTCAAGAGTTTTAGAGCTGTTCAGTAGAGCTGTGCCTGCAATTGCTGTTAAAGGGATAGTTCACCTAAAAGTGAAGATTTATAATTTACTGACCCTTATGTTGTTCAATCTCATGCAACTGTTTGGTTAGCCACATGTTTTTAAATATCATCTTTCATTTTTAACCAGGTGTTGGTGTTGGTGAAGTAGGTACTTTATTTAGGTTAAATCCCGTATTAAATTCAAAATCTTTCTTTTTATATTAAATCCTATTTAATGCCAGGTATTCAGACTGATAGTGAGGAGAGCACAAATTACCACACTATCAATCACACTTTCGATGTGACCTGTGGAGTGCTGGAGGCAGCGAGCCAAATAAAGGTGATAAACTGTGACCTTTATTTTTTGTACCAGGTAATGTATTTTTTTCACATTAAATCAGGATTGTTGTATGACTTAAACCTTGATTAACATCATAGGTGAACTTCTAGAACAAAATGCTATCAAAATGATAAATATGTACACTTTAATGTATGTTGTGGCACAAGGACGAGGGAAGTTCAGATGGTTCGGACTGTACACAGACACAGCAATCTAGTATGTTCTACACACCTAAACACATCCATCTGCACATCATCTGGTGAAGAGCGTTCTCAGGTGAAAATAGACAATTTTTTAGGATACTCTTTTAAATAACACAATAAAATCAGAAGATTAGGCATATGGCTTGAAGAATAAAGGAGGTATAATTCCCCCACCCTTTATTTCTCAGTCAGTGAGCTCAGAGGATGAGTTAGATGTCACAGTGGAGGTCTGTCGACCCAGCTCATCTCCAGCAGAGGGGAAACAGGCTGGTGAAAACCAGCCTGCAGTCATTGTATTGCTATAGCTTTGTGGGTAACATTTGTCTTTTTTAATAACCTTTATGTCACCCTTATTATTATCTAGAATACCATCTTGCTCAAGAGGACTCAAAGTATTCTGAATCTATTTCCCCTGTGCGCAGGTGCATTCCTACCATCAGGTACAAGAAATAAAGTATCTCACACAAAGCTTAGTAAAGGCTGATCAAATTTAGTTAAATGTAATAACAATGTTCTTTTTTATTAACTCTCTAACAAGTTAAAAATGTTGGGGTCAGCAGTGTTATTTTAATCTTTATATTCTATTATAGTTTTTCTTAATATTTTGAATCAGCCTTATGTTTATTATTTATAGCCTAATATTTTCAATTTGTTCTTTTTTCAGTAATTTTCTTTGCTTTTGTCATTTTTTTTATATTACTTATAATATTAATTAATAGTACAGTCAATATTATTAAAATATTTTAGCAAAGTAAAGGCATTTATAATGTTACAAAAAAATTCCTATTTCAAATAAATGCTGTGCTTTTGCACTTTTTTATTTATCAAAGAACCCCCCCCAAAAAAATGTATCAAGGTTTCCACAAAAAATGTAAGCAGCACAATTGTTGATAATAATGAGAAAGGTTTCTTGAGCAGCAAATCAGCATATTAGAATTATTTCTAAAGGACCATGTGACACCAAAGACTGGAGTAATGATGCAGAATTATTTAGCCTTGCCATTACAGGTATATATTACTTTTTAAAATATTAATATCTTAATGACCCCCAAATTTTAAATGGTAGTGTATTTTGTCACTTTCGTTAAATGCATGGGTCATTTGTCATCTGTGTTTTGGTAATTTTGTTCGATCAGTTGTTTGCCAGACCTGGCTGAGATTGCAGACCTCTCCAGCATATCCTGTTCACCAGCCCATCACAAAGAATGGGTGGAGTCAGCTGAAGCCCCGCCCATCCCTTTCAGCAGAGGACATCCACCCACCCCACGCAGCCCAGAAGGTACAAAGTGAATAGGAAGAATGTAACAAATCAAGATTCACAATATGTTGTGCGGGTCAGTCTAATTGTGAACACTGTTTAATTACAGGCCGTAGGACGCATCCTCAGTACGTGCAGGTTGGCACCGAACCCCTCCCTCACCTCCAGAGTCTGTTGGACTCATCACCACGGGGCAGTGCTTCATCCCATACTGTCTGCACAGAGAGTTAAGTTTTTATCAAGTAATCTATTTAAGAAGTTACAATAAATTATATATATGCAATTTACATTTATATGTTTTTTTTTATATATATATCTTTTACCTATATTGGAGACATATTATTCAATATTGGCCAAAATTGCAATCAGTGCATCTGATTTGTAATATGCACTTTTACAGTTTTTCCTCTTTTAATTTCTCATATAACTATTTACATTTGCACAACAGTTAATGCGGTTCTCAAAACAATTAGTACAAACTACAAAACCTAGTTGATAACCTTCAAAAGCATGTCACTTGCTAAAAAATGGATAAGTCATTCCTCAAAAGCAAGTAGTCATGTCAGTGAAAGTGTCATCAAGATGAAAAGTCCTGACACCATTGTTTATAAACAAGATAGTCATTATGACGGTTTACTCGGTCAATGTTTTCCAATGCAAAAAAGGCAGATCTTGGTGACACTACCTGAAAATGCTCAAGACAGCACTTTAGACTATTTGCACAGCCATTTGAAAAAGCAGTTCCACATTACTGTATTTAGTGAGGTAACGGAGTACAAGACACGGAATATGGATGTTTCACATTTTTACTGCATATGCTCTTTGCAATTCTAATTTGTTCACAGCATTGTGCAAAAGAAAAGAATACACCTTTATTTACAACAAACATAAACTCCCTTTGGGTAGAGCGGTGCACAACTGTAGACAATATTGCAGTACATAATAATGTTAAACATTAATCTGTATTTGGTCTAGCGGGTCTCAGTCTGATGTAAGAGAGGACTTGGGCTGTCCAGAAGGGGACTACATAGAGACAGCAGGTAAGTGGAAATATTTTTCTTGCCGCCTTTCAAGGGTTAGTATACAAGCATAAAAAGCCCAATGAAGTGTTTAACTGGACGAAACCATATTCGTTTTCTTTCTGTAGAATGTATAAACGAGCTGGGAGAGAAGACTGAGGCAGCTGATCAGGAGAACCATCCTAACAGGTTCACAAGAAGCCTAGAATAAAATGCATTTGACCTTAGGAAAACAGTGTAGTGTATATCATATTGCTTTTGTTAGCATTGTAGATATTATCAACAGAAATGAAACCTTTTACAGATGAATTACTAATTAAAACTAGTTTCAAAATCCTACTGGTTTTCCTGGTTGAAAAAGCTCCACCATTTTATTTTTGTCGTTTCATTACTTTATTTTTTATCAGTGGAGTTCTTGAGCAGACAGTTCTAGAGTCAGTCAATCTGCACGGTTAAAGATAAGCCGATCCTGAATTTTTGCATCTGAATCGTTTCCATTTTAGATGCTTAATGAATGTGGTTTGTGTTCCTTTATGTTCCGTTTAATGAAAGAAAATGTTTAAAAAAAACCTTAACTTTCTAACTTGTTCTTATGTACATAAAACATTTGAGCTTTGATGTTACTAAATATATGTAAACCATTAATATGTTATAAATTCTATTTGGAGTTCTGATGTTGTTGCTAAAGAAATTTATTGGCAGGGACTTGTATTCAGTAGCTTTTAAATAAAGGACGCAAATATATATATATATATATATATATATATACACACACATATACATACACACTCACAGTATATATAAAATATATTTTATTGCATACTCAAAGTAATTACAACAGCAAGCCAAAAAAAAAAAAAGAAAAAAAAAAAAGTGAATACACTGAATTTGACATTGAAATATGTTCTCCTATGCTTCACTGATCTGAAATTACATAAATACCTGTTTCCCTTAACAAAAAATAAACTTATGCTGTACAGTTTCTTTCTTATACAAATCTAATGATGCCACAACAGGTTATGCTATAATTTAATAATGGCTGCATAACATTATGCATAGGAAATGGGACAGAAAAATAAATTATGCAATCCTGATTCATGGATATACTTCACGGAAGCAATGTTTTTGAAATGTTTTCAAGTCCACTGTCAGTCCTGTTCTAAACTGCTGATCCAATCAAAGTGTAAGAAGGGTTTTAGTTTAGAACAATGGTGGAAGGAACTGGAGGATTTACATGTTTTGGTGGGGTTTTGTGCATCTTATTTCGTTTCTCAGTCTTTTGCCAGCAATGACACAAGTCCTTTATTATCCAGCTCAATGAGTTTAAGGTGCTGTAAGGTCTTCAGTGCAGAATCACTGACTTTCATCTTCAGCTTCTTCATCCTCTGAGTGCTTATTGGCCCTCTGAAGAGAAAAGAATGAAAATATTTAGATCAAATGTTTTAGAAACCATTTAGTTGTCTTAAGTTACAGTGAATTATTAATCACATTAGGACTCAGCATTATAAAGGTGATGTTTTTGCACAAATATGAAAAGACAAACCTGTTCTTATCTGAGAAGTGCTCGGATAACTGCTTATAGAACGTATTGAGGTCATTCAGTTTCAAGTTACTACGTACACTACGTGGGACAGTCTCAAATGTCCCCTCAGACACCTCTTCACACATATTCTGTGCTGCAAGAAAGAAAAATATATTTATTATATATATATATATATATATATATATATATATATATATATATATATATATATATATATATATATATATATATATACATACACATACACATACACACACACACACACACACATATACACACACACAGATGCTGATGATCTTTGACATTGTTCAAGTGTTAGAACTGCTTAAATGTTGATAGTTTTCTTCTGTCCTTACATTCAGACTGTGCTTGAGTTTGAGGTTCTTCTGTCAGCATGGCCTAAAGAAGCAAACACATTTACTAACTCCAAGTAGGTTTTGTCTCAAAACGTCACAAACGACTTAATTTTAATAGTTACATGCAAGCTGTTTAAAACTTTGGTTCAGTCATTTTTTTCCTTTTTTTTTTTTTTAAAGAAATTAACACATATTGTATAAGGATGCTTTAAAATTATAAAAAGTGACAGTCGAGACTTATAATAATGATAATAATAGAAAATCTTTCCATTTAAAATAATATTAATAAAAAGTTGATTTATTTAAATAATTCTGAAAAAAAAGTATCACTTTATCACAAAAATATTTAGCAGAATAACTATTTTCAACATTGATAAACAAATCAGCATTAGAATGAGTTCTGAAGAATCATGTGACAGATTAATGATGTTGAAAATTCATGAATAAATTAGATTTCATAATTTATTAACTTAGAAAACAGTAATTTTAAATTGTAATATTTAGGTTGTATCTGAACAAATAAATAAGGCCTTGGTATGCGCATATATATATATATATATATAAATAATAATAATAATTACCAACCCCAGAATTTGATTGATAGTGTAGTTGTATAATTATGGTAATAAAAAGCATTACAAAATGTCTAACCTCTACATTTAACGCAGAAAGGGATGAGCAGAGAACATCTCTCGCTTCTTGCTCTTCTTCGGTCAGTGGTGGAACCTTAAACACAAGATTTCCCATTAGCACACATACAGTCAGAACCCAAAAACCTCATGAAACTATTTGTGGCCTGTGGTGTAGTAAGATGGACATAGACCCTTTGATTTGTTAGATAAGGGCAGTTGTTGCACAACTGAATGAATACCTGCACATCTGCTGTGCTCTGTAGCTGGTTAACCATCCGCACTGTGGTGTCCAGGTGAGCTCGTATTGAGTCCATGGATCGTTTCTGTTCCACCTCGATCTCCTCCACCTGTGCGCACAGGGCTGCATGCCGTGCTTTGATTGCCGACAAGTTCTCCAGCAACTGAAGAGGGTTTCCCTGAAATACATAATCACAGATTTAGAAAGACAGACTCAGAATTTAAAATTAACAAATTAATACAAATGTACCTCAACTGTCCCTGCTTCTCGCGCATTGGCCATGAAGTCAAATTTCAGCCGCTTTTCCACATATTCTATATCAGCCTCTGTTTTCTGGAACTACAAGGACACAGATCTAAACATCATAACTCTTCAGCATTCAGAAGACTTAAATCGGGAGTTGATTGCTGTTTGTACACGTCGGCATTTATTTAGTGGCCCATCTGAATGAGGGTTCAACCTAAAACCTGAAACCCTATTAGCAATATTGCACTACTCTGAACACAGTGGACAGCAGAGGCAATACTGATAGGGTCTCAAGAATTAGGATTAGACATTATTACCTGTAAAACTGGAAAAAAAAAACAATATGCCAAATAAGACGGAGCACCACTTTGAAAACTTCAAACATTGTGCAAAGCTGCTCTCAGATGCTTTGACAATACTATTGCACTGCTAGCTGTCCAATACAGTAGTGCAATAAAGTCAGAGCACCTGTTAACAGCACTTGATGTGGCTGGCCACAAGGGTTGACCCTACCTTTGAGAAAAATCCCTGGCCAATGCCCTTTTAACATTGCACTGCTTTAATAACGGAGTTATCAGTAGTACAATATAAAAGGGGCACTGGACAGACGGTATGCATTCAGGCTGGTCCATTTGCATGTAAATAATGTCAACAAAAAGCCTGGGGAAAAAAACACAGTTGTCACATAAACATTACAACATAATAGTGCTGAGATACATACATGTAGATAGTTCATAAAAAAGGCAACAATTTAAAAAGCGAGTTCTTACTATTATAGCATTTTGTTAATCATAGCTTTTTTAGATTATTTAATTTGATAGGTAACAGCCATAATTTTTTACTCAAAATAACTGGGAATTAAAAGTAATTTCACATACATGGTGAATATAGAATTATTATTATTTTTATTATATACATGCAGCACTGTTCTGACACAGGCAGTTAGGTAAAGTTACTAATGTTAGTTCGCTACAACTTCCTAATGATATTTGAACTCCTGAAAAAAAAAATAATTCATGTTATTATGGTTTTACTTGAACAGAATACCAATATAGTTTTCATGAGAATATGCAGCCATACAATTTATCAGTCTTCAAAAGGTAAACCTCTACGAACAAGTCTGTCTGTAGTACGTCTTCCAAAAGCAATGGACACATTTAATATACATTTTTATCAATTAATGACAATTGGTACAATAACTTGATGTGTATATAAACCCATAGTGTAGAATAAGGAGTAAGTTCGGGATGCAGCGCGCGCTCTCGCGGATACGCGCAGGCCCTCCCGCACCCGCAGTCCCCTCAGCGCTTCACACAGCAGCAATCGAGCAAAATTAACACTTTTCGGAATGAATGCCATGGTTTCGATTCAAAATATGCACATTAAAATAAATTAATCATATTACGGCTGATTTTCGCTGTAAATATAAATGATTAAAGACGTTAGCAGCGGCACTGGTTAGCCATCCAGCTAACGTTACATGTTTTACGTGATTTTCTCCCCTCCAACCTCAGGGAAAGTCATAGGCATACGTTACACAGAACACGTAATTATTCGTGTTTCTTCTACATTATGTTGTCTGTCGTAAAGGCACCTGTGTTATTAACAGTTAGACGCACACGGTTGGTTTACAATTAAAAACATTTGATTAAAATGTTTCGCTGATGAGAAGAGAGAGGAAAAAACCGCTTACCATCGCCTCCAGCTTATCAACTGTCTCCATGTTGAATAGTTTACATTCCTAAAGCAGCCCCGGAAATATAAAGCTCGCAGCAGAGCGCAAGACATTCTCTGATTGGTCAGCTGTCAGAGAGCGTGGAAGATGATTGGTCAGTTCGGAGAGAGAACGAGAGGAAAGAGGAAGGTATGTTCGGGATGGAATTCACAGTGTATTTATAATACATAGTAAATACAATTTTATGTAAAGCATGCATGTATGCAGAATTCAGTGTTGTTGTTAGTTTTTTTTTACTTTCGGCAATCTGTTGATGCAGGCATGCAACACTTTTTTTTAATTATATTTCAAAAAAAAAAAAAAGTGAGAATTACAGAAAGAGACCTATTTTAACAAAGTTGTAATGTTCAGGTCAGGGTAACTTTAGAATCATGCTCCTGGATGCTTCAACAAATTCAATACTAAAACTGAAGGTTTGATTGCAGTTAGTATTGTACTATTTAAAAATATATATATTAAAAGAGTCCTTTTTAAAAAATACAATAAAAAGTATACTACTGTTCAGTGTCATTAAACAGTCATAAAAAATATTCAAAGAAGAGTTTCAATGACGTTTCGGCCAACCCGACCAATCGACCGCCAGAATGTGACTAACCATTGAGAGTAGGCGACGATAAACCCCGCCCCCTTTTATGTGACTGACAAAAATGTTATACAATCATAACACTGCATACACACTGCTATACCAATCAGAGAAGGCCGCTCGTTCGTGGCGTCAACAAAGCTTGGCTGCGCCGTAGGCTCGTTCTCGACCGGTTGTCTTGTAGAGGACGTTGGAGTCACAGTCAGGAGGGGTTCTTTATCAACTATTAATTTTAAAACCGCAAGCACTTGCAGAAAATCGAGCCACCATGTTCTCCCGTATCGCTAGACCTACAGCCACCCTCCTCCGGAGTTTATCCACCTCCTCCCAGGTAAAATCTCATATTTGTAAACGTGCGACTGGGCTAACATTAGCCTCCATGATTTGTGTGAATGTGCTATGACGTTAACATTTCAAACTAAGATTAATACCCAATCTATTTTTTTTCCTTTACTCATTCTTGTTTCTTAATGAGCCATAGACTACAATATTATAATTGAAACTAAGTTAAGTAAACTTACATCCAGTTAACCGTGAAGTTACCTTGCTTGATATTTAGCCATCAAATTCACACTGTAACGTTAGGCGTTACAACATAAGTAACTTTTTAGTCATATGGTATTCATGTTTATGGAAGTTGCAAGGATCATTTAGGATTCCCCATGAATCTGTTGAAATCCTGCTATCCGGCGTGAAAAGGTTTTCAGTCGACAGTGACAACTCGTTTATCTGCCTGTGTATGATCATCCTGGTTAGAGATGGTATCACTTTGACTCACGTCCACCTTTGAAAGGTCATTACTGTAAGCAGCTACTTGGCTCACTGTTGTGTAGTGGTCTTGATCTGTAATAAGAGATCAGGCTTAATGCAGATGTGCCATCTGATACGTTTTGTGCGTTATAAGGCACACGTATTTTTTTCACATTTAACATTTCATTAATTTGATTTTTATACACGAGAATGTCCTTCTCATGAAGATGATCATATCTGGCTGTCTGTGGCATTTAACAGATTCTTGGTTATGCAATGCATGCAGTTCAACTGCCATTTGGATAAAACTAATAATTTTGTTTGCTTGCTCTAAACACAGTCATATACCAATACAGCCTTCTTTGTACTGTCTAAACCGTTTACAGAGTCCTTAATCACTTGGTTTAAACCCTCCTTCTCCTGGGCATGAGTGGTAGTAAAAATTCCTGTTGGTATTTTTCCAGGCTGAAAAGGTCTCAAGGTCAAGACCTACATGTGTAAATGTGTAGAAACACAAACACGATCATTTTTAACATTTGCATTCAGTGGTTGTTACATTTTTTTTATTTTAATAATATTTTGGCAACCAGATTATGATTCCTGATTAATGTATAAAATGCATGCAACAATTCAAAGCACCACATTTATTGGCCTAAGGAATCAGAGGGCACATTACTTATAAGAGTAAATTGGATCAGCATATATTATGATGCACTGCAATTTTTTTTCTCTTTGCAGCACAATGCCAAAGTAGCTGTTTTGGGTGCCTCAGGTGGCATCGGGCAGCCCCTGTCTCTCCTGCTGAAGAACAGCCCTTTAGTGAGCGAGCTTTCACTTTACGATATTGCCCACACTCCTGGAGTAGCTGCTGACCTCAGTCACATTGAGACCAGAGCCACCGTCACAGGTACAAAGATGGTTTCAGCTCCTCAAAACTCATTTTTGAGTTTTTATTAGTTGCAGAGAAATCAAATTTGCTATTTTAAAGTTGGCATAAAATGAAAATCCACCCTATGCCTTTTCTAAATGTATCTTAATGAACTTCTTATGAAAGATTCACCCACGTAACAGTTTGTAAGCCTGTAATTTGTATTCAAAACTCCAATGGTGAAATGACAGGCTTTTCTCTTTGGTCATGTACAGTATGCCAGACTTCTTCAGTCATTCACATTACTTAAACCCTGCTGAATTCTTAGTCATCCTCAAGCTCACATTCAGATTTGCCTCCACCAAATCAACAACTGATGCATAGACCAAAGGCCCCATCCGAACCCAGATGTGCACCTTTTGTGTAAAAGCACCCTCAATGTGTCTGCTCTGATGTACACTGTCTTGCCTTGCAGGCCACATGGGAGCAGATCAGCTGGGGGCTGCACTAAAAGGCTGTGATGTTGTTGTCATCCCTGCTGGTGTCCCAAGGAAGCCTGGTGGGTGTATATATACAGAATTATTTTATTTTAATTGCATTTGAAGTCCTCATTCAATGGCATTTGTAACCCGTTTAATGTGTGCATATGAAACAGGATATTCAACAAAAAATGTTGATTTGGCTTGATGTAAAATGGGCTCCGTTATAAATCAGAAATGTATAAAAACAGACCAGAATTTCTTAATATCGTGCCTTACATTTTTCTAGGTATGACCCGTGATGATCTGTTTAACACCAATGCCACCATTGTGGCCACATTAGCTGATGCTTGTGCCCGTCACTGTCCTCAGGCCATGATCTGCATCATTGCAAACCCAGTAAGTATAAGGTTTCAGGAGCCTTACATTGCTGAGATTTCACTTTATACCTGCTCAAAGATGACAAGGGTCTATAGCACTATATAGCTGTTCCATATTGAACTTTGATTTTGTGAATACAGGTGAACTCCACTATCCCAATCACATCGGAGGTGATGAAGAAACATGGCGTCTACAACCCCAACAGAGTCTTTGGTGTCACAACACTGGATATTGTCAGAGCAAACGCTTTTGTTGCTGAGCTCAAAGTGAGTTGTATGAATTCAATACTGATGGAAGAGGAGTTTAAACTTAAGTGCAGATTTATTTATTTAATGTCATCACCAGAAATTTTTTTGACCAAATCTGTTCATTGTCACCTTTACTGCAATATTTCCAGGGCCTTGATCCCGCCAGAGTCAATGTGCCCGTTGTTGGAGGTCATGCAGGAAAAACCATCATTCCTCTCATTTCACAGGTAAGAAAAACTAATCTAATTTATAATTTATTCAATAAACATATAAACAAGTTTTGGGCAGGATATTTTGTGGGTTGCTCGTTTTTTAGTTCAGTGACATTGCACTGCATGACCCCACCCACAATGAAATCTCAATGGTCCAAAATCCAGTACCATAAACCTCAAATGACTTTTGATTTGCAGTGATTTGCTTTTATCCAAATGGTAAAATGATAAATTTATTTTGTGTTGTTTACAGTGCACTCCCAAGGTTGAGTTCCCTACAGATCAGCTGTCTGCTTTGACCGGCAGGATCCAGGAAGCAGGAACTGAAGTTGTGAAAGCTAAAGCTGGTGCAGGTGAGAACTGATGTTTTATATGCTTTTTGACTTTTTTTTTTTTTGTTCTTTTGGGTACTTTGAAGTTTGGTTCCTTTGTGTCGCTGGCAATTTAGTTGTGCATATGCTTAAGTGAGAAGATCTAGAATATTGAATATGTCTCTGTCCATAGGCTCTGCCACACTGTCCATGGCCTATGCTGGAGCCAGGTTCACATTCTCCCTTCTCGATGCCATGAATGGAAAAGAGGGTGTTGTTGAATGTGCATTTGTGAGATCTGAAGAGACCGAATGCAAATACTTCTCTACACCTCTTCTCCTCGGGGTAAGTCTAGCTAGATCTTCTCTAGAAGTTACTTAGTTATTTTTATTTTTATACAAGGTTAAAGTAACAACGATAGCCTAGTAAAGTAGAATAGGCTTTCTGTTTATCTGTTTCATGAAGATTTATTTTGAATTTTCACCTCCTTTTCTCAGAAAAATGGGATTGAAAAGAACCTTGGTCTTGGTAAGCTCTCTGCATTTGAGGAGAAGCTGGTAGCTGAAGCCATGGATGAACTGAAGAGCTCCATCAAGAAAGGAGAAGATTTTGTTGCAAACAAGAAGTGATCTGTGCTTGTGGCACGCTACCTGTGAAATGTCATTTATTTATAAAGCTGAGTCATTGTGTGTCAACAAAAAATTATTTTCATCATGTTCAAAGATGCCCACAGTCTTTGCACCGATTAATTGAAACGGTTAAATTCACCCATCAATAAAACGGTCCGTTTACCAATTCTTTGCATTTCAGTTCACTCAATTAAAAATATTTATATTTTGCTATGAGATCCTTTTATTGACTTGCATTTTTGTTGTTGTTGATAATTAGATGCAATTTGAGTGACCCATAAATGGATGTGAATTAATTTTACATAAACCGAAATTGCTCCTAGTAAACCTGCTGTCAGTGTTTTTTTTTCAAAACAAAGATTTTTATTTAAATGATTTGTGATGTAGAAATATTTAAGTGACACTTGTAATTGATATAAAATTTTCTATTTGTATTATTTATTCATAAATTAACTATATATATATATATATATATGATGGTTGCAAATCTACACCTTAGTTGTGTCATTTAATAATGGGGTGATGCATGCATTGTTTTAACTATCTAACGTTTTAAAAACATCTAAAATATTTTTTTGTTTTGTTTTTAATGTTATTTCACATTTTCCAATTACAGTAGCGCACACTCATTCGAAGAAATTAAAAACAAAAATATGACTTAAAAGATATGCAGATTATTGTATATATAATTAGTTTATTGTTCATGTAAAAAAAAAAATGCAAAAGTGACGTGACATTCAGCCAAGTATGGTAACCCATACTCAGAATTCGTGCTATGCATTTAACCCATCCAAAGTGCACGCACACACACACTGTGAACACACTCCCGGAGCAGCGGGCAGCCATGCTGCGGCGCCCAGGGAGCAGTTGGGGGTTCGATGCCCTGCTCAAGGGAACCTAAGTCGTGGTATTGCAGGCCCGAGATTCGATCCCACAACCCTAGGAGTCAAACTCTCTAACCACTAGGCCATGACTTCCCCTAATAGGTAAGGTCTCATCATCACAAATTAGTCTCTATTGTACTGGCATAAAAAGTACTTAGAAGTAAATGTTTTGGTGTATTCGAAAAAAAAAAAATCACTTGTCAAAGCTGAACAAATACGCTTCTAATTATTGTCTCATGTTGGCTTATTTGCATAAGGTTTGCTTATTTGCATACGTGCGGAAACGTCCTGCCTGCCACCAATCAAAGGTGTTTAGTACGAAAACATCGTCTCCACGTCCACCGCCGTGCTAATTAGCCAACGTTACCGTTTCCATGACTTTACTGTGCCAGTAAATCAATTATCAAATCAACAAAACATTACGAATTTATAGTGTTTTTTTTTGGTATACAGACCGTCAGGTAATGGCTGGTTTAACAGATGATCGTTTGCGCGTGGTAGCGATCTTTCACGCGCTCAAAGCTGTCGGTATCCGCGTGAAAAACTGGAAGAACTTTCTAAATGGATATTCAAACTGTGAACAAACTTTTAGTAAGGTAAAAAAAAACGTATGGCATTTATGTGTTACTTAAATATATGTTATCATTGACACTTTGAATTTGTTTCTAAGGAGAGCGTGTCACAAAGCTTTGCTTTTGGACGTGACCTGCACTTGCTCCCACAACATGAACTGTCTGACATGGGCGGAACTGTACCTCAGTATGTTTGATAACTTATCTTGCTTGGTAAAAAATTTAAATAATCACAAATAAAGTAGCGTTTTACGAGTGAAACCTGATAGTTGTTGTTTTCAGGTTTTTGGTGGAGGCATGTGGATATCTGTCACAACACCTGCATACAGAGGGTCTTTTCAGGAAGACTGGATCATTAAGTCGTATCCGAGCTCTAAGGGTAAATTCCTTCAAATCTGTCAAGTCACAATGACACAGTGACATGTCTTTTTAGTTTTTAATGTTAAATATACACCGTGATCTATTGTTTAATGGATGACCAACCTTTCATTCAGGTTCATGTTTTGACCTTTACATTTACATGTCACACTTTTTTTGGTCAAAATGTATTATTATTATTATTTGTTTATATGTTTTTGAAAGAAGTCTCATATGCTTACCAAGGCTGCATTTATTTGATTACAGTTAAAACAGTAATATTGTGAATATTTTATATAAAAAGTAGATTTATTTTTTATTCAGCAAGGGTGCATTAAATTGTTCAAAAGTGTCAGTAAAAAGATTTATGTTTATAATAAACATTAAGATTTCTTTCAAGTGAATGTTGTCCGGTTGATCAAAGAATCCTGGAAAAAAAACATGTTTTTCACAAAAAGTTAAGATGCAAAAACAGTTTTTAATATTGATAATAGTACGAATTTATTGCGCATCAATATGAATTGTAATTTATCAACAAATCAGCATATTAGAATGATTACTGAAGGATCATTTCACATTGAAGACTGGAGAAATTGCTTGCTTAAAATCAGTTTTGCCATCACAAAAATAAATTAAATTTTAAAATATATTAAAATTGAAACCAGCCAAATGCTT
Source organism: Carassius gibelio (assembly GCF_023724105.1). Classification (NCBI taxonomy): domain Eukaryota; kingdom Metazoa; phylum Chordata; class Actinopteri; order Cypriniformes; family Cyprinidae; genus Carassius; species Carassius gibelio. Next base: position 8,633,947 of record NC_068380.1, on the reverse strand, counting down.
CTATTTCATAGGCAGATTTGGAGCAGGGAAAGCCAGTCTTCCTTCCCTCGCATGCAGCCTTCCTGCAGCCCTGTGACGTTGCCTCTCTCATCAAGCAGTTCCTGCGTGAGCTGCCTTCTCCTCTCATCCCTTCAGACCTGCAGATCCCTCTGATTCAGGCCCAGGGGCTTGAGATGACACATGACCAGGAGGGAGCGAGAAACAGAACAACTCTTCTCATAACAGCTCTGTTTCCTTCATCCCAAGCACGTGTACTGAGATACCTCTGCACCTTTCTGCGCCAAGTTGCAGAGAGGTTTGACATTTGATTGCAGTTTGAAAATATTCAGCTTACTTTTTAGAGTCTTTTATACTCTTCGGATCTGTGCAGGTTAAAGGAATATTCAACAAATATCCAACAAATGCTTTACATAGACATGCAGACAATGGACAAGCTCATAATAATTGTTTAGTCCTTTTTTTTCTTCTTCTCATGTTCATGTCTTTGGTCAGATGCAGTGAAAATAGAATGCATGCTACCAGCCTGGCTGTAGTTATTGCTCCTAACCTGCTTCAGTGTCCAGCACCACCTTCAAAACTTACTCTGGACACGGAGAAACATTTAGACCAGCAGACATCAGTGATCAAATCACTTATTCTTCATGCAGATCGAATTGGTAAAGATGTATGAGATTAGATTGAACAATTGGTTGACCGGCTCTTTGCTGTCTTTTAACATCATTTATTATGTGTAAACTGAGCTTGTTCATTGACTTTGTCTATTAGGTGTTGTTCCATCATGTATACTGGAGGCATCAAAAACAACAGGAGGAGCCGAGACGCCCTCTCCTACAGGTGGCGCTGTGTTTAATAAGAGGACAGGACTCAGTGTTTACAGAAGTGTGAGAAGACAACGGAGGCGAAGTGTTGGTGGTGAGATTGTGATTATAAATATGTGGTGACATCCCTGATTTGATCTTATGTTTTTAGTAATCATTTATATAATTATAAAAAAAGGAATCCTGAAAAAAATCTATCACAGTTTACACAAAAATATCAATCTATATTTAATAATATATTTTTTTTTCTTGAGCACCAAATCAGATTATTAGAATGATTTCTGAAGGAAAAAAAATTACAAACATAACATTTAAAAATATATTTGTATACTTCTATTATGTTATTAAGTAATACATATTTCTGTATTTCTGATCAAATAAGTTTTACCAACCCTAAACATTTGCGCTCAATATATAATACATACGTTATTTGTGTGTGTGTGTGTGTTATATATATATATATAATACTTTTTTTTTCCGTTTTAATCAAAATATTATTTCAGAAATATTCGTAGATGCTTTTTCCAAATTGAAGCCAAATCGTACTCCTACTGGACCTCCAATAGTCTTACATGTCATGCCAGGTGAGCCACAAATATTTTTGCATGTGAAGTGCCTTGTTATTTATTAATATCTCTTTATCAAAAAATACTTTTTTGAACCCTGCAGTGACTCCTCTCTCAAAAAGCCCCACCCCTCAATCACCAGTGACAGTCAAACGCAAAGCTGCTGAGGAATCACTTCCTGAACTTGAAGGATCTGCAAGGAAAAGGTCATTTGTGATTTACCTGATAACTATTAATATTGTCTGGTTCTCAAATGACTTCACACAGACAATTTTTGCCAAGATGTGGTGGGAGGGTTTGAGGTTGGGAAGACAGTTAAAACTCTTTTCCTTGAAGATTGTTCTGTTCCCTTGTTTCATTCAATAAATACATGTAAAAAAAAAAGATGTATTGTGTTTATTATTGTCCAGGCGGTCTCTGCATGACCTAAGAGAGGACACACCAACTTCCATCACCCAGCCAAAAGGTCAGTCTGTTTATGTGTGTATTACCAGCTCATCACCTGATTGTTGCAAAATGTAAGTACAACAAAGTTGCTTCCCAAATTTTTTCTAGAATCTGTAAGCAGTCATAGTGCCCTGGGAGAAAAGTGTGGTGAAGAAGATCCTGTTCCCACCACTTCCAAGAAGAAAAACCACATTAGAGAACAGCGGAAATCGCTTAAGTACACAATTGCACTCTACACTGTACTAAAATTACCAAACATTTTAAGGGTGAATTCTTATTTGCAAAGAGTAGCAGTCAGGTTTATATGTGTGTTTTGGTGTTTTCAGGGCTCCAGCACAAGAAGAAAATGTGCGTCAGAGAAAAAGATCTCTCCGATTTTTTGGTGTGTCCAGTGGCAACAGCAGTAACCATGTATGTTTTTTTTATTTATCATTATTATAACCGACTGCCTTCTTTTTTGCCTGTGTTTTTAATAGTTTTTAACTATTATTTTAAATATTGTTTATTTCCTTCTGCTAACCTGGTTTAATATTTTTAGCCTTTTGTGACACAAACACAAAAAGACTCTGAAAATTGTGAAGAACACCAAGAACAGCCTGACTGTAAAAGTGGTTTACAACTTACAAATGCTGATGTAAAGATACCACTTATCCTCTTTGATGGAACAGGAGGAGGTTTGGATCAGTCTTTTTATTTGAATGATCAGTTGAATCTACATGAACACATTTTAAATTTGAGTTTTGGTAACACTTTTGTCTATCCAATATTTAAATTATTATTGACATCTAAGTAAATACTATAAATCTTTTCGTGTTTTCTTTTGTGTGCATTAGATTTCTGGAATTTCTAAAAAAAAAAATTATATTCCGGAATTCTATTTTTATTTTTATTTTTTTTGTCTTGCAGTTGTTGGAAATGAGGTGGATGATGACCCTGATCTTCTCGACTGCAGTTTTGTAGAAAGCCCTAATGACTGTCTGAACATGGGATCTGAAGTATTTTGCATTCAAAGACAGAAAAGTGAGGAACCCTGTGATGATGAATGCTGGACCGTGCTTGAAAATGAACACTTTGAGCAGTTAGGAGAATGCAAGGTAATACAATGTGTCACTCAAAACAAAGGGTCTCCGATAAATGCAAGCACAGACGTAGAGACTGAGCCAGAGGTGAAGCAGGCACGTAAAGAGTCTAAAAAAGTGAAGAATCGCTATAAGAACCGATCTCGTCCTCGTAGATCCATAAGCCTGCCTGAGGTGAAACTGGAGTCATGTACTGAAGAGATGCCCAAGTTGGAAATGGAAGTTGGTAGAGCAGAAACTGAGGTGGATAACAGGCTCTGGCCAATGTTTGCAAGTCTGACCCTTTCAAATGAGCAGGGAAATGTAACCATGGAGCAGAAGGTGGGTGGCAAAGAAGTGCAAGAGGCCAAAGTGAAAACATTAAAGAATTATAAGCAAGACAAGATTGCAGATTCAACTCTTGGTTTCAAAAGACCCTCACGTTTGTCTGTGACTGAGCGACTTAGGGGCTTTAGTGCTTTGACATTGCTTCTTCGGACATCACGGACCGCACCTCAGTTTCGGGAAAAACCACAGGAATCCCTTCAAAGGGGACCCACACGTCTTCGGAGACAAGGTGCTCGACGGTTCGGTCGCTCGATCAGTCATGAGGGAGTGTCAGAGAGACCGCCAGAGCAGAGCCCTGTGGGATCCCCACCAGCAAATCAGGCTTTCATAGGTATATGTGACGCTAGCCCTGATTCAGGTGTGGAGTCGGTCGATCATGAGCAGATTACTGATTTTAATCATCAAGAGGTGTGCAATATGTCACAAAGTTCCCCCAATGTTCAGCTGACAAATGATGTGGATGCGGATCCAGTTTTGCCCACAACAGACAAAACTGAAAATCAGTTTCTCTGTAGGCAAATAGAGCAGGATGTCGAGGAACTTGATCTTCATAAACTCTTGGATCAGAAGTGCCACATTGGTGGTAATGAGCAAGGCGATCATCAAGATTTAAATGTTTCTGCAGAAGTTCTTACACCTTGTCTTGCATCTACAATGTTCTTCCAGCAGATGATGCCATTGAATCTCTTCAAAGACACAAGCTCAGCCGAAGACTTCAAAACGGATCAAGTCTCTCTGAATGAAAGTGACAAGGAAAGCTCCTCATGGCTGAATGCCACTCCTCCATTTGGATTTCCACCTTTTGCTGCTTTGTCACTTGATGGTGTGATGTCTGAAGATGACTCAAGTAAAAACATGCCGTGCGATCTGTCCCCTCCATCCTTTCAGTTCAGGCGTCCAACTGCAAGGAGGCTGTACAGAGACTCTCCCCGCTGGCCCTCGCATGAGGTGCGAATGTCTGCTTGGAACCCATTGCCACTTTAAAAGTTTAGTTCTTTCATTTTTATTGGTTAAATAAATATCAGTTCCTAGTGACTGGGATCTGAAACTGGTTTGTGTAATCATTTAATTATTATTTATGGAACAGTGCTTTTATTTTATTTTTTATGTTTGCGAGCTGTCACAAATTTTATTTGTTCTTAATAAAAATCTGTTTTAATAGTTGACTTTTTTGTTGTTTTTTTTAAAGGAGGTCAGTTTATTAAATTTTAACAGATATATAAGGATCGGGGACAAATTTTGTTCGCAAGTTTAGCAAACTTGTTTTTTCTTTGGTCAATATTTAAATTTCTACCCAAATATAATCTCTCGCTTAAGGCTCTATAAACAAAATATTGAGTACTTGAAATTACTTTGTCAATTAAATTATTTATTTTGAATATCTCAAGCGCCAATCCAGTTCAGAAAAAGCAAAATGAAGGTACAGTGTTTAAGCATTGGTTCCTGATATCATAAACAGATGTTAACAACAATATCCTTTATTGTCTAGTAGCTAAAGCCAACAGAGTGATAATGTTAGTTTAATGAGACTGGTGCTCCTCCCCTTTGATGTGGAGCAGTGAGAAGAAACTAGAGACAGTGGAGCTGCCTGTTAATCTCTCTGAACCACATTCACCAGAGCTGGAGACTCTCATTACTCCATACAGACAGGCAGCCTGCGGTCCGGGGCGCAGAGAGAAGAGGAGAAACTGAGGCAGGGATCTGTCCCAGCCAGGAAGAAGGAAAGACCGGGGACTGCCAGTACCTGTAGATCTGCTGCACCATGGCAGACGGAGCGGAGGGAGAGGAGGAAATCCAGTTTTTACGAACAGTGAGTTACGGTTGACAGTATTTTACATCTGATTAGTTTAAATAAATGCCTAACTATACCTTATATATATATATATATATATATATACAATGTTTATGCATTAGAAATTAGATTCTTAATGAGTTAAATTGACTGTAAAGTAAGAAATTCATTGTTTGAAAGGTGTAAGAATCATGAACTATAATGTTTATTGTATATTGTCAGTGGTATGTTTGACCCCATTTTGACAGCTCATGCAGTTTTAATGGATGTGTTTGGATGAATGTGGAGTGACACGACCAGGTGTGTGGATTTGCTGCCATTGTTGTCTATTTATACATCGAGGTTGGATTGTCGCTGTTTGAAACAGGACTTTACACTTGGCACTGTGCACAGAAGCATGACGGCAACATACTGCCAAGACTAAATCGTAAATCTAGACTACAGACTAAATATACAGGGCAAAGGTATATGAATTTTGGTTGTAAGAATGACGCCCATCAATGCCATAATATACAGTTGCACTCTATATTGTCAAGCATCTATGGAGAGAGGTGCCTATCCTTGATCTTAGTGTTGTAAATGTCTGGCCTGGCTGTGTTGTGGTTATGCCAACATGACCAGTAAGTCATTCTAAAACTGTCCTGTCATGGATGCATTGAAAGATTTGAACACAGTATGGAGTTCATCCAATGCAGAGTTCCAGATATCTAGTGTTGTGATGCTGCTGTCTGTGAGCTCTGAGTCTATATACAGAGATGGGATTAGCAGCTTTCTAGGCTTGTCCTAAACCAACACCTGTTTGTTTCAGTCTATTTAAAAAGTCTGTTACATGTTCTCTTACTTTTATGTCAGCCTCTAGAGCTTTTCATCTCATATTTAAAGTTTTCTTTGATTAACTGGAACATTTCAAAAAAAGAGTTTGTTAAATTAAGAAACTTTATCATCAGTCAAATTTTGGACACCGTTTTTAGTTGTTTCTGATGAATGGAAAGTCTTCTGATATTCTTGAAAATAAGTCATTTTGGATCATTCTTCATTTAAAAGTTTTTTATTCTGGAGTATCGTTCAACAGGAGTCATCCAACCATTGTCTCTCTTAGACTGTGCTACTGATCTTGAGTTTGACTGGCATAAATAGTCATTTGTTCATGGCTCAGTTTCCAGTCTGCACTGCTGGCAGATTGTTGGTGCTTCTTTCTTGCTCGGGGGAAAATTGCATGTAGCAGGTGCTACAGCCTGAAATAGAGGGGGAGAGAATGAGGAGGAGGCTTTGAGAGACAAGTAGGGGAGAAAATGGATTGAAAAGGAATTTAATGTTTGTGTTACTGTAATTCGATAGGATAACTAATATTTCAAAAAGTGACAAGCTAAAATGAATTAATAATTCATTAAGTCGGGGAAGTTGTGGCCTAATGGTTAGAGGGTTGGACTCCCAATCGAAGGGTTGTGGGTTCTAGTCTCGGGCCGGACGGAATTGTGGGTGGGGGGAGTGCATGTACAGTTCTCTCTCCACCTTCAATACTACGACTTAGGTGCCCTTGAGCAAGGCATCGAACCCCCAACTGCTCCCCGGGCGCCGCAGCATAAATGGCTGCCCACTGCTCCGGGTGTGTGCTCACAGTGTGTGTGTGTGTGTGCTCACTGCTCTGTGTGTGTGCATTTCGGATGGGTTAAATGCAGAGCACAAATTCTGAGTATGGGTCACTTCACTTTTTTAATTTTAAACAACTGTTTTTCTATATCTTTATACATGTAGTTTTTGTGACCTCATGTTAATCAACTACAACTGAATACTTTGAAATTTTCATTTGACACACAGCAGGACTATTGCAAATGCAAAAAGTTGATTTAAAAAAATGAAAAATGTTGCCTTTCTCTAGCAATTTATTATATCTAAACATGTACATGTTCCTTAATACATGCACATGAATTGTCGTACATAAAAGTTTTAATATATATATATATATATATATATATATATATATATATATATATATTTATATATATATTTATATATATATTTATTTATTTAAATGATTACAATATTATTATTACATTTTGAAATAACTGTTGTCTATTTAAAAATTACTCCAGTCTTCAGTGTTCCATGATCCTCCAGAAGTCATTCTAATATGCTGATTTCTGCTCAAGATGTTGAAAACAGTTGTGAATCCTAGTATATCTTTGATAAATAGAAAGTAAAAAAATTAATAAAGAAAATTAAGTCTTTTATAACAATGTGAAAGTCTTTACAATCACTTGATAAATTTAACGCATCCTTTCTGAATTAAAGTATTAATGAAAAAAATGACTCCAAACTTCTGAACTGAAATAAAACAAAACACTTTTATTTGCTTTAAAATGCTTGATTACAACTTCACATTTCATACAGTATAAAACTTTTATTCAATGCAAAAATGTATAATTTTTTTATTGTGGTCTCACAATTATTATATTTGTCAAGTGAGGAGTCTGAGGTTGCCAGCAGCATGTGTCAGTATGGAAAGGGTTTTTTCACAACCCTCTGGCTTACATTCCAGCCCTGGAATATCTCTAGCATATGACACACTTACATTCATAATACGCCATTACAACAGGCTAGCCTGTCAAGGACATGACCTCTCCCAATTGCTTTATAAAGACATGCTTACATTACATCTTTATTGTAAAATACTGACAAATTACATAAATATGCCATATTTGTACAGCACATCATATACTTTGAACTAAATCAGTTGAGCGATTAGGAAGTTGTCTATCAAATTAAGACTTTTTGAGGTCACCTTGTATGGGAATAAAGTTACAGAGGGCAGGGCTGCACATAAAATTAGTAGCACAACCACAGGCCTTATCATTATTGTTTTAAGATTTCATATAACTTACCAGACGTTTCTTACAGTGCTTGAATATATCAATATTAAAATCAAATAGTTTCTTTTCAGTCTGGCCTCATCTTGAGACCTCATGTGGTTTTGACTGTAACCTGAGCCATATTCAGGACTAGATGCATGCTGCACTGATCAAGGTTACAAATAGCATGCTATTTAGCAGCAATGTTTGCTATGGACATGCTGTTACAAAGAAAACATTGATGACTTGTCTATAGAAGTATTTTAGGAAGTTTTTTAATATCTTGCCAGACATCAAATTGGATTTCTATGTTTCCAAAAGAGCGAAAATGTTGACATTTATTGTTAGTAGTCTCGATATCAGATAGTGAATCAACAAAACATAATATTATCTTTGCTTATCACAAAGATGAAAGTTTATCATTAAGTTAAAGACTTGAGTTCTTTTTTTTATGTCAGTAGACACCAAAATACTCTGGTTACCAACATTGAATCAAAATATATTTTAAAGAAAATAAGTCTTAAAAGTTTGAGGATGAGTAAATCAGGACAGAATTTGTATTTTTTGGTGAATGATCCTTTTAACTGTTCTAAAATGTTTAGGCTTATTTAAAACTTCTTTTTCTTTGTAGGATGACCAGGTGGTTCTACAGTGCACTGCTACTATCCTGAAGGAGCAGATTAAACTCTGTCTGTCCTGTGAGGGTTTCGGAAATCGCCTGTGTTTTCTAGAAACTACATCCAATGCCCAGGTTTGCTTTTCATTCATGACATTTCGGAAATACATCTGATGTTTCGGATTCCCGGTTTTCATTTTTTGTTTGTTTGTCATCCTAGAATGTTCCTCCTGATCTGGCTATATGCTGCTTTATTCTGGAGCAGTCGTTGTCTGTGCGTGCCCTTCAGGAGATGCTGGCTAACACAACTGAGCTTAATGAGGTAAGTCCAGAGCACATACATCTGGAATAAGGTCATATTCACCTTTAAAGGGATAGCACACCAAAATAGTTTTTCTGAACACAGTATACTGACAGTCTCTTGTCCTCCTCTTTTTTTTTTCTCCTTTGCCCACTGTAGGCAGTCGATTTGGATAAATGGGTAGGTATTTGTGCCTCGAAATGTTGCTTGAAATTTGTCCTCACTTATTTCTACCTCATATTATAGCCGCCTTGTCACTAGCTCCGCTAATACCTGTGCACCTCTTGAATTGTGTATAGTCATGTTTTAACACCTTTTTCCCAGTCTTCACAAGGAGGAGGCCATCGCACGTTGTTGTATGGCCACGCCATCCTGCTAAGACACACTCACTCTGGCATGGTGGGTCAAATCTCAATACACACATACAGGCCATCGCTAGATGAGTATTTTGAGAGAAAATGTACTACATTGAAAGAATCATTTAACTGTTCTGTGTTTATTGATTGGCATCTCTTTGCATGATGCAGTACCTCAGCTGTTTGACGACATCAAGGTCGCTCACAGACAAGCTGGCCTTTGATGTGGGCTTGCGGGAGGACTCGACAGGTGTCTGATTTCTAGTGGATCGCTATCACAGATGTACTTGTAAATATACAAAGCCGAAATCTGACTGAAAGATGTCCATATCTTCATCCAGGCGAGGCATGTTGGTGGACCATTCACCCTGCATCCAAGCAGAGGTCAGAGGGTGAGAAAGTCAGGGTGGGCGACGATCTCATCCTGGTCAGCGTGTCCTCTGAGAGATATCTGGTAAAGCCCGTCTCTACTGTATGTAGTCAACACAATCTCTTTTGGATGGAGCCTACAGTTTTACATGAAAAATCTGTCCCATCAACAGCACCTTTCCTATGCCAGCGGAGACCTCATGGTGGACGCTTCTTTTATGCAAACTCTTTGGAACATGAACCCAGTCTGTTCTGGCTGTGAGCTGGCAGAGGGTGAGCTTAAAGCAAGTCTTTCAGCTAGCGATTCGTTTACCACACTAGGACATTTCATATGCATTATGAATGCATGATTTAGGGATCTAATTGCAATTTAAAATGCAATAAAAAAAAAGTTCTATTTGTTCTCTGATTGTTTATAGGGCTCCACTATTTGGCTGAAAGTTTGTTATTATAAATTAATGTGGATATAAAAATTGAATTTATGATTGTTATTATTATTACTTATTCATAAATAAAAACATAAGTATCTATAATGTGATATTTCACAGTTAAATGAAAAGATCTGTATTTATGAAAAATATCATAAATTTTTACATTGCAATAGAACAAATCAGCACAAAGGGGAAATATGAATAATTAATTATAACTAGTTATAATAAATTATAAATATTTAGATACGCTGCAAGTATTTACATAACATCTACGTGTCAACTGTCTTTCAATTCTTAGAACGTTAATATTAAAGTTAAGGAAAATAACTTTCTTATTGTACTGTACTACTCAGAGCATATAGCCAAAATCTGCATGATTTGTTCGTTATGAACAAAAAATGAACAACCTTAAGTGTGATTAACTACATAAACACTTAAACTAGTCTAACATACACGTACACACGCATACAGTTGGCATAGGAAAAGGGGTTAAACCTAACCTAAAAGCAGTAAAGAAAAGATAAATAAAGACATGGGTATGAGACAATTTGATAAGCAGCAGATCTACAGCCTGAATGAAACATCAGTTTCTTAGTTCAAACACAACTTTTTTAAAGGTGCTGTATGTAGGATTGAACTAGGTATTGCAGTCCAAATTTAAAATATTGGAGAGGGTTTTTTCACCTGGCCCCTCCTCCTCAGACTTGACGCACACACAAGGTTTCTAGATTGATGACACTAGCAGTAATGATGACACTAGCATCTGACGATGAATGAAATGAAATACGTTGTTTTCCGCCAACTGGCAACCCGGGGTGCCGAAATACAATTGGGTAAACTGCCACTGGGTGGGTTTCACAAACCAAAACAATTACAGACATTCTGGCCCAGAACGCACATTTTCAAAGGAGACTAACTGACTGTAGCATTGTTTTTCAGATAAACGATTACTGTATGTTATCTGAGCATGTTTCTTCAATATCTGCAAACATATGGTATTTTTATGCTTTGGTAAAGTGAAAAACAGCACCTTTAATGTATCAATTAATAAGACTAAGTTTGATTCTTGCACGTCTCACCCGTTTGAAAGAGAGTCCTGGTACAATCTGGGGCTCCAGGTGGTCTCTGCTGAAGTTAGTTGATGAGAAAGAACCAGTTTAAGTCAGAGGATCCTGATGAATGGAAAGACTAGGTCCAAGCCTGGCACAAGCTTAGAGTTGGTCTTTGAAGACTCTTAGTTCAGTGTCTTCTCCTGGAATTCCTGAATCTAAAAGAACCTCCCTGATCTGGTGATCAGTGATCTTTAAAGGGTGACGATATCACACCCTCAGGATATGTGTGAGCCAGTGAGGAATAGTACCTTTGGCAAATTTAAGATCCTTTGTCGCTAGCATGGTGTTTTGCATTAGAAACTATATTGGCTGGTCAAGAGGAGAATCTTCAATTTTCTTCTAATAATAATAATTTTTTCACAGAACTAGCAAAATAACATGTAAATTAACAAATAGGAAAAGTAATTTTGAGGTCATAGATACCAAGCACGGCATACGTGTGATCTTGGTTAATTAAGTAATGTCAAAACATTAAATGCTATAAAAGAACATATGATTACATTGGATGCATGAATGTACATGTCTCAAGTGAATAGTAGACACAAAGTCCTGAAATATGTATGTTATTTCAGAAAAAGGGTTGTCTATTAATATATATGTGTTGGAAAAGTCCGTTCTATAGGCCTGTGTCTGTCTTTCACAGGGTCTGTTCCATTGCAAATAGCATCTTTCCACATACTTTTGAGCAATGAAACAGTCTTATCAGATGGTGCCCTGGGTGACAGCCCTCTTGTAGTGATAGTTGCATTTTGGGGGGATAGTCCATGGAAGGGGAAGTCGTGGCCTAATGGTTAGAGAGTCCGACTCCCAATCGAAAGGTTCTGAGTTCGAGTCCCGGGCCGGCAGGAATTGTGGGTGGGAGTGCATGTACAATTCTCTCTCCACCTTCAATACCACGACTTAGGTGCCCTTGAGCAAGGCATTGAACCCCCAACTGCTCCCCGGGCGCCGCAGCATAAATGGCTGCCCACTGCTCCGGGTGTGTGTGTTCACTGCTCTGTGTGTGTGCACTTCGGGTGGGTTAAATGCAGAGCACAAATTCTGAGTATGGGTCACCATACTTGGCTGAATGTCACTTCACTTCACTTCACTTCACTTCACTCACAGAATGTGTTTTAAAGATTATTTGTTAAAATAATCTTTAAAATTTGTGTGTCTGCTTAGTCCAGTTGTTACAACAACTATACAATTACAATGCTAATAATAATGGCTGTCTAAATTTAGGCATATGCATTATGTAATAAAATATGCTGTGGAGATCACCAATTTTTCCATTGTCTTTACAACAAACCTAATGCATTATTTTGTGATGTTTCCTGGGCTCAGGGTATCTGACCGGAGGGCATGTTCTGCGTCTTTTCCACGGGCACATGGATGAATGTTTAACAATTCCTGCTGCTGACCAGGGCGATGACCAGAGACGGTGAGATATAATGCCACATTATATTTTAATGTAAACAATTGAATGTAATTTAATTCAGTGTAAACATTAACAATCTACGCAACAGTCAATTGTTTCTTGTTTTGCATAATTTTTCAGGAATGCACATTACGAAGGTGGACCCGTGTGCAGCCATGCCAGATCTCTGTGGAGGCTGGAGCCTCTTCGCATTGGGTTGGTGCTTCTTGTATACAGCAGAGCCTTAACAAGCAGAAAAGATCTTTTCTTCCTTTGAGCAGATATTCAACCTCTCGTTCACAGGTGGAGTGGTAGCCACATGAAGTGGGGTCAGTCGTTCAGGGTGCGTCACATCACCACAGGCAGATATCTGTGTCTGGATGAAGAGAAAGGACTCCTGCTTGTGGATGCGGAAAAAGCGAATACGAAGAACTCTGCTTTCTGCTTTCGTGCTTCAAAGGTCTGTTTACTGCGCTCCGCTTCATAACCTACTCTTTGGGAGGTTGCTTTTGTTGAATCTTTGACATCAAATGTCATGTGAGTGAGTAGGAGAAGACGGAGGTGGCTCAGAAACGTGATGTGGAGGGAATGGGGATCCCAGAGATCAAGTATGGAGAGTCCATGTGCTTTGTGCAACATGTCTCAACCAGCCTATGGCTCACATATGCCTCGGTGGATGCCAAGTCTGCTCGACTGGGGCCACTGAAAAGGAAGGTACGAGTATTAATCTCTAAAAAAGTTTGAGGTCAGTGTGATTTTGTTTGAAAGAAATTATGCTTTTTTACTTTTTCAACTTTAGTTAGTCTGTAATGTTGCTGTTTGAGCATAAATAAGATCTGAAAAGTAAATATACTCAGTCTACAGTCTACTCAAGTCTACTATTTAACAGAAATCAACAAATTCAAAAACTACAACTAATGACCTGTTTGGACTACAATGCATATTTTCTGGGATTTAGGATACCGATGTTACCGATGAATGGGACTAGATCTGGTTGAGCTGCACTAGAGAAGGCAATGAGTGTTATTACTAAGTCAGACAAACTTGGTGGTTACAGTCATCTTGATTTAAATTGCGCTCAAATTAATTTGACATTGACACAATTGACACAATATTAACACTGAAGCTAGCATGGGGCTTTGGAAAGGAGCATGACATTTTCAGACCAGGGGCCGAATGGTGCCAATCACAACACACACTGGCCCAGCTGACCATTTACAGCAAATTTCGTATTTCAGAAGGCGGGCCTTCATTTGATACAGGAACTATTCAAGCCGTTAATGCCAAACTGGGGAGAGAGGTGTGGTAATAATGTGAAATATGTGAAAAATAATGTGTTTTTGAACAACCTAGTTTGGAAGCCTGTTCTAGTAAACCCCCAAAACAACATCAAGACTTTGTAAAAGAGCATAATAGGACCCCTTTAAACTTTTACAAAAGTAACAGTAAAGACAATTTATGAATGCTGTTCTTTTGAACTTAATATTCATCAAAGTATCCTGAAAAAGTTTCGGTGAAGAAAGCACCAAATCTGCATGTTGGAATTATTTCTAAAGGATCATTTGACACCGAATAATATTGATGATCGTAAGAGACTTCTTCCAAAAAAAGAAATCTTATTGACTCCAAACATTTGAACAGTAGTGTAAATTCAATCTAGTCAGGCCTAAAACTGCACAAGTAAGATTTCACCAGTGCTAATATGTGTGCTTCTTTTTCATAGGCCATACTGCATCAAGAGGGTCACATGGATGATGCTCTGACTGTGGCACGTTCTCAAACAGCAGAATCCCAGGCTGCTAGAATGATCTATAGCACAACAGGACTCTTCACTCAGTTCATTAAGTATGAAAAAATCCAATCTTAAACCAGCCTATGGTAGTTTAAGATGGTCTTCTAGGATGAAAGATGAAAAAAGTGCCCAAAAGCCATCAAAACGGACTAGCCTAACCAACTTAGCCATATTTAGAGATCAGATAGATCAGCTTAGCACCATTAACACTAATTCAATAAAAAGATACATATTATTAGATAAATATTATTGTTTTGTTTTTTTTCTGACAGGGGTCTGGATTCTCTGAGAGGGAAGAGTAAATCTCCAAGCCCAACTTCCCCATCTCTGCCTCTAGACGCTGTGGTTCTGTCCTTGCAGGATCTCATCTTCTATTTCCGCCCTCCAGAGGAGGAGCTGGAGCATGAGGAGAAGCAGACCAAACTGCGCTCCTTAAGGAACCGTCAGAATCTATTCCAAGAGGAGGTTAGACATGCTGGCAAATATATAAACAAATGCAAATAAATATGTCAAATTTAATTTATACTAATTCATATATGGTCTTTACATTCACTGCATATAACATTTAAAAACATACATGCATAATTACCAAGGTCTGCTTTGTAATAGGGCATGATCAGTCTCGTGCTAGACTGTGTTGATCGACTGAACGTCTACAACACTTCGGCGCACTTCTCAGAATTTGCCGGGGAGGAGGCAGCCGAGTACTGGAAAGAGATAGTCAACTTATTTTATGAGCTTCTGGGTATGGCTGTTACTTATGACTTTAGCATGCAATACATCATGTAATACTTTCCCACACTGATGCCGTTAATGATTTACTGTTTTCAGTGTTTTTGTAAAAATAAAATGTAAAGCCCCTTGCATTGTTTTCACCTGTAGCATCTCTGATCAGAGGAAACAGAGCAAACTGTGCTTTGTTTTGTGATAATCTTGACTGGTTGGTCAGCAAACTGGACCGTTTAGAGGCATCCTCAGGTAGGAAGCCATCATTTATTTAAATCTCCAAACAGAGGCCTCTGAGATTAATTTGAATCTATAATATGGGATTATTTTAGGATTTTAGAAAGTTCATCAACATGAATTTGAAATAGAACACTTCTGTAGCATTATGAATGTATTAACTGTCACACTCGATCAATTGAAATCTTTCATTGCTGAATGAAACTATTTTTTTTAACAATAATGTATTCTTTCATATTTTAACTGCCAGGTATTCTGGAGGTGCTGTATTGTATCCTTATTGAAAGCCCTGAGGTGCTTAACATCATCCAGGAAAACCACATCAAATCTATCATCGCGCTTTTGGACAAACATGGACGCAATCACAAGGTTGATATCGTTTTGTAATCCAGATTTTCTAGACTGCATCTTTTAATCGTATCTGACCACTTACTCTGTTGTGGCTTTTCTTTGTAGGTTCTAGATGTCCTCTGCTCTTTATGTGTGTGCAACGGTGTTGCTGTCAGGTCCAATCAGAATCTGATCACTGAGAATCTGCTTCCGGGGCGTGATCTCCTCCTGCAGACCAACATCATCAACTATGTCACCAGGTCTGACTAAGTACAACCCAAATGATATATCATAAAAGAGATCTGTAGATTAGTTTGTTTGGCATCTGGAGCTAATGTTTGATGTTTTGCAGTATGAGACCCAACATTTTTCTGGGTACATGTGAAGGCTCTACACAATATAAGAAGTGGTACTACGAGTTAATGGTGGACCATGTGGAGCCATTCCTGACCGCTCAGGCATGTCACCTTCGAGTTGGCTGGGCTTTGACCGAGGGTTACAGCCCCTACCCCGGAGGAGGAGAGGGATGGGGAAGCAATGGAGTTGGAGATGATCTCTACTCGTACGGCTTTGATGGACTACATCTGTGGACAGGTCAGTATTACCTTCCTCCATCTGTTCCAGCACATATCCCACTGAGCTCATCTATAACATTATGCTCTTCTCAGGTCGAGTACTACGTCAGGTGTCCTCACCCAATCCACACATTCTTGCGGCTGGAGATGTGGTGAGCTGCTGTTTGGATCTGAGTGTCCCTAGCATCTCCTTCCGGATCAATGGACATCCCGTTCAAGGCATGTTCGAAAATTTCAACCTGGATGGTCTCTTTTTCCCTGCAGTCAGCTTCTCAGCTGGGATCAAGTAAGAGCAAAGCTTTTAATTTCAATGAAAGTTACTATTCCCTCCTGGAGCCAGATTGGACCTGACCTAAATAGGACAAATTTAAAATTGCGTTCCAATTTTTTGCCATTAGAGTTCGGTTTCTCCTTGGCGGGCGGCATGGAGACTTCAAATTCCTTCCTCCTCCTGGTTATGCCCCATGCTATGAGGCAGTTCTGCCTAAAGATAGACTGCGTATTGAGCCCATTAAAGAGTATAAGCATGACTTCGATGGGGTCCGGAACCTTTTGGGACCGACCCAGTCTCTTTCCCACACTGCCTTCACTCCCTGCCCAGTGGACACAGTGCAGGTGGGATTTCATAAAATGTAGTTATCTATTAATAAAGTGACTTCTGCTGTATTGATTTTGCTTCTACATTATTTCTGCAGATTGTGCTTCCTCCTCATCTAGAGCGGATTAGAGAGAAACTGGCTGAGAACAGCCATGAGCTGTGGGCCGTCACTCGAATTGAGCAGGGCTGGACCTATGGACTGGTCAGTCTATGAAAGAAAAAAATGAAAATACAATTCAACGATATAATGACTATTTCAAAATACTATGTGCACTATTAACATTTACTATATAAATAATATGACTTTTTGTTTATTTTTCTCTGTTTCGATTAATACTCAATACTGTCTGCTGGCACCAATTTTTCAGTTTCGTGATGACAACAAGAAGCTGCATCCTTGTCTAGTGGATTTCCAAAGCCTCCCGGAGCCTGAGAAGAACTACAACTTGGCAATGTCTGGAGAGACACTGAAGTGAGTGAAATACTGAGCTTCTGCATGTTTGTTTCTGTGTAGTTAATTAATCCATTTCTGTGTATTGTCTCAATAGGACTCTTCTGGCTTTAGGATGTCATGTAGGTATGGGTGATGAAAAAGCAGAGGAGAACTTAAAGAAGATCAAGCTTCCTAAAACGTCAGTATTAAAGAATATTCTGATAACCACTAATCACTTAAGACTAACAAAGTAATAAGTGAGTCTTAATTTCTTAAACCGTGTTTGTTTACACTACCATTCAAACTACTGCTTTTCTTTTATTTATTCATCAGAGGCTCCTGAAATATTATCATGGTTTCCACAAAAAACAGTACAGCTGTTTTAAACATAGACAAAAAAGCTTTCATTTAAATAAAGTTATAAATTAACATTTTTATTTATAATTTTAAATGTAAACATTTAAAATTGTAATGTTTCACAATTGTATTGTTTATACTGTATTCATTTTTTTAAATCAGAGATACTTAATGACTTTTGAACAGTAGTGTAAGTAATCAAATACATAATTCAGTAACAAAAACAAAAGCTTAATAATGTTGTCTGAACTTAAATTAGTTTTTGCATGTTTCTTAGGTATATGCAATGTAATGGATACAAACCTGCACCTCTGGACCTCAATCATGTGAAGCTGACACCGAATCAGAACACACTTGTGGAAAGGCTTGCTGAAAATGGACACAACGTTTGGGCTCGAGACCGTGTTCGTCAAGGCTGGACTTACAGCATTATCCAGGTAGGGCTGCACACTTTCTTCAGGAGCAACAAAATATAAAGAACAACAATAAATTAAAATAAAATAATTTAATTAAGATTTTTTTCTTTCTTATTTGTGTACCTGAGAACTCACATTGAACCATTTTCTCAAGTACTCTTTCCTAAAATCTTTTGAAAATATTAAGTAGTACAATATTAAAAATAATAACTAGAAGATTCTATGAGATTAGCATTTTAATACCTGATCATTCTGTAGGCTTTGCTTCATTTGCTTCTGATTTTGCTTGTTTTAGGACATTGTGAACAAGCGCAACCCCCGTCTCGTGCCATACAATCTACTGGATGAAAAGACAAAAAAGACCAACCGCGACAGTGTATGTGCCGCTGTACGGACTCTGATTGGCTATGGCTACAATATTGAGCCACCTGACCAGGAGAGCAGTGAGTCCCATCTAATCACTCACTAAATTAGACTCGCCAAAGGGAACCTAAAGCCATACAATGTGTTTTGTATTTGTAAATATTTGACTCATCACAGCCTCTGTGACCGTTTATTCTAGGTGGACATGGGGCTGGCAGTGGTCGGAGTGATAAGATCCGTGTGTTCAGGGCAGAGAAATCCTATGCTGTAACCCAGGGGAAATGGTACTTTGAGTTTGAGGCGGTTACAGTGGGAGAGATGAGAGTTGGGTGGGCGAGACCAAGCGTCCATGCAGACAGAGAGCTGGGATCAGATGACCTGGCCTATGTCTTCAATGGGTTTAAGGTACTTCTTCAATTTCATTAGCATTTTTAGAGGCTTCTTTGTTTTTAGAACCTCCTACAGTCATTCACTGCACCAGTAAGCTTACATTATGGTCTAAAGATATTAAAAAGAAGCTCGATTAGTATTAGTTTTGAATAGGATATCAACACCAAAGAAATGAAATGTAACTGTAATATTGTCTTTCACTATAAGGTCACTACAATTAGGGTCAGTCAGATTCTTTTTAAGCTTTTGAAAGGCTCTTACAGTCACAAGGCTATAATAACTGTCTTATATTTCGATGGATTTTAAGATGCAATTTCTGTATTCCTGTCATGACAAAGTTGAATTGTCAGCATCATTACTTCAGTCTTCAGTGTCATACGTTCCTTCAGAAATCATTTTAATATGCTAATTTGGTGCTCAAGAAACATTTCTTACTTTTATCAATGGTGAAAACCGTTGTGCGGTGTAATATTTTTTGTTTTCAGGATCCTTCAATGAATAGAAAGTTTGTTAAATGAATAACATTTATTTGAAATAGAAATATTTTGTAACATTACAATGTGTTTACTGTCACTTTTGATAAATTGGATGCAGAGTGAAATATAAATATATTTTACAAAAGAAACTGAATAGTGCTGTATAATATAATATAATATAATATAACTGATTTTTAACCATAGGCTCAGCGTTGGCACATTGGAAATGAGCCGTTTGGCCGACAGTGGCAGTCTGGTGATGTCGTGGGCTGCATGATCGACCTGATGGAGCAGAACATCATGTTTACTCTAAATGGAGAAATGCTGATCAGTGACTCTGGATCTGACATGGCCTTCAAAGACATTGAGATTGGAGAAGGTGAGAGTCACAAAGGAAAATAAGAGTCACAAAGGAAAATAAGAGACATTCATTTAGGTTTCATTTAATTATGTCTGTTCTTCTGACCAGGCTTCATCCCTGTATGCAGTCTGGGGCTGTCCCAGGTGGGTCGTATCAACCTTGGGCAGAATGTGAGCAGCCTGCGTTACTTTACAATCTGTGGCCTACAGGAAGGTTTTGAGCCCTTCGCCATAAACATGAAGAGAGATATTACCATGTGGTTCAGCAAGAGCTTGCCCCAGTTTGTGCCTGTGCCAACAGACCACCCTCACATTGAGGTAAAAACACTTTTAGTTCAAGTGAATCTGCACAGCTCAGCTACAGGTCTTTCTTCATTTTCTCAATCCAGTGAAATGATTAAAAATAATTTTCATTCATTAAAACAAAGCTGAAATAAAGTAAAATAGAAAAATATACATTTTAGATAAAAAAAAAACAAATTTTAATTGCATTGAGTAAAAACATAATTTCTTAATTTCAGGCTGTGTAGCAATAAAATGCCATTATTTTAAAGGGGGGTGATTATTTTCTATACCCACTGTATATACTATAATAGACTCTTTTCTCCTTTATTTGTTTCAATAGGTGTCCCTTGTGGATGGAACGGTGGATAGCGCCCCCTGTCTGAAGCTAACCCATAGGACGTTTGGGTCTCAGAATGCCAACACGGACCTTTTGTTCTTTAGACTCAGCATGCCGATAGAATTCCACGAAACTTTCAAGGTGCCAGTGGGAGCTTCTCCCCTCACCCGATCCCTCACTATCCCTGAAGATGAGGCTCTTGAGGTGGACCCCGAATCTGAATTTGAGCTCCTTAAGAAGTCAGCCACTCGCAAGGAGCAAGATGAGAAAGAAAAAGAGCCATCTGTCCCGAAAGAGCTTCCTGGCAACCGAGAGGGCGAGAATGAGAAGGACATCACCACAGAGAAGAGCAAAAAGAAAGGGTGCGAAAAGATACAGCAGAGATCTGTAGTTCTCTCGTTTGATTCTAAAATGACAAAATATCTGTGTTTTTTTTTGTTTTTTTTTAGCTTTTTTTCCAAGGCCAAGAAAGCAGCTTTTATAGCCCCACCACCGGTGGTTCCAACAGTGCCTCGTCTGATGGAGGACGTAGTCCCAGATGATCGTGATGATGCTGATATTATCTCAAACACAACGACTGTATGGATTCAGTTTTACTAAATATCTTTGTATCATTTGCATAATTTAATCTAAATAATACTTTGATCCATCACAATGTTGTCATGTGTAACAAAAGCCCTTCTTTTTATTCCACCAGTATTATTATTCAGTTCGGGTGTTTGCTGGACAGGAGCCCAGTGGAGTATGGGTAGGGTGGGTCACTCCTGACTACCACCAGTATGACCCACACTTTGATCTTGGTAAAGTCAGAAATGTAACCGTTACAGTTGGGGACGATAAAGGCAACATTCATGACAGGTAAGCCCATTCATGCTGCTACATACTTCAGTATCTTTTCCACCAGAACATGCATACATGACTAAGGACCCAGGCTTAACTTTAATCATTTCATGTCACTTTTCTCAGAACATCTCCGTGTCTTTTCTCTGCTTTCCTCAGTGTAAAACGCAGCAACTGCTACATGGTGTGGGGAGGAGAGTTTAGCAGCTCACAGCAAACACGCATCAGCCAGGAGGACTTTGTGATTGGCTGCTTGGTGGACCTGGACACAGGACTAATGACCTTTACAGCCAACGGGAAAGAGATCAATGCCTTTTACCAGGTGAGATAAAGTAAATTAGCTTTCCCTTGTTTCCTGTAACTGACAACTACATAAGGAACTACTGTAGGTACATTTTCAGGCTAAGATGTAGAAATAACTAGATTAACACATGTATCAAAAGTACATAAACTTTAAATAACATAATGATCAAAATTTTAATTTTGTGTATTTTTTATTATTGTATATTATATATTAGTTTATGTAGAAAACTCATTGATGCCAATATTGACATTGTGTGAAAAGGGACAACATTTTGACGTGTTAAATATCCTGAAAGAAATTTAAAATACTTAATTTATATAATTTTGTTTCAATATAATGTGACATTAAGCTGTTTCTCTATGTTTCAGGTGGAACCCAGTACTAAGCTCTTCCCTGCTGTCTTTTGTTTGCCGTCAAGCCAGAACATGTTACAAGTGGAACTCGGCAAACTAAAGGTCACTATCTCGTACTAAAGATGTCATTTTGATTGTACAAGCATTCTAAAGCAATTTCTGTTACTTAAATTTAAATTGCTCTTTATTTTTATTACACTTTTTCTTCTCTATATTCAGAACATCATGCCCATCTCCGCGGCCATGTTCCGTAGCGACCACAAGAACCCAGTACCTCAGTGTCCTCCCAGGTTGGATGTCCAGATGTTGACACCTGTCATCTGGAGCCGGATGCCTAATCACTTTTTGATCCCTGAAACTGGCCGTGTGAGTGAGAGACAGGGCTGGAAGGTGCATTGTATGGAACCTCTTTTTATGATGGCGTTGCACATTCCAGAAGAAAACAGGTATTTCGTTAAGATGAAAATATAACCTGGTTATTTCATTAGAAAATAGAAAAGAAAATCCTTAGTCTTTTGAAATAAAAGAATTAAGTGTTATGAAAAATGTCACTTTCAAAACTGATAACTTGAATGATCTTTTCCCCTCTTCTCTAGGTGCATTGACATCCTGGAACTGTCAGAGCGCACCGACCTAATGACGTTCCATTACCACACACTGAAATTGTACGGCTCTGTGTGTGCTCTGGGAAACAACCGTGTTGCACATGCCCTCTGCAGCCACGTTGATGAATCGCAGCTCTTTTACGCCATTGAAAACACCTACCTTCCCGGCCCCATCCGCAGCGGCTATTACGACTTGCTCATCTCCATGCACCTCGAATCTGCCAAGCGCAACCGTCTCATGACTAATAAGGAGTTCATTGTGCCCATGACTGATGACACGCGTAGCATCACCCTCTATTCAGATGCTGAGAAGGCCCATGCGCTTCCTGGGGTTGGCCTCACCACCTGTCTACGCCCCAAACTACACTTCGCCCCAACTGGGTTTGTGGGCACTAATGCAGACCTCTACACCCTCAGCCCCATCATACCCCTGCAGGTAGGTGGAGGAAATTAGATTGGTGTCTTGTTGTGAAGACTACCACAAAATTGGCTTCTTTAGTTTTCTTTTGCTGACTCTTTTTGTCTTTCTGTACTGTAGATGCTTAAAGACCATGCTCTCAGCATGCTTACAGAAGCTGTGCAGGACGGTGGCCAGGCCATGCGGGATCCCGTTGGAGGCAGCGTTGAGTTTCACTTTGTGCCCATTCTGAAGCTCATCAGCACTCTTCTAATAATGGGCGTGTTTGATGACAATGACGTCAAACACATCCTGAAGCTGATCGAACCATCCGTCTTCACTGATGGTGAGAACCCGGCAGAAGAACTGGAGGCCACCAAAATTGGAGATGCCGAGCAGCAGCTGGTCTGCAAAGAGGAAGGAATGGAGGTGAAAGAGGAAGAGGAGCAAGTAGAGGGTGAAAATGAGGGAGAGCTGCTGGATGAAGGAATGGGAGAGGAAGAGGAAGAAGAGCTTGAGGAAGAAGATGATCTCGAACCTGAGGAGGAGGAAGACGAAGGGCAGGTGGGAATGGAAGGGAAAGAGATTGAACATGCTGTGGAAAAAACGGATAGAGAGAAAACAACAGATAGAGAAGATGAGAAAGACACTGGTGCAGCAGAGGCAGAAGTGAAGGAAGAGGAGGATGTGGGAGAGGGACTGCTGCACATGAAGCTTCCTGAGTCTGTTAAACTTCAGGTGAAGTACTACTGATTGAAGACTTTCATACTTCTTAGTATATCTCTGACTTTTTGATTTTTCTGTCTTTCTCATCCTTAGATGTGTACCCTCCTGCAATATTTCTGTGACTGTGAGCTGCGTCACAGAGTGGAAGCCATTATTGCTTTCTCGGACAGGTTTGTCAACCTGGTGCAGACCAATCAGAGACACCGATATAATGAGCTCATGCAGGCCTTTACGATGAGCGCAGCAGAAACAGCCCGCAAGACCCGCGAATTCCGCTCCCCTCCACAGGAACAGGTAATGTTCAGCCGCCCTGGAGAGAGCGGCCTAGCTTTTTTATTTATATATATATATATTTATACAATGTCTGCATTTTCTGTCCAGAGAAAAAAAGAGCTAACATTTACACTTACACTTTTTATTCAGGTGTACATGTTGATGAGTTTTAAGAACAGTCCAGAGGAGGAAGACTGCCCTGTTCCTGAGGAAGTCCGGAATGGCCTGCTGACCTTTCACCATGACCTTTTGGCTCACTGTGGTCAGTTTAACCATACAGAATAATCCCTTTTCAGAGAACATATACTGACACTGTTTCATATGAAGAACAATATAATTAGACCTCGTTTGTTTCTACTAACGTATCATTCCTGTTTCCACATCATTCCTGTTTCCACACGCTCTAAGGCGTCACTGTTGTCAAACGTAATGTAGGGAGTCACATGTATTCTCCTTCTCTGTTATAGGGGTTCATATTGAAGAGGAGGAGCAGGAAGAGGAGGTAGACACCTCTCTCCATGGGCGCCTTCTGAGACTAGTGGAGAAAGTTAAGAGCTTGAGAAAGAAGCCGGAGGCTGAGCCTGAACCTGAAGAAGATAAAAAGCCCAGTAAATTATTTTTACTTCATATTAGACTTCAGCGATTCACATTAGATTTTTTTTTCCGTAGCATAATTACACAAACTTTTGATCTTGTGTCACAGACACTCTTCAGGAGCTGATCTCCCACACTATGATCCACTGGGCTCAGGAGTCTTTCATTCAGAACCCTGAGCTGGTGCGGCTCATGTTCAGTCTGCTACACCGGCAGTATGACGCCCTGGGTGAGCTGATCCGAGCATTGCCCAAAGCCTACATTATCAATGCAGTATCTGTGCAAGACACAATGGAGCTACTGGAGTGTCTGGGACAGATCCGCTCCCTGCTCATCGTACAGATGGGGCCTGAAGAGGAAAGGCTGATGATCCAAAGTATTGGGTGAGTGCATGATTGCATTCTAAAAAAGTCATTCAACTTCAGCAAGTAACAAAATTAACTGATAGACACCGTCCGTCTTTCTTTTTCAGAAATATTATGAGCAACAGGGTATTCTACCAGCACCCCAACCTGATGAGAGCTCTGGGGATGCACGAGACGGTCATGGAGGTTATGGTGAACGTACTCGGAGGTGGAGATTCCAAGGCATGCCATTTTTAAAAGTCTAATTTTTACGTGAAATTAAAACATTTGATTGGTTTGAAAGATTAAAAAAATTAAATTTGCATTTGCTCTGAGCAGGAGATCAGATTTCCACGAATGGTGACCAACTGCTGCCGTTTCCTGTGTTATTTCTGCCGTATCAGCAGACAGAATCAGCGCTCAATGTTCGATCACCTGGGCTACCTCCTGCAGAACAGTGGGATTGGGCTGGGTAAAGCCTGATTCTGAAAGAAACTCACCTTTTTAAGCTTTCGTTTTTAATAACTTTTAATCTGCAGTATGTGCTTTTATGTTCAGCCTAGTTATAACTGGAGTAAATCTAATTTAATTTTATTATATTCACTTATAAATGTGAACTATTTAGGGTTGCATCAATAAACCAGTAAACAATTTTTCAGGAATGCGTGGCTCCACTCCTCTTGATGTTGCTGCTGCATCCTGTATTGATAACAATGAACTTGCCCTGGCTCTCCAAGAGCAAGACTTGGAGATGGTGTGTCAACCTAAAGTACAAATAGATTTTTTTTTTTCTGTTTTTTTTTTGTGGCCTGCAGAAAACTCTTTTTTTTTTTCTCTCTCTCTCTGTATATCCAGGTGGTGAAGTACTTGGCAGGTTGTGGCTTGCAAAGCTGCCCTATGCTCTTATCAAAAGGTTACCCAGATATTGGGTGGAATCCATGTGGAGGCGAGAAGTATCTGGATTTCCTGCGCTTCGCTGTATTTGTTAATGGTTTGTATTTATGATGTGATGATGGTTGTAACTGAACAAAGAAGAGACGTGTAGTTTGCATACATTAGATACTGTATACTCTGGTTTGCTTGTTAATGTGAGAGTCTTAATATGATGACATTTACATTTATGCATTTGGCAGACGCTTTTATCCAAAGCGACTTACAGTGCATTCAGGCTATACATATTTTACCTAACATGTGTTCCCTGGGAATTGAACCTACAACCTTTTGCGCTGCTAACACAATGCTCTACCACTGAGCCACAGGAACACCATAAAGAATTATAATAGAAATTTATGGTATAGCTATATACGTTTTGTATAATATTTTCATTTCAGGAGAGAGTGTGGAGGAGAATGCTAATGTGGTGGTCCGACTGCTGATCAGGAGGCCTGAGTGTTTTGGTCCCGCATTGAGAGGAGAAGGGGGCAACGGTCTGCTTGCTGCCATTGAAGAAGCTATTAAGATCTCTGAGGATCCTGCAAGAGATGGACCCACTGTTAAAAAAGACAGACGCTTCCCCATGTGAGTGCAAAGCATCTCTGTACTACATTACTGTGTGCTATTATTAATCCATTTTATCCTGATAAAGTCACCCTGTGTGATGCTTTGTTACTGTTAGATTTCCCAGTGGTATGTAGAAAGGTTTCGCAGTGTTTCTTGTTTATGTTGTGTCAGGTTTGGAGGTGAGGAACAGCATGAGGAGAACAGAGTGCACCTGGGAAATGCCATCATGTCCTTTTACTCAGCTCTAATTGATTTGCTGGGTCGCTGTGCACCTGAGATGCATGTAAGTGCATTTGTATGCCAAAGATTGAGTGATACTAAATGAAATCTGCTTAATTAAATGTCTCGTGCTTCCTTTCTTGTATAGTTGATCCAAGCTGGAAAAGGTGAGGCTTTGAGAATCAGAGCCATTCTTAGGTCTCTGGTGCCTATTGAGGATCTGGTTGGTGTGATCAGCTTGTCATTCCAGATACCTGCTTTTGGGAAAGGTAATGATCAGTTTAAAGCTTGTAGATAGATTCATGTATTCTTACCATTCTCACACTTTCTGTTTTACTCATTATATTTCAGATAACAGCATCATTGAGCCAAAGATGTCTGCCAGTTTTGTGCCTGATCATAAAGCACCAATGGTCCTGTTCCTGGACAGAGTTTATGGCATCGACAACCAGGACTTTCTGTTGCATGTACTGGAAGTGGGCTTTCTGCCTGACATGAGAGCTGCAGCTTCCTTAGACACAGTAAGATATCTGTATCTTATCTGTATCTTTCTTCACTAAGAAAACGCTGCCTGTAATTGCATTCAAATTATATGAGATATGTTGAGCTGTGGTGTTCACATGAGAAATGTGGGTTCAAGTTTAGCTTGCAA
The DNA here is from genome assembly GCF_023724105.1 of Carassius gibelio. Lineage (NCBI taxonomy): Eukaryota > Metazoa > Chordata > Actinopteri > Cypriniformes > Cyprinidae > Carassius > Carassius gibelio. Next base: position 8,607,003 of record NC_068380.1, on the reverse strand, counting down.
CATTCTACGTACATAACTGTCTGAAGTACTGTCCCAATTACTATCCTGTTCTTTCTTTAAGGCTGCGTTCAGCACTACAGAAATGGCCCTGGCTCTGAACCGTTACCTGTGCTCCGCAGTGCTTCCTCTCATCACTAAATGTGCTCCTTTATTTGCCGGCACGGACCACCGTGCCATCATGATCGACTCCATGCTCCACACCATCTACAGGCTGTCCCGAGGACGCTCTCTTACCAAAGCTCAGAGAGATGTAATTGAGGAATGCCTCATGTCTTTGTGCAGGTCAGTGTTATTCACTGCAGCAAACAGCAACAAAACAACAAGTGTGCACGTTTCCTAATTTTACTGGTGACTCAACATAATTTTGTTTATTGTGTAATGTTTGCTGTACAGGTACCTGCGTCCCTCCATGCTCCAGCACCTCCTCAGGCGGCTGGTATTTGACGTGCCGATTCTGAACGAGTATGCTAAAATGCCCCTTAAGGTATGGCATCATATTATCATACATCTGTACTTTTCATTTAAAAAACTGGTTTCTACAGTTATCTCATCTGTGTGTGATTATTTTGCAGCTGCTTACTAATCATTATGAGCGCTGTTGGAAGTACTATTGTTTGCCCAATGGCTGGGCTAACTTTGGCGTATCATCAGAGGAAGAGCTTCATCTGACCCGTAAACTCTTTTGGGGAATTTTTGAATCTCTGGCCCACAAGGTGGGAATACAGCCTCTTTTGTGTAATAGATAAAGAAGATGCTGTTACTGAGCTGTTTGAGAGAGTTAATATGTCCCAAAGTTGAGTGAACAGATGTAGTAACATTGTAGCTTTTCTAATTTGTGTCTACCAACAGAAATTTGATGCAGAGCTATTCAAAATTGCCATGCCTTGTATATGTGCGATTGCTGGAGCGATTCCTCCTGATTATGTGGATGCCAGTTACTCCTCCAAAACAGAGAAAAAGGCCTCTGTCGATGCTGAAGGCAACTTTGACCCCAAACCTGTGGATACAACCAAGTACATTTCATTATTATATATATATATATATATATATATATTTTTTTTTTTTTTTGTGAGAGAGAAATAACATTTGCTTATGCTGTTTTAATGTTCTCGTTTCATAGCACTATTATTCCTGAGAAGCTGGACGGTTTCATCAACAGATATGCAGAATACACACATGACAGATGGGCTTTTGAAAAGGTATGTATTTTATTATTTGTTCACTTATTTATTTATAAAAAAAATTCTAGGGGGTTCTGTGTGGTATGTTATGATGTAGGTGGTTCCTAGGTGGTTACTGCCTGATTTATGTATTTATTTATTTATTTGTGTGGGAGTCTTACCAGTGCCTTATAATCCATCAGATTCAAAACAACTGGACTTTTGGTGAGGTGCTGGACGAAAATGCCAAGACTCATCCCATGCTCAGGCCTTACAAAACATTCTCTGAAAAGGTAACAAGACATCATATAATATTAGATTTTCAGCCTCACTGTAACTATGGTGAAACCCGGAAAAACAAGGGAGGACTCAATACAAGTGCAGAATCAACAAATTTAACAAAGATAAACCAAAAACATATATTAGGAACCACAATTTCAACATAAAAGTAAAAAAAAAGACAAAAGATGGGATATCTGACTCACTCTCAGACCTTTTTGTTTATTATTTAATATGTTTGAATTCAATAATATTTGCATTAGGATAAAGAAATCTATCGCTGGCCCATTAAAGAGTCCATCAAGGCCATGATTGCGTGGGAGTGGACCTTGGACAAAGCCAGAGATGGAGATGATGAGAAAATGGAGAAGAAGACCGCTCGCAAGATCTCACAGACTGCACAGGTAAGGACAGAGTTGGAAAATATCTTGAGATACCAATCAAATACTATCTGCATTACTGCTGTATCTAAGTTTCTCATATTACATGACAAATTACATATAGTAATTGATACTCTTAATGTGAGTGTAATATCATAATTAATTTCTTTTCATAGGCGACCTATGACCCCAGTCATGGCTACAGCCCTCAGCCCATTGATATCTCAGGCATGACTCTATCCAGAGAGCTACAGGTACACAGTGCTAATAAACATTCCCATTTAGTTCAATATCACCATTTCAATACAATAGAGAGCATCGTGGCTGACTGCACACTATGTGATCTAGTCCATGGCAGAGCAGCTTGCAGAAAATTATCACAACACCTGGGGGCGCAAAAAGAAAATGGAGTTACAAACAAAAGGTTTGCATTTCTCCAATGCCTCATCAGTAAACGACTTTTTAAAATTGTTTAGCTGTGTTCTTATAGTTCATCAACATCTCTCTTAATGTATTTTGAATTAGGGGGCGGGACACACCCTTTACTTGTGCCTTATGACACACTGACGGCTAAAGAAAAGGCTCGAGATAGGGAGAAGGCATATGAGCTGCTTAAATTTCTGCAGCTTAACGGATATGCTGTGACAAGGTACAGGAGCAACTAAAAAATCATATATACTGCAGAATAATGTAATTGCTGTAATTCTTACGGTCTGAAATATGTCTGTCCAGAGGCCTCAAGGATATGGAAAGTGACATTTCATCTATTGAGAAGCGCTTTGCGTATGGCTTCCTACAGAAGCTGCTGAAGTGGATGGATATTGCCCAGGAATTCATAGCACATCTTGGTAAAACTTTTTATCCTTTAACCTTGTCCTTTATCCTTATTGCAAGAATTTGTGTATGAACTGAGATTAGTTTCCTGTGACGTTTGTGTTTACAGAGGCCGTTGTGAGCAGCGGCCGTGTGGAAAAGTCGCCGCACGAACAAGAGATCAAGTTCTTTGCCAAGGTCGGTCTCTAGTGGTCTATACGCCCTAGAAATCTTTCAGCATTTGAGTATTAGCACATGACTGTTTATATTGTTTGTGTGTTTTTTTTTCTGTCATCCTCAGATTCTTTTGCCTTTGATAAATCAATATTTTAAAAACCACTGCCTCTACTTCCTTTCCACGCCGGCCAAAATCCTGGGCAGTGGCGGACATGCCTCAAACAAGGAAAAAGAGATGATTGCAAGGTAACAACACACCAGTCGAAAATGATGTGTATGTCAAATACAAGACCAAATCTTATTACGTCATGTGTTTTGTTGCTTTTAATTATATTTCATATTAGTTTATTTTAAACCTTTTATTTCACCATGTTCTTCTGGCTGCTTTCTTTTCCTACTTCTCTCATATTCATTCTTTATGTTCCCTTGGTTTCCTTTAATTCGGTATCAGTATCTTCTGTAAGATGTCTGCCCTGGTGCGACACAGAGTGTTTCTCTTTGGTAAGATTTCTACTCTGCTGTCCTCCATAACTTTTCCATTCTGTTTTCTTACTGCTTAATGTTTTTCCTTTCATTTTGTGTGTTGATTTCCATCAAGCATCAAGTAGAGCATCTAATTTGGTAATCTAATCTAAAGTAGTGGTTTTCAAACTTTTTTTAAAGAGAGAGACGATTTTTTTAAAATAATATTTTGTTTTATTTTTATACAATCTTTCCAAATATTATTAAAATATTTTCATATTTAATAATAAAACATTTTTATTTGACAATAAATTAGTTATTAAAGGTAATTTTGATAGTTACCGTTTCCTTCTTCCATGAGTCTTGAACTTTGTTAAATACATATATAATCCATTTTCCTTAAATAATCCTGGTGACCCATTTTTTCAAGTCTTGTGACCCAGGGTTTGAAAACCACTGATCTAAACAGTGTTTATGGGTAAAAAAAAAAAAAAAAAAAAAAAAAAATTCTGTCCTTGATGTAATACCATCTATTTGTGATTCACAGGTACGGATGCACCTGCTATTGTCAACTGCCTTCATATCCTTGCACGGTCACTTGATGCCAGGTACTGAAAGTCGCCGAAATGAATTTCCAGTCAAAGTGGAGAAAGGTTGCACAGCAGTTAACTGTCTTTTTTTTCATTTCTCTGATGTTAACAGAACAGTGATGAAATCCGGACCTGAGATCGTAAAAGCAGGACTGCGTTTGTTCTTTGAGAGTGCAGCTGACGACATTGAAAAGATGGTGGAGAACCTCAAACTTGGCAAACTTTCCAAAGGCAATCAGGTACAGCTTGAGGAATACTTACTGTATAAGACAAGGTTCATTTGCTGCATTGTTTTTGCATGGCACAAGTCCTTTTGCTTTTTGTCTCTCAGCCGGTGAAAGGTGTGTCGCAGAATATTAACTACACCACAACAGCTCTGCTCCCTGTCCTTACTTCACTGTTTGACCACATCGCTCAACACCAATTTGGAGATGATGTTATCCGTAAGGACTTTTTTGGAAACTAAATACGACATTATTTGATTATTAAATAATGTAGTAAAATTAACGTGTCTCCTCTTGCTTCTATTAGTGGACGATTTGCAGATGTCCTGCTACCGAATCATGTGTAGTATCTACTCTTCTGGAACAGTAAAAACACCTCATGCAGAAAGGTCTGTTTGAGTCTAATGTGTGTGAGTATAAGTCTGTTTGTGATGGGACTATGGTTGAGGTTTCTATAGCTTTCCTCTATATTTACTTCAGGCATAGACCAGCACTTGGAGAATGTCTTGCTCATCTCGCTGCAGCCATGCCTGTGGCCTACCTTGAGCCCCATCTTAATGAATACAATGCATTTTCAGTGTACACTACCAAGACACCCAGAGAAAGAGCTAGTAAGTCCTTTCTTTGCACCTACACTACCATTTAAAAGATGATCAAATACATTTAGTATTAATGCTATTCTTTTCAACACTATTTATCAAAGAATTCTGAAAAAAAAGTATTAGGCAGCACAACTGTTTTCAATATTGATAATAATAAGAAATATTTCTTGAGCACCAGATCAGCATATCAGATGGTATTTGGATTTGAGATGATTTCTTAAGGATACTGTCTGAAACAAATACAGAAATAAACATATACATTTATATATATTAGGGGTGACACGATTCGCTGGGACCGCGGTTCATCTTAAATCTGACAAAGCATCTGTACTGTAAAAACGGTTTGCTATAAATAGCACGTAAAACAAACAGGGTTCTTCTAATCTGTGTTTCTGTTGATGGATGCGCATTCTGGATTCCAAGACATTACAACAATAGCGTTGAGAAAAAAAAAGTGGACAAACCATTCACTCTTGATCAATGTAAATGAAGATGGAATATGAGCAGTCATTTATTTCGTCATCATCCGCGTGCTGATAGCGCGCGTGCACAGATGAAACCTGAACAGCACACGTTGATATGTATTCAAACTAAAGTAATTTTAGTTTTTTGAGTTTAAACTATAGACTGTATAACGGTTAAAAATGTAAGAGCTAAAGAACGCGAGCTCGCACGCGCAGTGAGAAGAACTGTGCATGCGTTCACCCGAAGCGCGCAAACCCGCGCCTCAGAACACGCGCAAATATTAAGCTCTCTCTGAAGAATTGTGTTTAAATGGACAAATGCAGACAAAAATTATCTCAATATGCTCGTCTTGGTCAGTACACAGCAGACATAACCGGCTGAACGTAGGCCTACTGTATCAGTGCTTTCTCTTACAGCGACAGTCTTTATATTAATCGAACAGCAACAACAAAGAAACCACTCACTGCTCTTGATTAAAAAGCTTTTGTAACTCTAATAAAGAATACTCTTTAATTTATACAGTGCAATGTGCAATAATGTTTTACATTTGATTACTTTATTCAATTTCTGTACCTAAAAACTTATGCTAAAAAAACTGAAAATCACTGTTTATTGTTTGTATCTTTACGATATTGTATTTATTTGTGCTGTTGCTTGTAATTGGATGGAATATTCTTCTTCTTTTTTTATTAGAAAGTATAGTTATTCCATAAACATAGCACATAACGAACTGTACCGAAACCGTGACTCTAAAACCGTGAACCAAACCAAACAGTGCCACCCCTAATATATATATATATATATATATATATATATATATATATATATATATATATATATATATATATATATATATATATATATATATATATATATATATATATATATGTTTATGTTTATTTCTTTATTTGTTTCTGACTTTTATTCTTCCTTTTCTACAGTCCTGGGCCTTCCGAACCATGTCCAGGAGCTGTGTGATATTCCTGAGCTAGACATATTATTGAAAGAGATAGGGGACCTGGCTGAATCGGGGGCCCGCTACACTGAGATGCCGCATGTGATCGAGGTCACCCTGCCCATGCTGTGTAACTATCTGCCCCGCTGGTGGGAGAGAGGGGTGGAGAACTTTCCTGAATTGGAGGGTAAGTTGTGTACAGACGTCACCTCCGATCAACTCAACCAGCTCCTGGGAAGTATCATGAAAATTGTGATCAACAACTTGGGAATTGACGAAGCTTCCTGGATGAAGAGGCTTGCAGGTACGAGAAGTTGTCATTTTCAACTCTGTGCTTGTATTTTAGTTTTAGTGCCTGATCTTCAACGTAATATCCTTGTCTCAATCCAGTGTTCTCCCAGCCCATTGTAAGCCGAGCCAAACCAGAGATGCTTAAATCCCATTTTATTCCCACCATGGAGAAGCTGAAGAAGCGTACGGCTAAAGTAGTGGCTGAGGAGGAGCACCTGCGCATGGAGGGGAAGTCTGAGGGGGACGAGGAGGAAGGAACTATAAGAGATGAATTTGCAGTTCTCTGTAGGGACCTGTATGCGCTTTACCCTCTTCTCATCCGCTATGTGGATAACAACAGGTATTTTGTGGTTCCTGTGTGGTTTTTTTCTACAATGGATTCATTTTTAGGGGTGCTCCGATCACGATCGGCCGATCGTTATGCGCTTCTCGTCAGTAAAGCCAGTTCTCTAATCAGCGGTAAATTCCATCAGGTGCATGATTTCACATAGAGTAGCTGTTACCACACAGAGCCATTGTTAATAGAGAAGATGCACAAATAAACGCTGAAAATGAACGTGGATTTGTGCATCTTCTCAGTTAACAACGGCTCTGTGTAGTAACAGCTGCTCTATGTGAAATCATGCACCTGGAAATTAACGCTGATTGGAGAACCGGCTTTACTGAAGAGATGCGCATAACGATCGGCCGGAGCACCGCTGTTCATTTTTAACTGTCTTGACATTTTAACTGTCACATTGGTTTTAGAGCAAGATGGCTGACGTTCCGGGACCCAGATGCTGAGGAGCTGTTCCGCATGGTGGGAGAGGTCTTCATCTTCTGGTCCAAATCTCATGTAAGAGACAACTGTCTGACTATTTAAAAAAACAAAACAAAAAAACAACAACTCATTGCATCTCACAGTATCAGCGGTCAAATTATTTGAAACTGCAACAAATGACATTCGAAAACAACAACCTACATTTCTGTGTACCTCACTGATCTTCTCATTCTCTGTGCAGAATTTCAAGCGAGAGGAGCAAAACTTTGTGGTGATGAACGAAATTAATAATATGTCCTTTCTCACTGCTGACAGCAAGAGCAAGATGAGCAAGGTGAGGCTATTGGAAATGTACAATCAATGGGACATAGACTTTCATATTTGATCAATGATTTACTTCAATATTTGATTATCATGTGATCAGAGTATTTTTTTGAGTGAATAACATATCTTTATATTAGTTTTAACTGTATATTGACAATTAAACATTAATTCATTCATACATTCCTTCATTTATTACATTTACATAATAGTTGTGTTGTATGTTACTCTGGAATGATTTATATACTGTTACAGTATTTATTAATATTTTGTAGTTTTTTTTCTAGATTTTGATTTCATTTTAATTTTAAGTTTGTCTTAGTAGTTCTTTTTTTGGGTTAATTTATTTATATATATATATATATATATATATATATATATATATATATATATATATATATATATATATATATATATATATATATATATATATATATATAATTTTTTTTTTTTTTTTTTTTTTACTAAATTACTACTAGTTTAAGTTTAAACTTATTTCTGTTAGTTGCCAATGCAAAATTTCGAAAATGTATTTTTATAAAAATAATTGTAAAAAGAAATAAAAATAAAATAATAGTAAGCTTAAGTGTTTTTAAGTCAATTAAAAAAACAATTTCTAATCATTTTAGTTAACCAGTAACAACAATGATTGTAAATGTTGTGATCTTGTACAACTGTTTTACAACAAGCTCCACATCAAAGGTAAAGTATGCTGAGGTTTCATGCGTTTTCTGAAGACGTTGCGCTTATTCTTAGTCAAAAAGGCAAGTGCTTCGGATGCGTTTTACAGGATTTAGATGACAGTGTTAATATTGTTCTCTCTCTGACTGTGCCCTGCCCCTTTTTCTCATCTGGATGCTGGTGGGTTTCTAGACCGGGGACTCTGAGGTTAGCTTCTCTGTCTGCACGACTGCTGTGCTACCGCATGGCACCTCACATCTGGGGGGCATTTCATCAACCCCCCCCCCAACACACTGGCACTCTACACACACACACATCTGTGACTCCTCGACTGTTTGACAAGACTAGTGTCTAGAGAAATAGCACGCTCTCCATTACATGTTTCATTTGTGGATAGCAGTTGATATGCTAGACAGCATAATGGTTGTTAATTTTTCCCCAAAATGTAATACTCTTAACGGATCAGATTTGTAATAGATACAGAATTTAAAATGTGAATTAAAGAGAATATAATACAAGAATTATGAGTAGGGTAACTGTCATGCAGAAGAAAAGATTAGCCTTCTCAGTCTCAAGAATCATTCCATCCCCATGGACACATGTGCCACAGGACGCCCATTCGTCCAGCCAGTGTGTGAGGGGGGAGTCTGAATAGAGGCGTTTGATGAAAGATCTCTTTGTTGAGTCAGGCTCATGGCACTTGATTCCATGTCCGTCACACAGGGTCCGGGCCCCTGGAGGCCTGTGCCATCACCCTGTACAGCAGTTTGCATCTGTTGGACTGTAGTTCGGATGGGGATCTTCATACATCTCTTCTCTTCCTTTTTTTTTTGTATAACGGCTGCAGGTTGGGGTCAATATTTAATCTGTTCAGGAAGTCAACTGAGACCAAGTTGCAGAAATGCACACATCAAACGATTCAAACAGTATTTCAGTTCATTTCCTAAACTGGATTCATGTGAAGGAATTTGACCTCAATTAATGTATATTTCGTCATACATCCTCCTTGACAAAGGGGGACATTTAGTGTCCATCCTCTAATGTTTGCCTATTTAATCCCACTTTAACTGGAATTGTTCCTGTACTGATATCCAATGTCTCACATCTCCATATTGTTCCATTTTTGTCTCCCCATCCACCCCTTTTAACCCATGACCCCAATGCAATCAAAAGCAAATGATTGAGGTGGGATTGTGGAAAAAAGGGATTACATTTACATATTGTAGAACTAATTAACCTGTAAAACTTGACTTCAGTTGCATTAACACAGTGGTCTACAGCTGAAATGAATCCTGAGTGACCACCACAACAGAATAGATAGATTATTTTATTCAGACCAGGATTGAAGTTAATACAAGACTATCAAGACCCAAATCTAGACCAATACCAGAGCCCTTAAGATCCAGACAAGGACATGTCGATCCAAGCTCTGAGACCCACATAAAAGCCATGTTTAGTTAATTTTGAGTGATCTTTACTCTCAAGTCAACTGTATTATATTTGATACACAAATTTCTATGGCCTTTTTAACAGTGTCAATATTGAAAACCTTCATGTATACACTACTACATGCTTTTTGCTATGAAAACTTTACTGATTTTTATAAAGTAAACATAGGAATAACTTTGATTTTAATAATATATTAAGATGGACTGCAGCAAATTATTCTTACTTGATTATCCATACATCATTTTTCTTTTCTATTCCTTTCTTCCTTTGAGCTTGTTGATCAAATATGATACTGAATAAAAACACGCAAACTTCCATAATTTTTTTTTTCTATTTTTAAAAAAAAAATTATTTTCTAACTATTTCATATGTCAGACTTTAGAAGCTTAAAGTTGATCACACACCGGACAAGAAGCGCAGCATCGCATTGTGCCATGTCTTTAAGATTTGACCACATTATTTTCTATAGGTGTACACACATTGGCAGTGGCATTCGCCGTCTGTCCATGGCACCCAGCTAAATCGTGTTGTACTATTTTTACAAATTGTTCTAGACGCGGCGCAACTCTGTGCTTCTCGTCCAATGTGCGACCGCCTTAAGAGCTAGAACATAAGATCAGTACTCCAATTCAAATTTCAACAACTACAGTAATGGGTCTCATTAATGAAGCATAAGCAGAACAATTTTTGTCTAAAACCATTCTTACTTATTGCTTTCAAAACAGTTATATATAAAACTTGTTTTTCTCATGTTTCCTGAATGAGGCCCAGTGGGCAAAACTGGTGCAAACAGGACGTGTGTGATCCAGATTACTGAAATGATTTCCTTTGCCTCTTTCCTTGGTTTCTTTAAGGTTGGCAACCCAAAATGAGTCAAAAGAATCATTTCCCTTGGGTTTTATAATTAACTCCACTGAGTGAGTTTTGTGTGGGATTGCAGTTCCTCCTCCACCCACTGAGGCTGAGCATGTTATGACTGTGCATGTACTTGCAGACAATGCATGGAGTGTAATAAATGCTACTGACACTTTACAATACCGGTCCACCTGTAGTGCCTGCTGCTATTATTTATCTAAGCTCTTTTGATGCTGTCACCTCTCTGTTAAGTTAGTATTGAGATTTCAGCTTCAGACCTACTACAACTTGTCCTCCCCACTAAGCTCCACGGTTGTTGCCTATTATAAAAAGCAACCCTGAACATTTACCCTTCCTTCCCTCTTAATGACCCTATTAATCAGAATGACTCATTTCTAAGGACTGTTCTCTAAAGAAGTCCTAACTTTAAAAATAAAATCTAATGACTGAAATAATGCCTTCGAGTAGGGATAGATTGGTCCACTTGGAGTTGTCTAGGTCCTGTGGAGGGAACAGGAAGCTTTGGTTTTTGCTCAATAAAATGACAGTACAGTCTTGTGGTGGAAGTCCATTTTGTGGTCAACAGAATCTGTCAGCACGTCATTCAATATGAAATCCTCTCACAAGAAGCCAAAAGTTTTTTCATGATGTCTATGTCAGTTGTCATGCTTTGAATGTTACTGTCATCTCAGGCTGGTGGCTCGAATGTGGAGCGTACCAAGAAAAAGAGACGAGGAGATCGATATTCTGTTCAAACATCCCTCATTGTGGCGGCCCTGAAGAAAATGCTTCCCATTGGACTTAACATGTGCTCTCCTGCAGACCAGGAGCTCATTAACCTGGCCAAGACACGCTACTCTTTGGTAGTGTAGTCACCCAATATCTGTCTGTCTCTCTATCTATCTTGCCTATCTTACAAGCCTAGATGTTGTATAAAGTTTCACTTAAAAACTTTAAGTTGGTCACTAAACAGGTAAATTGAGCATATCTGTTGTATTGTTGACCCATAGAAAGACACAAATGAGGAGGTCAGAGAGTTCTTGCAAAATAACCTGCACCTGCAGGGCAAGGTAAGTGTATGTCTGATGTTAAAGTGTTCTTAAAAAGTGTTTTTGCTGAAATCTGGATGCTATCTCCTCTCTCTCTCTTCTCAGGTTGACAACCCATCTATGCGCTGGCAGATGGCACTGTATAAGGAAATGGCAGGAAAGGCAGAAGATGCAGATGCCCCAGAGAAAGTTGTGAAACGGGTTCAAGAGGTCTCTGCAGTTCTCTACCACATTGAAGTGGTGAGTTTGAATTCCAAGGTTTAAAACTCCTAGTGCAACTCAAATAATGCACATTTTGGTGACCATTCTCCCACAGTTCCACTATACTTCAGTATCCAACTCAAATTGCTTCAGATGTTAACTTAAACTACCCAATATGCATTCCATATGTGGTTTAAAATCTGAAAAAGATCATTCTTTTTTCAGACTGAGCACCCTTTCAAGTCCAAAAAGATGGTTTGGCATAAACTGCTGTCAAAGCAACGACGTAGAGCGGTGGTAGCCTGTTTTAGGATGACTCCCCTTTACAACCTGCCCAGGTGAGATAAGACAATCATACAACACAAGTACATGTTTCTGCACTAGGTGGTCTGTTTCATAGAATTAATTAAAAAGAAAAGGATGGATTGGAAAAGATATATAAATGTATGTTGTCTCTCTTTCAGGCATAGAGCATGTAACATGTTCCTGGATGGGTATAAGCGAAACTGGATCCAAACTGAAGGATATTCTTTTGAGGACAGAATGATTGATGACCTGTCTGTATGTGCTGCCACATTACCAAAAATAACTGCTGCTCTTTAGCATGAAAGATACTGGGTGGAATGCATTTCCTGTTAGTTGGGGAGTTTTCTGTAGACAAGTTTTTTCTTACTGATATAGAAAGCGATGGAGGAAGAAGAGGAGGAGGAAGAGGAAAAGGAGACAAAGCCTGACCCTCTTCATCAGCTCATTCTTCACTTTAGCCGCACAGCCCTCACAGAGAAGAGGTGTGAGATCCCCCCTCATCTCTGAATAGTCAGTGACACATTTGGCTTCCGGTGCCAAAAAAGATGATCACATGGCCATAACCAGTGACTATTATACAGTCAGCTCAAGCTATTCACGTTGTTCACATGGTCTTTTGATGATGTTATGTAATCATTTATTATAAAATAAAAACTATTCACAGATATAGAAAAGGGTATAGAAAAGATTCACCCCCACTTTAAAATAATAAATCAATTTTGTTGCTTTGCAGCCTGAAATGAAGATGGAGTTTCTGTTTTATCCAGCTGTATTTACTCAGAGCAACTTATAACATCCAAGTGAAAGATATAACATCAACATATCAGACAAAAACTAAAACTTAATCACAGAGTTTGAAAAAAAAAAGGATCACCCTCCGTTTTTTTCAGTGCCTAGTAGCACAGTGACGTCTATTATTAAGAAATGGAAGGTATTTGGTACAACACAGACCCTTTCTGGATCAAGACGTTGCTTCAAACTGGATGAAAGATCCAGGAGGAAACTGGTAAGAGAGGTGACCAAGAGGTCTACAGCAACTCTGAAGCAGTTGCAGAAATTTCTGACAAAGAGTGGTCATTGTGTGCATATGACAACAATATCACAAATTCGCCAAATATGTGGCTTGCTTGGGAATGCGATTGAGCTTTGCCAAAACTCACCTTGAAGATTCTGAGGCGGATGAGACTAAAATTAAATTATTTGGCCTCAACACCAAACGATATGTCTGGTGGAAATCCAATACAGCTCACCATCCAAATAACAGCATTCCTACAGTAAAGCATGGAGGTGCTTATATCCTGTTATGGGGGTGTTTCTCTGCAACAGGGACTGATGCACTTGTCAGGATAGAAGGAACACTGGATGGGGCAAAATACTGTAAAATTCTTAAGGACAATCTGCCAGAAAGTTGTCAATCAGAAGAAGGCTTCCAACATGACAATGACCCAAACCACACAGAAAAACTGACCAAACAGTGGTTGAAGGAGAAAAAGGTGAAAAACCCTGCTAAGCCTACAGTAGTTAGAGCCCAGACTTAAACCCCACTGAAAATCTGTGGATTGACTTGAAAACGAGTCCATTTTTCTGATATCTTTCGCTTTGATGTTTGCACTGAGTAAATACAGCTGGATTAAACAAAAACTGTGTGTACCTGTATGTCTTCATTTCAGGCTGCAAATTAACAAAATGTGATTATTTTAAAAGGGGGGGGGGGTGATTATTTTCTCTACACACTGAATGTAATGATTAGGTTTAGAAGTACTCTATAATGTACAGTGTTCATTAGTAATTTAAGTAACTGTCAGTTATATAGTTAGTCATTATACAAAGAAATTTGACCACATTATGTCTAAAAATATATCTCTAAATATGTATTTATGATCTAAAAATTATAAAATTTTTACAATCATAAAAAAAGAAAAAAAAATTGTGGGATCAATTAGGATTACAAAGTCTTTAATTCCCTTTGACTGTATATTGACTTTTTTCCCCTAACTTCTGTCACAGTAAACTGGACATAGATTACTTATACATGGCATATGCTGATATCATGGCTAAGGTGAGACCTCTCTGTTTTATGGTTAACGATCATCAGCAGTTTAGTCATTATATTTGTGTAGATCCACAACACACACACACACACACACACACACATATATATACATATATAATACTGCTACTTTACTTTTCAGTTAATTAAGCATTTTCCATTAGGTTTTAGATTTGTCGAATTATTATTAAATCTCATGCTGTGTAATGTTCTTTGTGTCCATCTCTGGTGAATTTAGAGTTGTCACATCGGTGAAGAGGATGAGGGGGGAGAGGAGGAGGAAGAGGGGGGAGAGGAAGAGATGTCCTTTGAGGTGCGACAGACAGAGATGGTAGGGGGAGTCCGGGGACTGGGGACGGGGAAGACACAGAAGTGGTAGACCCGAGTGACATCCAAACCAACCACTGTATCATCCATCCATCCATTCACTCACATCCCATTTTATGTCTCTTTGTCCAGGCTGTGCTCTCTGTCTCTCCATCTGACTCCATTTAATGTTTTATTACATCATAATTACTTCAGCATTTTTAACTTTTTTTGTGTGTGTGTTTAACATTTCACATGAAGCTTTGAGCCACCTACTAAACACAGATATTAATCGGTATAAAAAATTCTGAATACATTTGAAAAAAAAAAAATTTAATATTAATTAAATTGTCAAAATAATTTGTTAAATAACAAAAGAGTAGCATTATTATATGTTTATATATTATTGTATGTGTTTAGTAGTTCAGGCTTAAGTAAATGTTTTTGTGCTTTTTGTTGTACCCTTGAATATTTGGATAACCTAAAACTGCAGCATGTGGTATTTTACTTATGAGCTGGAAAATTATTTAGCAAATTGCATTGATTAGCCATCAAGCTTTTAAGTCATATAATGACACTTTAAAGTGAACAGATATGAACCTATAAGGTTAAATTTTACAAAGAAAAAAAAATAGAAATTTTAAAGTATACAGTTATTATTGCATTATGAAAATACAGGTCATTTTGGGAACTCTGAGAGATTTCACTGAGTGAAATTTCACCTGTTGCAGTTTTTAAGTCCAAAAGAAACGCCATCCTCATTGTTGCTTTTCAGTCATTTGTTGAATGATACATTGTTGTTATTTTTTTTATTGTTTTTTTGGCTGTGATCTTTATGATTGAGGTGGCATGTGAACATGCATTTTACTTACAAATGCTGTTTAAGAAATCACTAATGATAGCGTATTTGTTATGTTAATGTGACCCATGCTTTCTATACTTTCACTTACCTTGATTTCCTTTAACTTATGCACAATAATAATGTAAAAAATGTGACTAATCAATGTTTTCTCAAATCTATTGACACACAGACTACAGTTAAAATCCAGAGCCGTCTCCAAGTCTGCACACACACACACACACACACACACAAACAAAGGAACAAACACGCCTACAACAAAGTGGATTGTGCAGGCCATACACGCACACTCACTCAGACTGCACTTTTGGGCGTTAACTTAGCTCAGGCTTACAGGGGAGGGGGGTGGCATGGGTGGGTTGGGAGGGGGGTGTATTATGCATGCAGTAATTATAAATGTATAAACTTTATGGTTTAATTAATTTTTAGCAAAGCAAGCTTCTGTAAGTAAGCCAGCGCTTGTATTTGCTTTTAAAATTTTCCTTTTGCACTACAGTAACTTTTACATGGTCTGTAATAAAAAAAGCTTGCTTTTATCATCTTTTTTTATAACATTATGGAACTGTATTTGCTAAATTCTATATATATAATTACAATACCGTTTTATTTCAAAATAAGATAATGTTTGATAAGGCTGGGTTAAGGGCTATGTATAATTTGCAGAAGCACTTACCTGAGTTTGCTGTTGACTCTCCAGGAGACAGATCTGTAGATTAGTAACACCTGCATGGCTTTTTGTTTCTCTGTGAGATGCAAAGCCATCAGGAGAGTTTACTGTAGTCCAACGTTTGCTCTAAAGGACAAACGTGGGAAATTAGTATGACTGTCCCGTAACTAATAGTAATGGTCGGAGCATGCTAAATGAAAATGATTGAAAGAGAGGTTTAGAATATAAAAAGATTAATTACATCAACAGGGCCCAAATTATTTACAAATGTTAAGCACTCACAGTCACCTGATCACCTTAACACTATTATAATCACATTTTAACTTAAATAATTAAATGTTTAGTTTGTGTTGCATAAGATATTTAGGCGCTGACGAGAGTTGATGATACTGCTGAAAAGGAAGTTGTGAACATTAGCAATGTTTGTGGTCGACTTGATGACAGCCCCAGGCTAGGGTTTCGGTTTGCCATCGCAGTAACTTCCTATGTTCACTGCTGCCCTTTGTTGTCATGGACATCATGGACAAAATAAGACTGTTATGAATGACATAGCAATTGGCCAGTATAGAAAAACACTTTTGCTTATAAAAAAGATGATTTTAGTTTTATGGTTAGGTGTCTGTAGTTTAATAAGAGACACAGGGAAATTGAGCAGAAAGAACAATTTTATGAGAAAAGAAACATGGTAAGGCTTTCCGACGCTTATTTTTTTCCATGTTTAACCCTATAGGAAAAAGAGATGGAAAAGCAAAGACTCCTCTACCAGCAGTCACGTTTACACAACAGAGGGGCTGCTGAGATGGTCCTACAGATGATAAGCGCCTGCAAAGGTACATAGCCTTAATGTATCTAGTGTGCTCCAAAACGAGGACAAAATTCACATTTAGAAGATAAAAGCATTCAAAACTTTAACTTCTGCCAGTATGGATCAATGATTTTGATGACATCACCCTTCACTTCAGCTTCTCATCAAACTTTTTGTCCAACTAAATGCTCTCTAGAATCTGAAGCACCCCCCCCCACACACACACACACACACTATAAATAGACGCTGAAGCTGGGGCTGAAATCTGTTGAAATTACATCAACATATAGAATAACGCTGCATGTTTTTAAGCACTTCAGTGGATCTTTAAAATCCTTTTCTTTTTGTACAGGTGAGACTGGTTGCATGGTCTCTTCCACCCTAAAACTTGGTATTTCTATTCTAAATGGCGGGAATTGTGAGGTCCAACAGGTTTGTTAGAAGTCATTTGCATGGAGGCATGACAGTGAATCAGACCCTAAACTAATACTCGGATGTAACTGCACTGGTATTTACTTGCAGAAAATGCTGGACTATCTGAAAGACAAGAAGGATGTGGGATTCTTCCTCAGTGTCCAGGCGCTAATGCAGACCTGCAGGTATTTTCTGACAGGGAGCTGTTGTCATTTCACAATCACATTAGGTAAATGATTCATTAAATCAGTGTCTCTGCCTCTTTTGCAGTGTTTTGGACTTGAACGCCTTTGAAAGGCAGAATAAAGCAGAGGGTCTAGGTATGGTGTCAGAGGAGGGAACAAGTAAGTAATATGAATGATCAATAATCTTTTTTTCATCAAGATTAATACCAATATATTGTTGAAAGGAAGATCAGTTAAGTCTCATCAAATGTAATTTGCAACTATAAAGTAACTAAACCATACAGAGATTGTTGAATCCATAAACGTGTAGTAGTTTGGCTCCAAAACTTATGGCCAAACCGGAATACGGCATTCAAGTATTCAGTCATCCATCTGTAATCATACATGTTTGGTCATCTAACATGGAAATGCACATCATTTGTTGACCGAATTTAGCAGTTGAAAAAATTAATTGTAATCCTATTGTCACCCTGTCCAGATGTAATAATCTAGTCTAATACGATGTCAATAAACAGATTATGATATTGGCCATGAATAATTCCCATTTCATTCATTCAACTCACCATCCCTCTTTTTCCATAACTATACTTTTGTCCCCCATCTCTTTTCATCCTTCCTTCCTTTCACGGGCCTCAGACGTGAAGCTAGAACGGGGTAAATAATGCCTGTGTCCCTCTATTTTTCATTTCTCTCTTCCTGTCACTCCTCTCTGTCCTTTTATCTCTTTGAAATCATTTTTGTTTGAAATTTTGCTTTATGTGCTTTGGAATTTTTATATATATACATTTTAAGTATATATATATATACACAGTATATGAATCTTATCACTCAAGGATTTGTAAAAACAACTTTCAGTCACATCCAAAATGCAGATTGTAGTACGGTGTATATTAATTACTGTATGGTTATACATACCTATATATGAAAAAGATTCCAGCACCACATATGATGAAGGAAACAGTAATCATTTTTAAAAATACCAATGCGTTTTGGCCTAAGAGTCTTCCTCAGGGTATTCAACACACAGAATACATAAGCATTTAAAAGCACTCGATATTTGATAACCCATTCACAAATTTGCAACAGCTGACAAGCTTTACTCAAGACTTTACAATATTTAGTAAGAGTTCAAAGGTACAGGTTGTAGGACCTGCTACTAGAGGGTGCACTACCAAAACAATAACAATCGCATGGTTTGATGACTTTAAGAAGGAGCATGGAATTATGGGATTTGTTGTCTTCTACCCAACCGCTGATGGCCATCAATCAGACTACATGAAAATGATTACCACTTGTTCAACAAATATATACACTCGTGTACATTCAAACACAATAATTGGGCATACATAACAAATGCGAGTTCAATGATTTGCGCGAGTAGATTACATACAAAGTCAATGCAAATGTCACTGTTTAGAATGGGAATTTTCTCATGATTTACAAGTAGTTGAAAACATTAGAGATATTGTTAGTATTCAGCTGGACAAAATATAAAACACAAGCCTAGTGGTTTTTGGATATTTTACTGCAAATATCTTATAAATTGTACCTTTAAGTACTCAAAAGCAACAATCACCAAATCAGAGTCGATCCAGATAAGATTCATATAGTTTACACATAAAAAAGTCATACAACACACTTTAAACACCATCAAAAAAAGTCTTGAAGAGAAAAATTCTCATTCATACCTTTTGGAAACTTTTCAAATAAAAGATCCAAACGTCTCCCGCTTCTTTCTTATACAAACAATCTTTTCAGTTCCAAGAAAAAAAGATCACAATTTATGGTTACATTCACAAACATGTATTGCAACAGGACTCTTTAGATCCTTCTTCTTTCTTTTAATGAATGGGATGTTTCACTAACATAAATTTGTTACATGGGCATTGGGTTATATAAATCACATAATTTTTCTTGCATGTTATGAAACTCTTGATAAAAACAGAACTTTTATTGTCAGCATGATTAAAATGTTTTAAATTTTTTGTAAATTAACATTCCACATTCAAAATTGCCCAATAAAATATTTTGCGAAATTTGTTTTATAAACCAACATGTAAAACTATATATATATATATATATTTATATTACTAGCCCTTTCATGAGTAATTAATGGTTCCTGGTTAAATATCCCATTAAGTTTTGGATAATCTTTAAAAACATACCAATACATCAATATAATATCTTTAATATTAATTGTATTTGGAGTATATGTAAAAGATAAGCTCTGGATTAGTATTAGATGTGTTTTTTTTATTTTATTTTTATTTACAAGCATATCTTTACTTTTAATATCTACTTTTTTAACTGCATTAGGCAATCTTTGATCAAATAAAAACATAATTTTTCCCTCTTTTTCAAATTCATCATCATCTTCACAGATACTTTTAATTCCTCATTAATTGGCTAATAAGTAAACCTTTTTTTAAAGGCAACCGGATTATAAGTATTTGCGTAGAGATATTAAATGTGCTTACCTCTTTTTAACATATCAAGAAATTCCATTTAATCTCTACTGTAATTTACTGTGTATTTTAACCCAGCAAAACTGTTTAAAAATTATACAAAACCCAAATGGGTAGTAACTGTGTGTATGATAGTTATAGATACCAACACAGAATGTGACTGAAGTGTTTTTCTTTCTCCTTTTGAGTGCTGAAACAGATCTACTGTAACTCTAGAACTCTGCATTGAGTTTAATCTATAGAAAACAGGAGTTCAATTATAAGATAAATATATTCTGCATTTTAGTTATTTAGTTTAACATTAATGTTGGTTTTTGCATTAATGAACTTTGTTTTTACATGGAAAAATGTAAAATACTTAAGTTCAGAATATGTTTTTTGTTCCTAACAAATACATATGACTTACCAAATCCTGTCATTGGTTATGAATTTAACCATATATGATCTAACTCTGCCTTGGCTTCACCATTAGACATGAGCTTGAAGTCATAATTAATCCAGTAATCAGGCATTATCAAAAACGGTAGGTTATGTTAGCGCACAGCAGTTTAGCGGTGCAATTTAACATTGTGATTTTTCTATGGAACAAATTTGCTGGAATTATCACAGAAGCTATTTGCGAACAGATCATTCCATGCTGAAAGCTTTCAATGAATGTGATTTACATGAATGAGATTTGTTTACCTATCCAAAAACAGCTGAGGTTTAGGATTGCAGTAGGTCTGTTCTGCATGCTGAAGTATCGTCTACGTTAGGGCTTCATGTTGTTATTAATCCACCTCTGTGTATGAGCCACAGTATATGTGATCTATATCAGTGTTCTTATATCTGTGTTATATCATATATGCACATTATTGTTCATTTGTATAGTTTATGTATGTGTTGTGTTATTTGAATAAAGTGATTCTGTAATGCGTGTTATTTTGTGCTGCTGTAATTCAGTCGAAGTTAAAGAACTAGTGATTACGCTAAAGCCTGTCTCATTCCATTCCCTAGTTCACAATGAAGAGGATTGTTCAATTTTGCCATTTTGTGTAATTGTTTGTGCATTGTTATTGTAGCTTTTAAAAAGAGCTGTACCATCATGAAATATTAGTTTGTGCTCCATTTCTGGTGATTTTCAAGGCTGTACTGTACTGACATCCGACAATATAGTGAGCAGCCTATGCTCAGTGGTGCTCGCTGGGATTTTTCAGTACACTAGGTGGGACAACTTGGTCAGTGTACTCAATACTGAACTGGGCAGTGGATTGAAACAAAAATAACTACATTTCCTGCTTATCTCTTACAGAAAGGGACGAAAATATTGCTGTTTGCACTAACATTATAACATGAGAGGTTTAAGCTGTTTAATCACTCTCTTTTTTTCACTTACTTACTTTTTCTTCTCAGTTCTAATCAGATTGCCACTACACTAAACTTGTGATGAGTGTCACAAAGATATGTTCACGTATGTGTGATGTGTTTTCATATATATTTCCTTCCCTTCGCATAGGTGAGAAGGTCATGGCTGACGATGAGTTCACTTGTGACCTCTTTCGCTTTCTGCAGCTCCTCTGTGAGGGACACAACAATGGTGAGTCCTGAATCTGCATGTGCAGTGAAATTTAACTGGAAAAAAAAAAGTTTATTCTGTCATTACTTGCACACTGTCATATTGCTTGAAACCAATACGCTGTTTTTTTTATTGTAAAACACAAAGAGTGAATTTCAAGAACCAAGGTTTAAGAGTTTAGGGAATGTTATTGTTGTACAAATTGACTGTTTAACCATCTGTGAGTTTACTTTAATTTAGACTTCCAGAACTACCTGAGAACACAGACAGGCAGCACCACCACCATCAATGTCATTATCTGTACAGTGGATTACCTGCTGAGACTACAGGTGATGTCATTTCCCCTTTGAACATTAAATACTCCTGAACTTGTAAACTGATGAAGTGTTGCTTTAAATGTTCATATCTGCACACTTATTAGTATTTTTTGGATGTTTATGTTCTCTTTGCAGGAGTCTATCAGTGATTTCTACTGGTATTACTCAGGAAAAGACATCATAGATGAACCAGGCAAGAGGAACTTCTCTAAAGCTATGACTGTGGCCAAACAGGTGTTCAACAGCCTTACTGAGTATATCCAGGTACATCATCTTATTTCCTTGATCATTAACATTAATATAAAATTAAATTGATTTTATGTTCTCCAAATGTAACTCTTACACAACCCCTTGTGTGTTTGAACAGCTGAATGCTGGAATTTTCTCCTGAGAAAACTTTGCTATGATTTTTTAGTGTTAAAAGTCAGCACATTAATTTCCTCTAAAACCACTTATCTGTCATCTATTTAAGTTGCCCTTCTGTTTCAGGGTCCCTGCACAGGAAACCAACAGTCCCTGGCCCACAGTCGCCTGTGGGATGCTGTGGTGGGCTTCCTACATGTGTTTGCCCATATGATGATGAAACTGGCTCAGGTAACCCATCTGAACTTGAATGCTCTGTTACCTACACATTTCTTGTCTGAATGCATTAGATCACATAGTTAAGATATGCAATCATGTACATGAAGTTGGCTTAGTGTTTTTTGTACAAGTAATTTTACAGCTTGCTTTGGGTAGTTTTTGTATCTCAGCATCTTTTATGTAACATAAAACCATATTGTACAGCTTCTCAGTAGATCTACATACTTTCTTCAGTAGCAAATGTGTTTAATTTCTACTAAAAGGGCTTATTTATTACTTTAGTTGCTAATAGGAAATGCATGTAAATGAAGTTGTTGTAGTTGCTTATGAACTATTTTTTAATGATAAGATTACAAGCTTAATTAAAGAGCATGCTACATGCCTTTTTCAAGCTTTTAACGAATGGTATGTTGGAATGAAATACTGTTTTTACTCTCAATGCTTTACTGATTAATAAAACTGTTTTTCATATGCCGTATGCAGGGAAGAGTATGTATCATTCTTATTTATCGATTGAAGTGGCTGTATTTGAATATCCCCTTTTATGTTCCAGGTGTTTGAACCCAGTTGGCCATCTTTTTTGACACACAATCTATTTTTAAATAATTATTTCTCTTCATTTAAAATGCCAATTTCTTTGAAATTTTCTGAATTGAAAAAAAAAAAATCTGCCAAGTATGCAAACAAGTGGGTCAAACAGCCTGAGAACAAATGCTAGTTAACTTTACCCAGAAAAACCATGTGGTTTTAGCTTTATGTGAATTTGCTGTTTTACCTCTTCTAAAATTCTGCCTTTGGTGTGAAGGTTTTTTTCCTTTTTTCTTTTTTTTTGTGATCTCTTGTGTGTATGGAGTGTTTCTGTTTCTAGAAATTAACCCCTTATTGTTACTGCATGCACTAACCTACATTTAAATGTTACAGTTTTTTAGATTATCCTCAACCAATCTGATAAGGTAACGTTTCTTATAAAGATGATAATGTATTTATTTTGTGATCATACCCTTAAATAGCAAGTTACACCCTCACAAATAATGAAGTTATGACCCCCCACCACCCCCCTTTAATAATTATGTTGCTATAATCACGTTGTTGTTTTTACATTGTGTATTTAAAAAAACATTGTTTCATTAAAATGTATATTTTATAAATTATACATTCTATATATATTTTTTTATAAAATCTGCTGATTTAGATTATAAATGTTATGGTACAGCTAATATGTCATTCTGGTTTCTTATAGGATTCCAGTCAGATTGGTCTTCTGAAAGAGTTGTTGGACCTTCAGAAAGATATGGTGGTCATGTTATTGTCTCTGTTGGAGGGTATGAAGAAAATCTTGCATTTATGTTCATCAGTTTCACATCATTCAGTCTAGACCTGATTACACTGTATTTGACAGGTAATGTTGTAAATGGCACCATTGCTCGTCAAATGGTGGACATGCTAGTGGAGTCATCCAGCAATGTGGAAATGATCCTTAAATTCTTTGACATGTTCCTCAAGCTGAAGGACATTGTTGCGTCTGACGCATTCCGCGACTATGTGACAGACTCTAGAGGTTTGATATCCAAGAAGGATTTCCAGAAAGCCATGGACAGCCAGAAACAGTACACACCTGCGGAGATCCAATTCCTATTGTCCTGCTCTGAGGCAGATGAGAATGAGATGATTAATTACGAGGAGTTTGCCAGTCGGTTCCAAGAGCCAGCGAAAGACATTGGTTTTAACATAGCGGTGCTGCTAACCAACCTCTCTGAACACGTTCCTCATGATATCAGGTTGCAGAACTTCCTCGAACAAGCTGAGAACGTTCTGAACTATTTCCGCCCATTCTTGGGTCGCATCGAGATAATGGGCGCCAGCAGGAAGATCGAGAGGATCTACTTTGAGATCAGTGAGGTGAATCGTAAGCAATGGGAAATGCCTCAAGTCAAAGAGTCCAAGCGGCAGTTCATATTTGACGTGGTCAATGAAGGTGGTGAATCGGAGAAGATGGAGCTTTTTGTCAACTTCTGTGAGGACACCATCTTTGAGATGAATATCGCTTCACAGATTTCAGAGCAGGATGAGGAGGAGAAAGAAGAGGATGATGAGGAGGAACCCGAAGGAGGAGATGGCGGAGATGAAGAGGGTGGTGGAGAGGAGGGCCAGCAAGAATCAAGCTCCGCCTTCGCTGATTTTATCCAAAGCATCATGAATTTCCTGGGAATGTTTACCTTTAGGAATATTCGGAGACAGTACCGTAGGATCAGGAAGATGACCATCAAGGAAATTGTGGTCAGGGTTGCTACCTTCCTATGGACAATCCTCATGGGCATCCTCCATTTCATTTACAGTGTGTGTAAAGGTTTCTTCCTGCTCATCTGGCATACACTTTTTGGAGGTGGTTTAGTTGAAGGGGCCAAGAACATCACCGTCACCGAGTTGCTGGCCAGCATGCCTGATCCCACACAGGATGAGGTGCATGGAGACCTACCAGGAGAACCAAGGGGCAGAGAGGAGCAGGACACAGGAGGTGTAACAGACTCAATGGAAGCAGGAGGGGGAGAGGAAGAGGATGAGGACATCCAGGAAAAAGACGGTGGGAAGATTCCTGGTATCGATACACCAGGTGGACTTGGAGATATGGGTGACACGACCCCTGTAGAGCCACCGACTCCAGAGGGCACTCCATTACTGAAGAGGAAAATGGTACGGTGCTTATTCAGCTGGGTTCCTAGTGTTCCTTCACTGATCTTCTACACAAAGATTATAAATTGTATGTGTCATGTTGGGCCTTGTTTTTTTTTTTATGCTGTAGCAACCAGAAGCAGGACCTGAGCAACCTCCTGTTGAAGAACATCCCCCTGAGCCTGAGAAAGCAGAGTGAGTAACTCCCAAATGAAGGGAAAACAGGATATTGTATTGTTTGTTTGATTTGTGGTGTTTGTTTTTCTAGATGTATTTACCATTTTAATGACCATCTTCTATGTGTAACAGCACTGAGAATGGAGAGAAGGCGGAGAAGGAAGCAGAGGTCAAGCCTGAGACGACACCAGAAGAACCAAAACCTGAGAAAGCCACCAAAGCCAAGAAGGAAAAGAAATCAGCCAAGGGGGCAGGATTTGAGCTCTGGAATGAATTGGATGTTCAAAGAAATAAATTCATGGTAGGAGAAAAATATATTTTTCTTCTAAATCTTAAAACAATGAGTTTTAGTTATGATTTAGAGGTTTGAATTTGCTGTTCATCTTTCATCTCCAC
Organism: Carassius gibelio; assembly: GCF_023724105.1. NCBI lineage: Eukaryota > Metazoa > Chordata > Actinopteri > Cypriniformes > Cyprinidae > Carassius > Carassius gibelio. Next base: position 8,581,535 of record NC_068380.1, on the reverse strand, counting down.
AGAACTGTTTGTCCCGTAACTTCTACAACCTTCGTTTCCTGGCTTTGTTCATCGCCTTCGCCCTGAACTTCATTCTTCTCTTCTACAAGGTCGGACAACTTTTTTTGATTTTCACACTGTTTTCCCATTTTAATTATTGGTTTCTTTATATGTCCTTTTGTTTAAATGTTTAATTTAATTCAGTCAAAATGGCATGCCTCGCAATAATTTTACTTTAAAACGCATATACATGTAATAATAAAATCTAATGTTCCTCCTTTTTGTTCTTTTTCCAGGTATCTGATACTCCTCAGTATACTGATGAGTTTGATGGCTCAGGTATGTTTGAAGGCTCTGGGCTGTTTGAAGGCTCTGGGGAGGACTTTGAGGGCTCTGGTGGAGAGGATGGAGCTGATGATGAGGATGAGGAAGGTCCAGTTTATTTTTTCCTGGAAGAGAGTACCGGATACATGCAGCCCACTCTGGCCTGCCTGGCCATTGTGCACACCATCATCGCTTTCTTATCCATTATTGGATACAACTGCCTCAAGGTTTAAACCACTGGATTTATATTTTACTTAAACTTAAACTTGTTTCATTATCAGACTTGAGATATCATGATGTCATGGTCTGTTAGATTCCACTAGTCATCTTTAAGAGAGAGAAAGAGCTGGCAAGAAAGCTGGAGTTCGATGGCCTTTACATCACTGAACAGCCAGAGGATGATGACATCAAAGGCCAGTGGGACAGATTGGTGCTAAACACACCGTAAGTGTGGAGAAAAGTTGAGTTGGATTCTGTTTTGAGGTAAAACTGGTTTTGCACATATGTGGTCCCTAATTTATGTCTCCTTAACACTCAAGGATGTTAGGACGGACTAAAAAGGGTTTGTTAGCAGACCTATCCAGCTGTTGTCATAGTTTTTCTTTAAAAAAAACTGTAATTAAAACTCTTTATTGCTGTTTTAGCTCTTTTCCCTCCAACTACTGGGACAAATTTGTTAAGCGAAAGGTAAACCAATATTGTTTCTGTTCATTGGCGTTTTGGTTTAAAATGAGTGTTTTTATGAAGCCATGATGTTCTTGTTTCCTTTGACTAGGTTTTGGATAAATACGGAGATATTTATGGACGTGAGCGAATTGCAGAGCTGCTGGGTATGGACCTGGCTTCACTGGATGTCAGCAAACAACAGACAGACAAGAAACCAGAAGAGCCAGACAACTCTATGCTTGCATGGTATTAAAAATAAATTACAAGTGACGTATAATTATTTGACATTTTAAGATATTACATTAAGGTTTCATGTTATTTCTTTGCCACTTAGTGGCACGATTGCAAAAAACAAACACAGATTTTTCAAGTATTATATTTTTGTTCCATATTATTTTTTAGGCTCACTGCCATTGACATCAAGTATCAGATCTGGAAATTTGGAGTTGTGTTCACAGACAATGTAAGTCATTTTTTTCTTCAGGTATTAAAATCTAAAGTATTTTCTAAAATCGCAGACAAAGTTCAAGTCAAGTGGCCTCAAGTGTTTCTTTATTTGCAGACTTTCCTCTACCTGGTGTGGTACACAGTTATGTCACTTCTTGGACATTACAACAATTTCTTCTTTGCTTGTCATCTGCTGGACATCGCAATGGGTGTCAAGACCCTGCGTACAATTCTTTCCTCAGTCACACACAATGGAAAACAGGTACAGTCAGTACAACAAAACTCAAACTGGTTGTGAAAATCTTACACAGCAGTTGACTGCGTTGGCTTGTTTCAGCTGATGATGACTGTGGGTTTGCTGGCTGTGGTTGTGTACCTCTACACTGTGGTGGCGTTTAACTTCTTCAGGAAGTTCTACAATAAGAGCGAGGATGAGGACGAGCCGGACATGAAGTGTGACGACATGATGACGGTTGGTCACTGCATTATACAACACTATTGGTGTCAAGTTGTCTTTAATTCTCCTTCTCTAATACAGTAAAACAAAATTTGTGTAAAACTTTTTGTTGGGGGTTGCTAATTTTTTTCTGCAAATTCTCCCCTAAACAAGCACCAGGTGTTTAATCCAGCACATCTCTCGCTCTTTCTCTTCCCAGTGTTATCTGTTCCACATGTACGTGGGTGTGCGGGCAGGTGGAGGTATAGGAGACGAGATTGAGGACCCAGCAGGGGATGAGTATGAACTCTATCGGGTGGTTTTCGACATCACCTTTTTCTTCTTTGTCATTGTCATCCTGCTGGCCATCATTCAAGGTGAGACTTATGTTTCTATTCAACTTGGCCTAGCAAATCTACCGCATTAAATCATTTGAATAAATTACATGTATGAATGGCTATGACATTTCATTTTCTGGATTAGATTGAAAACACTGTACTGCAATTCAGTGCGTGTTTGTCTGCACAGGTCTGATCATCGATGCTTTCGGTGAGCTGAGAGACCAGCAAGAGCAAGTAAAAGAAGACATGGAGGTACTGGGATCTTTATTGTTCAGTAAAGAAAAATACATATTAAGTTTTTAAATACTTAGATATGTATCTGTTTTCCGCTTTGCATTGCCAGACCAAATGCTTTATATGTGGTATTGGGAGTGATTACTTTGATACAACTCCACATGGCTTTGAGACGCATACTCTTGAAGAACACAACCTGGCCAACTACATGTGAGCGATTTGGGTTTTCTGCCACTATTCTGATGTTATACAATCTCTCAGACATCTTATACAGTCTCTCTCTCTTCACTAGGTTCTTCCTGATGTACTTAATCAACAAGGATGAAACTGAGCACACTGGGCAGGTAAGACGTGTCACAATGTTCATAAATATATATGAAAAGTTATTTAAATTCATATAGACGTGTGAATGTGTGTTTGACAGGAATCATACGTGTGGAAGATGTACCAGGAGAGATGCTGGGATTTCTTCCCTGCTGGAGACTGCTTCAGAAAACAATATGAAGACCAGCTTGGATAAATGTTTATTATGTTTAGTACGTAGCCTTTAACAGTAGTATGATGTTTGTGACAATCCATGTTTTATGTAAAATTACACATAGAAATAATGTTGAGTTGACTTGCACAATACCAGAACATTATACTCTATATATACACTCAAAATGCATGATATTTATTTATAGTAAGTTTCTCTTTTTCTTTCTTTCTTTTTAAGTATCTGCTCATTTAAAATATTCATGTGCCTAAGACCTGTTCTAGTGATTCTTCAGCGTGTGTCACAATCTTTATTTCATAAATGTTATTGTTATTGTATTTGACGTTCTTGCAGTCTAAGCATCCCATTTCCAGATGAGCTCAAACATCAAAATGTACTGTGAAAAAATGAAAAACAAAAATTATGATTTTATCAAAATATGCAAGTAATCATCACAGACATTGTGAATTTGAATGTTTTTATTCTGAGATTGTAAAAGCATTACATTAAGCATCACACATTAAATAGCAAATTCACATTCTAAATGTTAAAAGTCTCAAAAGTATGTTGAATGTTGTTTTAAAATTGTGACATTTTATCAGAGTACTACAGATGAGCAACACACCAAAAGTGCAAAGATAAATCCCAAAACACACAGAGAATAGACCATTAATCGGGATACATATTCTACAAATATTGTTTTATTTTAAGATTTCAGGTGCCTTTGTATGGCCTTTTATGATATGTTAGGATAAAGATACTATACATGTAAAACAAATATATATTTATACACACACACACACACACACACACACACACACACATATATATATATATATATATATATATATATATATATATATGGCTAGCAAAACTGAATGATCTAAAAAAATATATATGCAACTACATTAAGAATCACAAATGGCACTTGGCTAAATAATCATATAATAGGTTTGTAAGTGATGGGATTTCCCCACCAGTACAAAAACCTGCTTCCAGAAATTACTTAGTACTAAATATAAATGTTATCACAGACACATCTTTCACTTTGATACAACAGTCGCTGCTTGCAAAAACACTAATCTTAAAGAAGCAGTCCTTCTAGCGACCCTAAAGAATTCTCACCTACATTCCTATGGAAAACAACTAACATAACACTGTGAAGAAAATCATTTTGATAAACTGAACAGGAGCAAACAATATGGGGGAAAAAATAAACATTAAAACACAACTACTATGCTACAACTCCACCTGACCTATTAACAAAAACCAACTCCAAACTATGTGAAGCATACAAAAAAATAACACTATTTCAATTACAAACACTACATTACCCAGGTTACACATAAAAAAGAAAAAGCTATTGAATGTTCATCATTTCTTGTTTTGAACTAATTAATAAGGTTTCAAAATGCCAATATTGGATTAGTCTGGGATTCATCATGTAACACATGCAAAACCCCTTCTTCAGATGGAAATATTTTTCTTTTCAATCAAGATTGTAATTTCGAATCTAAATTTCAAAGACATTTGATTGCCACAGATCAAGATAAAGATTTAGACTGGACTATCCACTTGCGATAGATCTTGGGTTTGTGGGGTTTCGGCTGATCCAGGTATGGTGGAGGTTGATGAGTAGCTATGCATGCCCTCACATGATGACAGATCTGTTGGGTTTGACAGGATGCTTTCGCTGTCAGTGCTGGACTGGGACACTATAATGTACTCGCGCACAGGGCAGGCACGCTCCGTGAAATTGGGTTTGAAGCCATTCTCCAGATCTTTAGGCATGGACAGCCATTTCTGTATGACAAAAAAAAAAAAAAAGATTAATTCTCATTTACCCTTTTTACCACTATGAATTAAAGTACAAATTCAAGGATGGTACATGATGTAAAAAAGAAAAACTGCTGCTTACCTCAACATTGCCATCATAATTGTCAAAAAGGGCTGTAAGGTAATTGCTGACATGTCGTCCTGCGTTTGGCACCACTGGTATTAAAATGATTCTTAACCTAAGGAACGTTAAACATTAAATTATAAATAAAACACTTACATTGAATTAAAAGATAAAGAGAATTTTACTGTGGAAAATTAAAATACAATGTTAAAAAAAAAAACTGTTAAAGGACCAAAAAAAAAAAAAAAGCTTCAAACCTCTCATTTTGGACGAGCAAGCAAGAGAGTGTGATGAGAATTATTGTGGGTCCTGCTATATACAGCACCAGTGACGTCACAGACATGCTAATCGGAGTCTCTGGGGAAAAGATTTGTCATTAAGGCCACTGCTATAGATTTCATAATTGATTTTTAAATCTGGCAACATCTTTTTTAACATGTAAAAGTTACATATTGCTCCTTTAACTGACAGTCCAGTACCACACTTGCAGTCTTGGCCACTTGAGACTTTGCACTTGACAGGAAGATTGTTCCAGTTTTAGTGTTCAGTGGCATTCTGACTCCTAAGTGGCATTTGAGACTAAGCGTATCTCATCATCTTTCATGTGTACACTTAATTACATAGGCTGAACTGAATAGACATTTTTAAGTATTGAAAATCAAAATGTGCAAATAACAATTTGCAAATAGCATTTTTACAATACTACACGGTGCATCATATGTCAACAAGTGGTCAAGTGCAAAGACTGCAAGTATGGATATTGAGAGCGTCATTTATATTAATTATCAAACATGAAACTGGTTGTAGAAAGACTTCATGGCAAATTCCTCACTATCAAAATGCAAACAAATCATCCAGTCTGGTGGTGATGTATTAAGGAAAGCATGCAAATATAACGACACAGGCAGAGAAGTCTGTTCTGATTGGTTGTTCTAAAGAGGTGTCGATAAGACGCTTGTGACTGTGACTGTCTACAGCAGTGGTTCCCAACCTTTTTCAACTCGCGGCCCACACAACCAAACACATATGTTTGCGCGGCCCACTTCAAAAAAATTAACTGACCCCGCTATTGTTGGGTTAATAACTTAGTACTCAGAAGCTAGATTTTAAACTGTATTTATTGAATAAACATGGACAAAAAAAAAAAACTATCGCGATTTTTTTTATCAATTTTGCAATTGTGACACACACCGATATGCTTTTACAGTCATAAATGCATTCAGGATTAATTTTAAACATATTTCCAAAAGAAAACCAATCAGAGCTTTATCAAAAAGTTGTAACATCTCTAGAACAGACATAAGTCAAAATTATCACTATAGTGAAGATGTAAAAAAATGTATAGACTTGTGGCAAAAAAAAAAAAAAAAAAATCCTGTATAGAGGTCGGGATCGTTGCGTCACGTCGCAATGCATTGTGGGAATCGCGGTACAGAAGTAGATGTACTGTATAGTAGGCATTAGGTAACGTTGGTCATTTGGTCATTAATTTTGATTATTTTTTGGAAAATGGTTCAGTATTGCTGTATTGTGAACTGCTGTAATCGGTTTCATGATCGACAGGGCAAACGCCTCGTGAATCATATTAGTTTTCAACATTTTCCTACTTGGAAAAAAAACACAAGGTGTCTGAAATCACCAAGAGGCGTCAGATGGCTTGGGTCGCCACTGTACGGAGGGAAACCATCACCTTCGATAATATTATAATACATAGTTATGGTGAGACATGTTGTGTATGGTCTCTCTCTCTCTCTCTCACATACACACACACAAACTCATTACGTTTTCTCTAGTTTTTGGCCAGTAAGGGAGTCAGTTTAGTGTCTGTATTTTTTGTTTAAACATTTTCTTTTGACCCAATCCTGAACTTAATTTGCTTTTTGATATTTTTGTGCTGACTGTATTTAACAAATTTGAACAACTTGTTTAAAAAAAAATAAAAAACTGGAACAAACTTCAAAATAGGAAGTTAAGCGTCTTGTTTTGGTGAATGGTGGGTTGTGTCTGAGGTGAATGTTCGTCAATATTATACCGGATTACAGAACTACCGGAGGAAAACAGTGGATTTTTGCAAGTATGATAGGTGAGTAATTACTCCTGAAGTGTAACAAACCCGCATAGACAAGCTTCATAGCTCGCAGAATCTGATAAGTGTGTGTGTGTCACCACTGATGCTTGGTTAATGTTAACATTTCCTTAGTGAAAAAGATTGTTTTCTCCACGTTTAATTTGCAGATCCATTTATGATCTGCAGGTGAGCCTCCAGTGACTTTTTAAAAAGTGAAAGTGACATTTTTAAATTGATCGGAGGTGTAAGCGCTCACTCCACAGACCCGGTAGGATAAATTATCAGGGAAACTGAGGCTTGGTAAACTTTCATGTGTTCATAGGGATCGATTCCGCCTACAACCTCTTTTTTTTTTTTAAGTAGCGTTGTTTGGCTTCATTATTAAGTTTGTCCGTATAGGTATAGGCAACTTTTTTTGTCACGTTCTATAACTTTTTCTGGATACTGGCTATTATCTTATTACAAACCTGCTTTGCGATGCCTCTAAAATGGCCGCCGTTACCCACAATGCACCATTCCATGACGTCTACGCCCGAGCTCTATACAGGGACTTTTTTTTCTTTTTTGCCATGCATTCTTCATAGAGCTCATTAATTGTAGCGGTGCCTCAGGTGTTTGCAGTGTGTATACAGTAGGCTATGTGTTTGCAGTCAGCAGTGAGAGCGCATAAATATAACGCGAAAGCACATTAAAATAATGCACGAGTGCGAATCTCTCTGTTCGCACGCAGATTTCCTTTGCTCGTTCACACTTAAAACGTGTCTCCTCTCACTTAAACTGCATCCTGTTCACTAACAAATTCACTCTATGCTCATGTGTTGGACATGAATTATTTTCGCACATTTTTATTTCTAGCCTTTTACCGCAGTGAGAACGCTCTGATCCGTCAACATTGGCTCAGAAAAAAGGCGCATCACAGACAGTGTGTGAACCTGGAGTTAGGCATATGCCCAGTCTCTGTTCTCGCGCTAGGCGCAATGCATTCTGATTGGATCAGATAGCATACTACGGGAGGTCAGGGCCACGGAAAACTGTGCTATAAAGCGATTTAGAAATCGCGCACGCTCAAATCGTGATTTTAGGACGTTTCCTTTTAATCGCACAGCCCTAGAATGGACTGCAAATGAACAGAAAATAATTGGCGGCCAACCTGCAATACCACTAGTGGGCCGCGGCCCACAGGTTGAAAACCACTGGTCTACAGTTCTTCATCCTTTTCATTTCCAGCATACTAGTAATTTTAGACAGATAAAGAGCTGAGAGACTTATAATACAGATAGTTAACTTTACCGGTGTTATTGTTGGCCTTTAAAGATCCCCAGTAGACAGGCTCACTCCAGTCGCTCCAAAACATGGACTCTCCGCATGAATTCTCTATTCGAGCCCTGACCTGGAACTCATACCGCTTTTTTGTTGGAAAAGGCAAAGTGAAGGAGGTCCTCTTGGCTGCTTTGGAATTCTAGGGAAGAGAAATGTTAATTGTGCCGTGATTTGTGTTGTTTGGTGTTCAGACGACCACAAGGTGAGAAGCATAACACTTTATGCAACAGTTAACTTACCGTTTACCGTTTAATAAGAAGTTTCAACAAGATGTAACACATGGCATAGTAGCAGTCTTTTTGTATAATTTTTATTATATATTTTTTTATGTCCAAATGGCTCTATGGACCCTTTTCACTAGACTGTGATGACGTGTTTAACGGTCATCAGCATCGTAAATCTTCGAAAGTTTTTTAGAAATATTTATAAAATATTTATGTACAATTATAACACCATTCTTTGTTTAATCACCTTTCCATCACATTACAAAAAACATTTAACGCTAGTGTAAGGGTGTTTCTAATGCAGCGGAGAGAAGGTAAATTTGACATTGTTCGCTATTATCTATAATTGTGTCTCCTATTCACTACTCCTCAAGTTAACCCAACTAAGCCTTCTTGCTGACGAGAAACCCGGAAATGTGAAAAAGGTTTTTGGACGTCTCTCTCCGCATGTTACGTCATTAAGCCGGTAGGTGGCGACAGGTGACTTGACTTTTTCAACAGCAATTAATACGAGGATAAAAACAAGTGATATTTTGTTAAGAGTCACCGAATCATTCACTCAATCGAAACATAAGTTCAAAACCCCTTGTCCAAATACCCACACCTGTGGTCTTTCTTGAGAGGGTGTGTGAGATATGAAGTAAGCAAGACCCAGGTCTTAAAAACGCCAAAGTGCATTGCCCTATAATAATGCAAACCGAATAATCCTGTAAATAAACCTTTCCAATGTTTATTAAATATTAATAAAAAGTATATATTACATTTAATTTGGTTGTATAACAAAGAGTTGCAGGTTTTATTGGTGCAAATGAGTAGAGATATTTATTCTGTACAATTCTGTATTGCTTTTATCACTTAATTAGGAGCACCACAAAATTAAATTGTGTCACGTGTTATAGGGACTACTGAGACATTTAGAAGCTGATTTTAAAAAGCAAAGTATTGAAAGTAAAAACAAATCTCTGTAAGCGCTTGCATTTTTACAACATATAAGTACATCCCTAACAGATAACGAAAAGTTGTACACACACTTAATTTATTTATTGGTTTTCGTGCTCACTTGAACACTTGGAACTAATACAGGAAATACGTCATATAAGTGGTCAAGTGCAAAAGACCGCAAGTGTGGGTATTTGGACATGGCAAAAAAGGCAGTAGTTATTTGGAAATGAGTCAAAGACGAAAAGGGTTTTTCATAAGAACAATAAAAGTATAATACGAAAGAATGAGAATGTGGAAAAAATAAAGAATATGTTCTGTTTAATTTAAACTTTTTCTTAGCGAGAAAAAAAAGACTACCATCATTTAGTGAAACAATAGTCTAAAGTTTAGTTTAGTTTTCTAAAACTAGTGTCATACCTTCCAGGCATTGTTGTCCGTCCTGTAACGAATTTCACTCTCAGTGCAGTCCCTTGTAACATTCCAGTACAGCCACAGTTCAGCATCTTTTTTCTCCACCACAGACAGTTTGAATGGAGGGTTAAGCTTCACTGATTAGAAACACATTATGTAAAGTATCAATCCATCAGCCGGCCATTTCCATTAATTATTATCAAGTCATAATAAATATGAATAATTTCTAATACCAGATTTAATCATGTTATGTTGCTGCTCTGTCACCAAACTGCCGTTGTCACTGTACAGCCATGTGTTTAAAGTATTAAACCGTTGTGATGTGATGAAGGGCAAAATGCAGCCCACGTTAACACCTTTAATCTGGACATAGTTAGAACACTCCAGAATTTGGCTATGAGTAAACCTAAGAGAAATTACATTTTAATGTCAGTCCTGAAATTTGCATCCAAAAATGCAGGTTTTTCTATTTTGTTCAACATACTTACATGCTCTTGAAACTGTAACTGTGCTCATGCTCACTCCACGTGCAATTAACATAGTCCAGATTTATGATAAGGCAGTTTATTTCTGGGTAAAGAAGAGAGAAAGTTAACATTTGAATTCATCTTTATTTTGAATTCTAATGCACATCATATATAAATGACAGCTTGTAATGCTTATAGTGAGTCAGAGGATGTTCAGACTGTGATGACTGGAAAGAAACATACATACAGGAAATATGGATGTTTTCAGTCAAAAACACTCTTTTATAACTTCTTACTGATTTAAATTCAATTGTAGTCTTGCATAAGATTTCTTAGATTTTTCTTTGATTGTCATTGTATGAAAAACAGGAACAAAAATGTTGTTAGGCTCATGTTGCGCGTGTTCATCATGGCCACAGACCAGCCATTTTGGAAAGCAAGCATCTGAACATTTGTCAGCTCTTCAGCGACAGGTTGCTGCTGAAAGCTTTCACAGTTTCCTGAGGAGTATGGAATGGTCTCCTCAGCTGATGAAACATTCTCTGCCGCCAGACTTTTTAGGCCCTATATATGTTAACATATTTGATTTCAACATCTTAACTGTTGTAGAACCACATACTTCCGTAGTTTTAGATAGTATTAAAAAACCACAAAAAAGGGGAAGAAATGAATGAAAAGTCAACAAACCCTACCGTTTTGTTTAATAGTTTTGAAATTAATTCTGTAAACCTTTTATTTTTTTAATACTAGGTATCATGTGTTTTGTAAATGCGACACGATATAAAATCTAAATAATAAGAAGAAAAAACTACATTTCATTTCAGAATTGCGTAATTGTAAAATACTCACTTGGCTGGGATGCTGAAAATGCAAATGAAGGAATGTTCCCGAGGAAAAGACTGACTAAAAATAATATCATCTTGGACAGGTCACATAACGCACCTGTTGTTTTAGGTTTGTTTCAGTCTGTCGTTTCCAGCCACTCTCTGTGTGGGCTGGCGTATGTCTGTGAGATTTCCTGTTCAAGAGAAGCTATATTTTGCTGAATGCCTGTTATTGAAATTAAATGCTAAATATGTGCATGGAATTAAATAGGCATTAAAAATTTTAGAACATTTTATTTAGATTTTTCAGAATTCACTTTTAAATAAAAACATATTTTTATAAGAAACCTATACTAAAATATGCTATAGTAACATGTTTTAAGGAATAAACATATATATTCTGGCCTTTAGTTATACATAACTGTATATAACATTCAGGTACAGCAAAATAAAATAATAATAATTTAAAAATAAATCAATAAATCAATCAAAAATAATCCACATAAGAAATTATTCTAAACAATCTCCTGTCTCAAAACTAGTGCTATCATAGAGTTGGTGGCTATATATATATTAGTCTTTTTTGCATCATGTCGAAGATACTGTGATAAATCACTATTACTTTAAACTGCATTTTAAAAAACAATAAAAAATTAAAATACAATTATCAGAAAAATCACAGTTCGATTTTCCCCTCAGTTGTGAAGCCCTATGAAAATAATTGAGGTACTGATAAAACAGGACAGGGATCTGTTATAATTACTGTTAATAATTTGCTAGCTGACCTTTCTAAAGGGTATTTCCTCAGACTTCTGGGCAGCTGGGTCATCCAGCAATGTGGTGTGAGTTGCGGGAAGGGTTTCTGTCACTGGCCCCATTTAAAACCAAAAACACAAATGAAAGCGGAATATAGACTGTAAAAACCTGAAAAGTCATTTCAAGATCCCTTTTTATTTTACCTAGTAAAGGAGTATGTTTAAAAACCTCAGTAGATCCTACTTATACAAAAACATGAGTTCTGTAAAGGACGAAGACTACAGTAAAGGTGCACTGCTGCTCTCTAACCTGCTAGACTCAGGTGTGGGATCCAGCAAGTGTGATCTCAGATATGATCATGCCATTTGAGTACACGTCAGCCGGTGACACATCCAGCTGCCCAGAAACCCACAGTGATGTCTCTTACTTTCAATATGACAGAAATCAAGCTGCTGATTATATAAAGAATTCAAACTTAGAAAAATCAATTAGATCAAAGATAAAGATTTTAGCATGCAACGAGGGGACCTCTTGTAAAGCAGAAGTGGTAAGGATGGGATTCACACTGAAAGAACAGACGTATTTCGGTGCAGACTGAAACTCCCTAGAACTGTCGATCGTGTTAGGCTGTTAGGATGGAAAAAGCAAATGTAATGTAAGAAGAGATAGATGACACTGCAAATAATCACATTTCTCAATACTTTAAATTAATAAACTTACAGTCTTTTTACAGTCATTTGACTGAACTTTATGAAAGTCATGACATTTGCCAAGTATGGTAACCCATACTCAGAATTGGTTTTCTACATTTAACCCATCCAAGTGCACACACACAGCAGCAAGAAGTGAACACACACCCTGAGCAGTTATATATCCAATGCCCGGGGAGCAACTGAGGGTGATCAAGGACACTTCAGCCATGGGTATTGAGGGTGGAAGAGAGCACTGTTCATTAACTTCCCCCCACCTGCAACTCCTGCCAGCACAGACTCGAACCTGCGACCTTTGGGTTACAAGTCCAATTCTCTAACCATAAGACCACAGCTGCCCCCTATATCATCATCTGAAAAGGAGTGAAAGGATAGGAGAGTTTTGTATAGTGATTATCAATATATATATACATTGTTATTATTTATGTATTTTATATTATTTATATTTTTATTATGTGTTTTTTTATTTACATTGCATATGGTTTTGTGCTGCTGCTGATAGTTCATAGTGAATTAAATTTGAAGTGACATATTTGTGTAAAACATAATAAAATAAATACCAGCTGACTTTTGAGTTCCACTGACGTCCACTCTTAAGTGTATAAACGAGGCTGAAGTTTGGATTTACTCTAATGAATAGTGTAGAAAGGCTCTCCTGCACAAAGCCATGAGTCGGAGGTTTGAGGATAATTGCCAGACTCTGACATGATTAACCTGAATGAGTACCTTAGTCATGAAATATTTATTTATAATACATATATATATTTACATACATCTCAGCATGAGAGAATGTGAGGGTTAGCAACTGTGTGTGAGAATTTGCAGATATCAATCCTCTTTCAGTGCTACACAAGCACTGCATGATACCATTTATCAGTTTCACCTTCCTGCAGATGAAGCTTAACAGATGAGGTTGAGCTCTTCAGAAATTCTCGTGCTGAAACTCGACACATTTAACCTGCTGCTCATCCTGAACAAGAATACTGGTGCCCTCCTAATAGAGAGGAAACCGGAAGATGTGGTTTAACTTACGTCACCTAATATATGTCACACTGTTTCTAATGAAAAGCCTATTCTGGTCTGGCAGGAAACACTATTTTGGGCTTAAAGAGAACTTGCACGTATCACTGCAGGTTTGGAGATTCAATTCACTCATTTGTATTATTCTAATTGAACACAAAAGTATATAAGTCAAATGGACAGAATCCTCTTTAAGATAATAAAAATGAGACGTAACTATAGAGTTTTGTTTTGGTGGATGTTTATGACAATCATTCTATTTTCAGGTCGAAAGCGCAATGTTCTGTATGGAGGACCAAAAAAAATACATAAATAATAAGTTAATAAATAAATAAATGTAATAAAAGGAAAATAAATAAATAAATGATGTGATAAAAATGAAAATTATTCATTTGAAATAAAATGCAATCCTGAATTATATTTTAAATTCCTTTTTCCTTTATGTATTTATTTGACATTTATTTTTATTCTTTTTAACTTTTATTTACATTTTTATATGTAATTTATTTATTTATTTTTAAATGTATTTGTTCATGCATTTATTTATTTATTATATGTATTTATTTATTCCAACATGTATTTATTTCCAGATTAATTTTTACTTTTCCATGTGCAACAAATGAAGGAGATGGTCCTTGTAGATCGGCCGGTGAATTGGTTTTAAAAGTAATTTAAAATATAAATTCACGATTCAATTTAATTACAAATGAACTATTTTTGTTTTTATAACATTATTTATTTATTTTACTTTTATTACATGTATTTATTTATCTATATATTCATTTATTTGGTTTTAATTTCTGCAGGTTTAGTCCTCCATAGGAAGTGCAACGTTCTGTTCCACGTCATTCTATCAAATGACGCGTAGGTTCAGGAAGGCAATTGGCACATCCTCAAGCTATGCAGAGGTCAGACAGATTTGGCCACAATATCAAAAAGATACTATGTCTACTTTTAAAGCAACTGATAGCAAAATTTTGGAAGAAATAGTGCAGCACCTAAAATCATCAACCTGCTATCTTGACACACTTCCCACATCTTTTTTCAAAAGTATGCTTAACTGTTTAGGAGCAGATCTCTAGATGTGGTGAACGCCTCACTTCTTTCTGGGACATTTCTAAACTCCCTGAAAACTGCAGTTGTTAAGACCATCCTGAAAAAGAGCAATCTAGATAACACCATTTTGAGCAATTATAGACCAATATGTAATCTTCCTTTTATAGGCTAAATTATAGAAAAGGTAGTTTTAATCAGCTGAACAAATACTTAAATGGATACCTGGACAATTTTCAATCTGGTTTCCGACCGCATAACAGCACAGAGACAGCACTCATTAAGATAATAAATGATATTCGCATAAATTGTGACTCAAAATATCGATGATGGTTTTGCTAGATCTCAGTGCTGCGTTTGACACTGTTGATCATAACATACTTCCACAGAGACTGGAAAACTGGGTCGGGCTTTCTTGGATGGTACTCAAATAGTTCAGGTCATACTTAGAAGGGAGAGGCTATTATGTGAGTAAAGGAGAGCATAAGTCTAAGTGGACGTCCATGACATGCGGAGTCCCACAAGGCTCAATTGTTGCACTGCTCTTGTTTAGCCTGTATATGCTCCCACTAAGTCAAATAATGAGAAAGAACTACTGATCTATAATATAGAACTAGATTGCTCATGATCTCACGTCGGTTTGAATGTAACTCAATAGTGCTCTCTGTCTGTAGGGATTTGTAAGATGGTGGATCGAACACTTCTGGTGGCTTCATTGCCTGTTGGCAATTTAGAACACGATGAGCGATCCAGTCATATATAGATCAGTGTAAAGAACCAAATTGCCTATCACAGCTATGCTGATGATACCCAGATTTACCTTATCTCAAAATGACTACAGCCCCATTGAATCCCTCTGCCAATGCATTGATGAAATTAATAGTTGGATGTGCCAGAACTTTCTTCAGATAAACAAGGAAAAACTTGAAGTTATTGCATTTGGAAACAAAGATGGAAGTTTTCAAGGTGAATGCATACCTTGACTCTAGGGGTCAAACAACTAAAAATCAAGTCAGGAATCTTGGTGTGATTCTGGAGACAGACCTTAGTTTCAGTAGTTATGTCAAAACAGAAACTAAATCAGCATACTATCATTTAAAAAACATTGCAAGAATTAGATGTCTTAGAATTAGAAGTCTTGGAGAAACTTGTTCATGCTTTTATCACCAGCAGGGTGGACTATTCTAATGGTCTCCGCACTGGCCTTCCAAAGAAGACCATTAGACAGCTGCAGCTCATCCAGAACGCTGCTGCCAGGATTCTGTCCAGAAAATCTGAGCATATCATACCAGTCCTCAGATCCTTACACTGGCTCCCAGTTACATTTAGGATTGATTTTAAAGTACTTGTACTTTATAAATCACTCAATGACCTAGGACTGAAATATATTGCAGATATGTTCACTGAATATAAACCTAACAGACCACTCAGATCATTAGGATCGAGTCAGTTAGAAATACCAAGGGTTCACACAAAACAAGGGGAGAGATTTGGTGTGCTAAGAGATCAGATGTGCTAAAACATTAGTCACATTTAAATCTAGACTCAAAAATCATCTGTTTAGCTGTGCATTTATTGAATGAGCACTTTGCGATGTCCGAACTGACTGCTCTGTATTTTATATAAAATCATATTCTATTTTTAACTGTTTTAAATTCATTTTAAATAAGTAATTTTTTTTAATAATCTCCAAAGTTCAAAATTGCTTGTTTTTATTTTTGTTATTTTTTTTCTTCATGATTATTTTACTTTCTTTTATGTAGATAACTTTGAATTACCATTGTGTACGAAATGTGCTATATAAATAAACTTGCCTTACCTTTCTTAATGTTTAATGAGTTAGAAAAAATTCTGAAGAGTTTATTATTATGGAGTATATTATCCTGAAGAGTTTGTTATTGTGGAGTTTATTATTTTGAAGAGTTAATATTGTTGGACTGGTTGTTGTTTGTACTGTTTCTACTCATGACAAGAAATACACGTAATAAAAAAAGAAATATTGGAAAATAATTACCTCATATCGAGTTAACTTGATCTGAACATCTTTTGTGTAATATGTATCATGTATGTATTTGATATAATTGAATGCGTATCCGTAATAGTTAAATTACTTTGTAGTAAACTAACAAGGAGTGAAAAATAAGTCCACACTATTTAGACAGCAACTTGAAGTGGCTTTTATTTTGAATACGTCATTTCCGGTGGAAATATTCTCAGTAACGTAACTGTTGCTGTCGTATCCGCGTTCCTGTTTACTGAATCAAGAGTAAGTATCATTTGGATAATTAGATAGTGAAAATGATTTTTGACTATGAAATGATGATTTTTTTGTTTGTTGTAATTCTTCCTGTTGCATGTATTATTAATTTCACGACGTCTCCGCCTTAAATTCATTTATTATACAGCTTGCTCGCACAGCTTGCTAGAATATTCTTGGAGCGCGGTGTTGTGGGTGTCATGGCAACAAACGCAAACACAGTGAAGCGATAGTCGAGTTTCCTCAACACTTGTCTGTTGTTGTGGTCCAGCGGTTATATACGTACTTTGTCTTCAAATCTCAGATTTATTACATATCCGCACAGGACAAATTCAGCAGCTGGGAGATGGTTCTGCTGCACGTCAAACGAGGAGATGAGAGTCAGATTCTCTTCAGTACTACAGTGGATATCTCGATTGAGACACTGACCCAGCAGGTCTGCGCTGTCTATAATGGGAGATTAAAAGTGGACAGGATCTGCTCTGGTATGACAATAATGTTATGCACGCTTATGCTCTAAAATAGAACAAATGCATCACATTCTTTGGGTTCAGCTGGGTTATGTTCTTGGCAGACAAATTAATTTCCTAAAATGCATGTATTGTGAACTTAAGTCAGTTTCTAAAACACGTGTGAAACGTTTGATTTGATATTATAGCATTAAAACATGGAATAATTTTTATGTCTCCATAGAAATTCCAGAGCTGGCAGATCATGGCATCTCTCTTCCACTGAATATGCAAGGCCTGACCGATGATCAGATCATGGAGCTCAGACTAAAGGATGAATGGGAAGACCGCTGTATTCCCAGCGGTGGTGCTGACTTTAAGAAAGATGAGCTTGGACGGCGAAATGGACATGGTAGCCCTGTCACATTTAAAGTTTACATTTGAATTGCCCAATTAGTTGGTATGACTAAACTCTTACTTTCCATTTAGCTCCAAACGAGAAGATGAAAGAAGTTTTAAGGAAAACTGTGGAGGAAGCCAAAGCTTTAATCTCAAATGTATGTAGCTAATTCTAATATGTGACCCTGGACCACAAAACCAGTCTTCAGTGTCAGTTTTCGATGTATACATGAAAGCTGAATAAATAAGCTTTCTATTGATGTATGGTTTATTAGGATATGACAATATTTGGCCGAAAATCTGGAATCTGAGGATACAAAAAAAAGAATACTGAGGAAATCACCTTTAAAGTTTCCAAATGATTTCTTAGCAATGCAAATTACTAATCAGAAATTAAGTTTTTATATATTTACCTTGGGAAATTTACAAATAATCTTGATGGAACATAATCTTTACTTAAAACCCTAATGATTTTTGGCATAAAAGAGAAATCGAAAATTTTGACCCATACAGTACAATGTTTTTTTTTTTGGCGACTTAAGACTGGTTTTGTTGTCCAGGGTCACATATAGAATACTTCTAAACCTAAAAATGTTGTTAGACTTTTGATATGTTTTGTGATGTATGTATTTATTTACTCTAAAGAAACAAGTACAAGCAAATGTCTGCGTTACCATGGATATGGTCAAAGAAGCTTTGGATCAGTTGCGAGGAGCTGTGATGATAGTTTACCCAATGGGGCTGCCTCCACATGATCCAATAAGGATGGAGTTTGAAAATCAAGAGGATCTTACCGGAACACAGGTAACTGGAATCTTTTCTGCCTTTCTTAAAGAATGAGTCCACTCAAAATTAAAATGATGTCATCGTTTAGTCACCCTGGTGTTGTTTTTAACCTGTATGACCTCCTGTCTTCTGTGGAACAAAGAAGATATTTTAAGAAATGGTTCTCTCTTTTTTTATGTCCATACAATGGAAGTCTATGTTGTTTGGTTCCCAACATTCTTCTAAATATCTTCTTTTGTGTTCTGCAGAAGAAACAATATGAGGCTGAGGAAATGATGACAGAATTTAAATTTTTAGGTGGAATATCGCTTTAAGCAACTACATGCACATTGTTTAATAAAACAGACCAGTATAATTTTCTTTATTTGTTTGATGAACATAACAAAGTCTGTAATACTGATATGAAGGCTCTCCTCTGCAGGCCTCATTACAGGTGATCCCAGAAGAAGAGGCTCAGCTGTGGTGGGCATCTAAAGAACTGCAGAGGGGCAAAAAGCTGCAGGATTATGTTGGGAAAAATGAGAAAACTAAAATTATTGTGAAAATTCAGAAAGTAAGTGTTTGGTGTGAATTTCAGTTTTAGTTGTTTACCTTAATCAGATTTTTAAACTTATCTTCAAAGAATTAAATTTGGCCGTGAATTTCCATATAGATGTTTTGACTTAATGAAATGAAAACTAAACACCATTGTTCACACATTCATTTCAGAGAGGCCAGGGTGCCCCAGCGCGAGAACCGCCAGTGAGTGAAGAAGAACAAAAAAAGATGATGCTGCACTATTACAAGAGGCAGGAAGAACTAAAAGTGAGTGGTCTCTAATTAACCCCTTTTTTATTTAATATTCTAGTATGTTGTACACACTCTCTCTACACACACACACACACACACACACAAATAGGTATAATTAATTAATATAACATATCTATTTATTTTTGTTATTTTAGAGCATTTACCATTGTTTTGGTCTGTTTTGTTCTTGTTTCTAGAAACTAGAAGAGGGAGATGATGACTCGTATCTTCAGTCTGATTGGTCAGACAGACAGGCTCTAAAAAGACAGTTCCAGGGACTCACAAATATCAAATGGGGCCCAAGATAGATGAACAGAGAAAATCACAATCTACAGTCAATTGTCTCCAATTGTCAAATCAGAGTTCTCTAGACTCTACTGCTGCTGTTTTTATGCAATTTGGTGCTTTCATTATATATGAAAGGTATTTATGAGACTGTAAATGTGTGTTAATGCAAAGTGAGAGACATCAGATTTCTCTGTTCTGATTCATTGGCAGAAGGATGCAACACCTTTCCTCTCTTTGTCTGTGCCTCTGGCAGTTACTCAATTGAAACTTGATGCTGTTTAAAGACAGGATGTTGCCGTGCAACTTTAAGGATCGCACCACAGAGTTCATTTGGAGAACACTGAGGAGGAATTACAGAACATTTTGGTATCCTTAAGGCAAAAGAGAGGTTATAGTATCGGGAAGTCTGGTTTCACTGGGAGAGTGTGATGTTGTGTAATAAAAGAACAATCTGTTTCTGTTCATTTTATTTTCATTTTATGATTCCACATTTAAATATAATACATTTCAATAAAAAATGTTACCAGTCTTCTTAATTTGTATTGACTTTCAAAACCCACATACATTATTCATCCAGTGTTGAATAGAGCAATAATTTATAAAATACTTTTTTTCATGGCTTTGCTTTGTGTACAATTGAATACAACAGCTACTTTATTAACTGAATAGAATAATTTTAGAACAGAATAATAACTTTTGCCCTGCTTAGGCAGTAAAAAAACGTATCAGGTATTGCTTGGCCTGTGCTATTAAGTCTTCGCTGTGCCAGACCGTTTTTCTTTTTTTAACCTGACCATTTTTAAAGATGATGTGTGTAATTTGTTAATTTTAAAATACATCTTTCATGGCTTATTATGCAACTGTTGTAGGTGGAATCCACTCAAAAGGTGTAGCACAATGAATCTGTGATGTTATCAAAATATCGGTATGTTTGTTTGAGCTGCCAGACAACTGCAAAAGTAGCTTTACCAAGAGTTTGAGTTAGGGGCGGGCCATTTATGTGGCAGACCAATAGCAAACGAGGGGAGTGCTCTGGAAACCTGTCTGAAGACAGTTGTGTTGTGATACAGAAATTACACACTTCACCTTTAATTTGAGTGTTTTGGTAACTGAAAACATTCAAAATGCTCTCTCCTTTTGGTTGAAATACAGCTATTGCACGTTCTGCGTAATAGTTGGCATGTATGAATGCAGGATGCATGTGTTTCCATTGAGGTATGCGTTCATCCTGATCTCCTGAATCACAAGCTCTCTGCGCTCAATCCTCTCCATCAGCTCTGCTGCCTCTGTGGTATACGTCACATCTTCCCAGCAATACACCTTCCTGCTAACCTCTGACAGGTTAGAGCTGTCCATTAGGGACCCTTTTTCATCCTCATCTTCCTCTTCTTCGTCGTTATCCTGGTTCATTGGCTCCTCCTCTTCCAGATGAGTGCTACTCTTCTTCCTGAATGTTCTAGTTGTATTTAGACGTCTACTGCATGTTAACTGTGTTGAAACCGCTATTAGAACAATCAGAAGTCCCACACAAACACTTGATGTGAAGAGCAGTCCTGCCATCTCTGGATGCTCTGAGAGAAAGAGAAAAGTCCTTGTGACTTGTCAGTATTTGTTAAGAATAGTTAAAAATGATTTCATTACCCTCATGTCGTTCTAAATGCATACTCAAAGACAAAACTATTTTTATTCATATTTTATTGCTAGTGAATTTCACAAATAATTGCAAAGAAATGGCAAGTAACACATTTCATTTAATGTGAAATTTTGAAGTAGACTGAAATGTATTTTCTTGTAAAATGTACCAGTAATGTTTTTATTAATAACTTTTTAAAGTAGTTTTTACATTGATATGCAGGTATTTTTCAGTGGAACACAAAAGGAGATTTTTTTTTCCCACATAAAATAAATTCTAACTGACTATGTGTCAAGCTTAAAATAAAATAAAATATAAAAATAAAAATAATACATGAAGATTATTAAAATTCTCTTTTTGTACTGCATGGATAAATAAAAAAATAGAAGTTTGAAATTACTTGAGCAAATAATGCTAGAATTCTCATTTAATTGTATAATATATAAATTGTTTTACATAAACCACTTTAAATTATATATATATATATATATATATATATATATATATATATATATATATATATATATATATATATATTCCTCCTTTTGGGCTGCTTTCTCATAAAGAAAAAAATGGAAAAGAATCCAGGCATGTTTAGGCTTAAGACATTTAAAATATTCCAATTTACCTGTAATGTAGCCGTATGCCATCAAAGAGTTGCTAACAATAATCCTGTTCTCTGGAAACTTAGAATTTCTGACAACTGGGTGTTCCCCTATGAATAACAATGAAAAATAATTTAACTGTTTATTTAGCTCAACTTCACAGATGTTCTATATAAAGTAAACTGTATGGTGTACTGTCACCTTCTTTTGTACTCTGGTTAGGAACTGAGGTAGTTTGGAAACTGCTGGGATCAGCCTCCTTGAGTAAACTTTCTGGAACTTAAAAAAGGCACAGTACAAAGAGTTAACATCTTCCAACTCCCAGGCGGTATCTCCCAGGATCTTTCAATGCAAAGCTGATGAGTAATCTTTATTTTTCCTGTGAACCGATCCTGTCTTCCAATCAGTAACAAAAGCCTGGCATTCAAAGCAATTACAGGAAGTTTTACAGGAAGCCCCGAGGCCTACAAATGCCAGGCTCATTCCCTATTTTTATTCCCAAACAACTTTTGTCTTCATTGTAACTTATGAGACGGGAAAAAAACAGACGGGTAAATCAACAATCTGAGATGAGACGAAGGTCTTTTCCCACACTTTCAATCAATGATTTAAGATCTCAAACTGATTAAAGATCGGCCATGCCTTGAAGATGGCACGCCATTCTGTTACTGTGTTCAGAAAATTCAAGACATTTCAAAAACACATTCAAACATTTGCTTTGGGAAGATTTCGATGGATATGAGAGCATTCATACCGCATGCATAGAAGACAGTGATATACTTTTTTGTTCCTGTAGGGCAGGGGTTTTTGAAACGTTCCTCATCTATGGTAAACAAACACCTCTGTTTTCCATAGCAGATGTTGGATACCACATCAACAGCTCCATGAAAAAGACATTCTGCAATAACGAAGAGAAAAAATGATTTAAAATGTCTTATCAAAAATAAACAAAATATTCTCAAAATCTGTAATGAATATTACAATAGATCCAACCTTATACAAATGTATCAACAACTTTTAATAATAATAACTTAATGAAATTCAATATAATATTACCGTAAGTATAAACCTTGCTTAAACCCAAAAAACGTACCGAATGGTGGAGGTTGCTCCTCTGATGCGCACAAGTCTCCCCCCTCCAACTGTCTGCCATAAACAGCAGAGTAGATATTCAGCACTTTTGGATGTTTGCAGTGCAGCAAAAGTCGATCTCCCTCACATGTTACTTTCTTCTTGTGCTCTGCTGTAAGACAAATATCTTTACTGATGTAGATAAGTAAATATTTGAAGAAGAAGTAATCGATCAAGTCTTTAAAGAAGGAAGTACTTACTAGGTTTACATCTGTATGATACATGGAGGTATTTAGGGGTTCCAGGACAAGGATCTATGCCAAAGACTTGATGATTAACCAGAAACTGGCAATTTCTGTGACCTTGGCATTCAGAGAGCACTTTCTAACAGAGAGGAATAATCAAAGACCACAGAATGTAAATTATACAAAAGGCAGGGAAGTGAATAAGAAACTATGTTCTCACCATGGGACTATTCAACAGGTAACTAACAGCTTTATTAAGTTGGCATTTAGTGCATGTAAAATAAAAGGAATTTTTTTTTTTTTTCTGAAACCAAAGCACAGGCCACTCACCTGCAGTGCTGTGCTAGCAGAACAGCTGTTATTAAGCCATTGGCATCTCATTCCTGGCACAATCCCGGGAAGGGCTGCATTCTGTCCATAAAATGCAGACTGAATAGTTATGGTGGAGTGTCGTGGACACTTGAGGAGCAGGAGATCTCCATCACAGGCTTGAGCTGATTGACTGTTGATGATCCTAAACAGATAATCTAATGAAAAGGTGGAGAGGTTGGATCTACGATAAGTTATTAAAAATACACCAAGAAATACATTTTTTTTTTTTTTTTTTATGTAATTAAATAATACATCAAGAAATGCTCGTTCAGAAGTAATGCCAAATATAATTAGAATACACCTCTCCAGCAATTAACTAGTTTTTGGATTTTGGCCTTTTTTAGGACATAACATCAAAAAAATGTACTTAAAATATATTAATTATTCAATTAAATTCAATATATCAATTATTTGGATGCTTTTTACTTATTACATTTTTAGAGTAATTAAATCTAAATTATTTTTTTTATGTATCAGGCCATACACCATACATGTAAGTTTATGTATTTGTTTTTTTATTGTTGAAACATTTAAACAATATGTTAAATAAATTAATATACTTTTTAAAATATGCTTTTTAAATAATCGTTCTCATTATTATAAGTGAATATTGCAACCATAACATTTGCACTTATTGTGAATCATCATTATTTTATTGACTCACTTGAGAAATCGGAGAGTCCTTCCATTTCTTTGGTCCACAGTATGAGAACACTGTAAAGTATTTGAACACACAGTCCAGGTGGCCGGCAGCGTCTCGGGTGCTGCGCTGAGATCATGTTCAAATCCTTCAATTAATTCTGCATCAAAGTCGCGTGCATTCAAGCGCGTGCTGGAGAAACGCTGTCAGGAATCCCCGTCTCTCTCTCTCTCACCTGCCACGGCTCAAAGTATATTTTCATACCGCGACTTAGACATCCCAGTCCTTTTAAGCCAAAATGTAAGAAAGCGAACGTCTCGAAATCGTTTCTTCTTTCATTAAAAAGAAGTCAGAGGATATAAAACAAAAAGAAAACATTTCAAAGCGACGCAGTCACTGAGATTTGCAGGGAAATAACAAGTGCGCAACAAGTCAGAGGTGCCTGAAAGCAGCGACACTAGCGTTATTCAATCCATTGCTGATGATTTTAAGGTCCTTAGTGAGAAAACAAATGCTAAGACGTGGTTCTTCGCACTCGGAAAGTGACTTTTGAGGAGGATGTTGAGGAAAAACGCATTTGAACGGGGCGTGGCGGAGAAGTTGGGAGGCAATGACAACAGTATTGTAACCAATCTGACTGAAATGCATTCACAGTAGTATCATTCATATTATTAATGATTAATATAATATTTCAAGTAGGCTATTAAGCGCGTTGTCTTCGAAGCCAAACCTTGGGACTATTAAACCTTTATAAAAAATATATATAGTAAAAAATATCCTACCTTTTCTTCCAATAAAGATTTTGTTCGTGAGTGTGTTAGTGTTAGAAATGTGTGTATTGTCTGTTTATGTCTGTTTGGTCATGTTTCTAAAATCGAACCTCACGCGATGAAGTGAAACTGCGGCTCCGTTGCAGCAGGGGGCGCTGTGCGCTGGTCATTTTATCTTCGCTTACTGCAAATCCGCAGAAGCAGCTGCCCGCGGACGTTTGAAGACATTTTAAAAGCGGTAAAAATACACACTAGAGTGCGCGATTTTGATATTTCGTTTGAAATGGCTGGCAAAATGAAAGTTGCGGATGACTGTAGCTATAAAACATACTCTGTTTGCGAGAGTGCCGCTGATAGCAGCAGCAGCAGAGTGGAGGAAGACGGAGAAAGCGACGGGCCAGCGGTGTTTATGTGCGGCAAATGCAAGCTGCCCATCGGCGACAGTCTGTCCTGGGGAGGCAGTGATGACGAGCAGAACCAAATCATGCTCAAACGTAAAAGATTATTACGTTTTATTTGCTGTTGTCTGTAAAATGCTGGTGTTAAAGTTGTGTTGTGTTGATAAACGTTACCATTCAAAAGTTTGAGGTTAGTAGTCAGTGAGACTTAATATTCAAGAAAAAAAAAACAGTAATATTGTCAAACATTATTACAGTTTTAAATAATGGTTTTCTATTTTTATTATACTTTAAATTATAATTTATTCCTTTGATGCAAATTATTTTCATTAGCGTCATTCCTCCAGTCTTGATGAGCATGATCACATGATCCTTCAGAAATCATTTCAATTTGCTGATTTATTATCAATGTGGGAAACAACTGTGCTGCTTAATTATTTTTTAACCTCTGATACTTTTCTTAAGATTATTTGATGAATAAAATGGAAAAGAACAGCATTTATTTTAAATGGAGATCTTTTCTAACAATTTAAGTCTTTATCACTTTTTATCAATTTAACACATCCTTGCTGAAGAAAAGCATTCATTTCTTTTAAGAAGAAAAGAAAAGAAAAGCAACAAATACCGCCCCAAACTTTTGAATGGTAGTGTATATTTTTACAAAATGTTTCTAGTTTGATTAAATGCTGTTCCTTAAAAAGAATCCTGAAAAAAGTATCACAGGTTCCAAGAAAATTTTAAGCAGGAAAACTAATAAATTAGAATTTTAGAATAAGTTCTAAAGGATCATGTGACACTGAAGACTGGAGTAATGATGCTGATGAAAATTCAGCTTTGCACCACAGGAATAAATAAAAAATTAAAGGGTTTGTTCGCCCAAAATGAAAATTATGTCATTAATAACTCATTTAGATTTATTCAGAGAGCTCTCAGCCCCTCCATTGAAGCTGTGTGTACGAAGGGGCTGAGAGCTCTCGGACTAAATCTAAAATATCTTAAACTGTGTTCCGAAGGTAAAAGGAGGTCTTACATGTTTGGAACAGCATAAGGGTGAGTTATTAATTACATAATTTTCATTTTTGGGCGAACTAACCCTTTAAAGTATAATAAAATAGAAACAATTATTTAAAATTGCAATAATATTTCACAATATTACTTTTTTTTTTTTTGCAAATAAATGCAGCCATGATGAGCAGAAGAAACTTCTTTAAAAAGCATTACAAATCATCTTACTTATCCCAAACTTTTGCAGTGTGTGTGTGTGTGTGTGTGTTCTTTTGAACTTTATCAAAGAAAGAATCGTGAAGATTGCTTCCACAAAAATATCAAGCAGCAAATCAGCATATTAGAATAATTTCTGAAGGATCGTGTGACACTAAAGAAAGTAGTAATGGCTGCTGAAAATTCAGAATTGCCTTCGGGAAATAAATTACATTTCAAAATATGTTAAAAATGTTTTTTTTTTTTACCTTAGTTTTTACTTAGCATGCATTTGTTAAAATAGCATAATACAATTGTGAATAACAACCGTTTAAACCACTGAAATCGAAGTGTAGGTGTATATATACATATATATGTACTGATAACATTGACTATGCAATACATAACGGGAGTATTAGAGTAATACTTTTGATCACATAGAATATGTCTTGACATTTGCATATTGATTTTTAGGAATCACTGACAATGTTGTCATAGACAAAGAACCCTTTGTGTCTGGTACCCGAAAGGAGCTTGGATGGTGAGATATTTCTTTCATAAATTTATAAATGTATGTAGAGTCATAGATGTGTTTTCCCATTTAAACATGAAATCAATGTCTATGACATTTTGTCTCTCACATTCAGCCTTGTTGTGAATCTCACCTGCCGTGGCTGTTGCTCAGAATTAGGAATTATGTACATATCAACCCCAAAAAAGCTTGATTACAAGAGATCTCTTTTCTGCTTTAATGTTGAAAATATTGAAAGGTATGTATATTGTGCACAATCCTGTGTGAAATTATTATTTTTTTTTTTGTGTGTGTGTGTGTAATTATTGCAAATGAATCATTGCCACCACATCTCATGTATCACATTGAGGATACGAATGTGTTCTTCTGTAGCTATGTAGTCGGCAGTCCAGGCAAGCAGGTGCCAGAATTAGACAAAGACAAACCAGTGACCCTGGAGTACCAGAGCATTGTAGAACAGCAGATGACCGAGGTAAAGTAGCTCATCTTTAATTTAAATTATTGATCTGCAAGCATGATGTAAACCGATGCAAGTCTCTCGCTGTTTAAAAATAAGCCATTTCTTTTGCACTACAAATGCAGAGATTAATGGCAATATTGAATGTGTAAAGGAAATGAAAAAAATAATTTTTGATGTTAAACTTGATGAGGGGAAATCTATTGTTTAAAAAAAAACATTAGGTACCTAATTGAACCTGATTTTTTTTTTTTTTTGCTAAAATAAATTATTTCTAAAGCTAATTTATGCCTAAAAGGAATGTGTTCCAGTATGAGTTGGGTACACAGGAGAAATCGGTATTAAGGGTGCAGAAAAAGGCTATCTGTGTGGTTTTTAACACGCAGAAGTAAACAGCAGATGGCGCTCTCTTGCTGCCAGCGCTCTTTGTTTGGTCACCGAGTCCGGCGAACAATAGATATTAGCTGTTGAAGAATTTGATCTAGAAAAGGGTGTTGACGGTTATGTCTGTCAGATATTTTCATATTTAATTTCATCTTCCTTGTCTATGTACTTGTCAAATAAATCAAATAAAACAATTCTGATAAGAAGATTCCGGCTGGTAAATTTAGAAATGTCTTGTGAATGTTGAGAATGAATGTTTTAATAGCTTTACATATAATATTATTTATTTATATATATATATATATATATATATATATATATATATATATATATATATATATATATATATATATTTGTATATATTTGTATTTAGTGTTTTAAACAATTATGTATTTAAACAATTATGTTCTAATCATGATTTTTTTTTTAAGCAAGATTTCACAATCATGTCTTCTGTTTTCTGTCTGACCTCCTATTCTCTAATGTATCTTTCAGATCAAATCTCTAGCCGTGATAATAGGACAGCGCCTACTGGAGATTGAAAATAACCTCCAGTGCAATTCTGGAAAATGATATGAGCTGTCTGTTTTATGACTGACGGTAATAAAACCGTGTGTCTGTTGTAAATAAGGTTTTTGGTCTCTTTAGTGTAAAATAATTTTGTCAGGACAGTTATGTATTTACTGTACAGTTGTATTCAAGTGACACGTCTGTACCGTTTCCTACCTTTTATTAATCTCAAGGTCCACAAATTAAGAGATGTCATTAGAAATAGGTACATAGATATTACAACATAACATTGTATTATTCTTTAAAAGTTGCTGTACTGTTTGTTCGAAAACACTCTTACTGGAGAATGTTTGTTTGCATCTCATGTTTTGTCAGGTGTGATCCTTGTTTTGTGATGATAGTATTTATAAGATGGATACACACGGTGAACATGCACAATAAATATAATGGGAAAGCAAATCACGTGTTGTTGTTGTTTTTCCCTCCGCTGGTTTGTTTTTCATACTTCATCTTTTGTATCAAAACATCTCTGCCCAACCCACTGAAAACTAGTTCAATAACAAGTGGATGGTGCATGTGGGTGGCGGGAGGAGGGGGGCATGTTTGTTTACAGTTCCTGTCCAATGTGCATAGCAACACTCTACACCAGGAGGCGGGAAAACACTCGTAGAGCCCATAGACTGTGGTAGAGACCCTAAAGGCGTGCACCCCCAACCCTGAATGCTGGGGTAGCATAACAACAGCGGCTGAGATTGAAGCAGCGTGCCTCGGACCAACCAGAGAGCTGTATCTAAGGGGCATGCTGCCATGGAAACAAAGCGCACATGCTGTCGCTAGAGCCTGTTGCCATCCTTATTTGCCGGCCAGCGAGTCAGCCAACCAGCTTGCGAGTGGGGGGGTGGGTCTGTCAGTCTGATGATGTTGTGCTTCAGTCGATTGTGGGGGTGTGGTCTCAATCTCTCACGTGTCCTCAGACAGTTCTTCATTCTTGTGCCTTTGAACTCCTCCTACCATTGCCTGTTCCAGTAGAGGGAAACATCACTGTACATGTGGCAAAATAGCCAACATATCTAGCTGTAGTAGTTGGTGAGGATTCATCTGAGTAAAGTTCCATTTACACCAAGAACGATCATAACCAAATCTGTCCAAATTGCATTTTCTTGTTGTTAAACAGTACATCATTTTTTATTTTGTTTAGAACATGACTGTTGTCACTAGACAAGATCCCTGTTCCTCGGCTGGGATGGTGTAGAGCCCTTTGAAGCTGCATTGAAATTGCAAATTGACCTTCAGCCTGTTGGCCATCATTTAAGTCCAATACATGGAGAAGAATCCTAGGTGTATGCAAACGCAGGCGGTGCACACATGCGCTCTAGAAAGTTTAACCTTTGTCCAGTGTCTGCTCTATTTTTCTTTAAAAGTTATGACAGATAAAAATTTATTTGTTTTAAACTTAAGTTGCTTCTATTTGCTCTGCCCTGTGTTGTTGCTGTAATCTGCTATTTTTTTCTACTGAAAAAAATTCTGCATAAGGGCCCCAGTGCTGTCATTTTGTGGGACAACTGATTAGTGCTAAACTAATCAATGAGCATGTGAGACCTTACAAAAATCGTATGGTGCTCGCCTAATATTCTGGTGACTAAATTTGCACCACCGCAAAAACCCAAGGGTCTATAGGCCTTTACTTTGGCCTTCACTCTTTTATGAATGAGGTGTCTGGTTCATTTCGTTCATTCAGTGCCTCATCACATCTCAAACTCGTACATTGAAGAGGCAGATTCGTTCTTCAGTTAAAAAATAATTTAAACGCTCCTTCACAACAGGAATGTGTTATTCATTTAATTTAAATTTAAAACAGATTTGTTCACCAAGGAAAGACGACTGGACTGTACATATGTTCTTGTCTTTGTTCATTTATGTTTTATTTTTTTCTCCCATAGCCTATTTTTTCTCACCTGCTCCGCCAGCCGCTGTCATTTTGATTAATGGACGCTGGCTGCAGTCTGCATCTGCACAGTGCATTTCACTTGAACTAAAGTGCTGATGTTCTGCACTTTCAGTATGATCTTACCCATCCCATTCACCTCCATCTCCGTGTCCAGACACAGATACACACACACACGCGCGCGCGCATTTTGTCCTGGAGGACGGGCTGGTAATCAATAATGTAGACAGTGAGTCTGATTAAGCGAAGGTTACTTCAAATAACCCCGTGAGGCAATCGACAAAAGGACTGTAGAGACAAACCCTCCAATAGCAGTAGAGCTCAAAACAGGTTTTGCCAGTCCGTTCTTGCTAATATGCAAATAGATTGTTGCGTGCAACCGCGGTTTACACTTGCCTGCATTAGCCCCAACATTACCTTTGAGTTATGATTGAAAGATTTGTGACATGTTGAGCTTGCGGATGCACACAGAAGTTACTTTTTTATTTGTATTTTTTTTAAACGCTGTATGCAAATATTATTTTACAGGCCGAATGCTTTGGATTCCAACGCTAAGTTCAAGACACTTAAATAATTGTAAAGCATAATTGTAAAAAAAATTTGGGGATTTCTTTCCTCAAAATATATACACCAATTTTATAATTTATATATATATATATATATATATATATATATATATATATATATATATATATATATATATATATATATATATACATAATATATGTATATATATGTTTTTTTTCAAGTTACATTGAAACAGTGTTTTGTGGTTTAGAAAAAAGTTGTCACATGTTTTAAAAGTTATACATTTATACAATATATTTATTATATATTTGTTTGCCAAAACAACATTTTTTACATTACATTAAATCAATGTTTTGTATTTTATAAATAGATTTAGCTGAAAAGTCTATGATAGTTTTATGGTTTTATTGTGGCAATTCAGAAACTGATTTTCACAAATAAATTCACCTAAATAAAACGTGACAACTAGGCATGTGAGGACAGTAGATTAATTGTATGTTTTTTCAGACACAAAGAAAATATTCCTGAGCTGGGGGGGGGGGAAGCCCGTTTGAAAACAGGATTAGTCTCAATCAGGGTCTAAGCCCCAGCAGATTGAGAGATCTAAACACAGCAAGAAGGCCTTTATTTGACGTTGACTCTAACGATGATCTTAGCCATGTAACAACAGTAAACAGTGATTTGTGCACCCTGTCCAAAGGGTTGGCAATGCCCATTAAAATGCTGATGACACTAAAGTACATTTGTGATTACTTTATCCTTGCAGGTTATGTTGTCAGCAAGTTAACTAAATATTTGTAGAGCCCTTCTTTTCTTGAGTTAATGAAAAATCTGGGCTACAGTGTGGTAATCAACATCATGTCAAAACACTATCAACTGAGTTAAACTGTATTAAAGCCAGAATTTGTCTATCAAGGCCGTTAAAGTAGTAAACAGCGATCAAATAATATAAAAGTTTTAAAGAAGTCTTGTTGGACGTTTTGGGGAATTCTTTGTTTTTATCTATCATGATACAAGATTATTGTAATCTGATTGAGCTTCATATTTCCATTTGATATCATCAGTGTGCCACAGGACTGTCACAGTACCTTGAAATGGCATGATGTTTGTTCTTGAATTAGTTAGAAAACTTTTGATTGCTAGAAAATTTGTGTTGTTCTGCATCATCTCACAGCCAATATATCTTCAGCTCATGTTGTTGTTGTGTATTACTCCGCATCTGATGGTTCGATGAGCTTTGGGTTTTTAATCATAGCTTGTTTTTGCCACTTGAGCACAAAAAGGTTTTCAGTCAGTATCGTCCTTTGTAAACAAAGATTTGGTTTTAATATACTTTAAATCCTCTTATGTCATTCAGCTTTTATCATCTTAGATTTATCTGGGCTTGAGTATACATGTCTGTGGGTCACGATATGGGTGTTGTGAGGGTGCAGCTGACTGGATTATCTGACACATGGTGTTTCAGCTGTCACTCATTTAATGGTTATTGCTGGGTTCTCGTGGGAAAAGCACACAGACACCAAGTCACCTGTTTCTTCATGAACAACTGTTAGAATTTAGATTCTGTGACAAATTATTTAAATACCATCAAAAAAAGAGACATTTTATGTTTGTAAAGAAATGCATGCAAATCTGTGTTTAGGTATTGTGCATTTATTTTTGTGTCAAAAAAGTAATACATGCTGATTTAAAATATAAAATTCATAACACAAACAATATTTGTAAAATATAAATATTTGAAATCTTTTTTACAGCATAAAAAAAATCTTTTTTTTTTTTTTACTTGGCAAAAAGCAAATCAATACAAAACTTACAAAAGACCTTCAAAATCATCTTCAGCATAGAAAAAGTACAAATACGTGTCACCAAAAAACTGACATCACATTTTTTTTTTTTATACTGGTGTGCATGCAAAAGTGTAGCAGAGATTCACAGCTTATCTAATGTCTAATGGCAGCATAAATCACCTTTAAACATGGAATGAAAGACGCTTGCGTTCTATGTACAGGTGGGTTAAAATCTCTTATATTGGAGAGAAAACAGCAACCTGCTTATAACCAGGTCAGCAATCAAAAATATACACAGTATTGCACATCTATTATTTCACCAAATAAGATTTTTGTAGGTAAAATGAATCTTATTCTCTAAGAGTTCAAATAATACTTAAAAATCTCCCCAAAGGCTGAACGCAAGATATTTAAGGCTATACAAAATGTCAGCAATCCCCTAAAGAGGAATATCAAGAGGAATGTCATCTTTCAGTTAAATACTGATAGTTTCATCACAGGTTTAGAAGTGAGGCTATTGGAAAAGTTCAGCACTGTTGACCTGAGTGTCATTACAATTTAAGGTTGAATTACATAAGGGCTGAAAAACCACTAATATTGTTTAATCATATAAACGCTATAAAAAACCCCTTCAACCGTTCATTAACAGTCTTAATTGTATTACAGTACAACACATATAAGTACAAACATTATTGTGGGCAGTGACAGCTTTGTTTCACAGAAGAATTGTGCATTAAAGGTTGGCTCAGCTCAGCTGCTACATGGCACTTATACTAGAATCATGTTGTATGTGTTGCTGCGTGTGAACTCGACATTCAGTGTCTAATGTCCTGGGGTCGAGTAACCTCAAGATCTAATTTTACAGTGTTCAGAGCCTGTTCTCTGGATGCCTTCACTCAAGCTATGTGTGTAACATATGCTATATATATCTGGTCTATGTGTGGGAAGCCCAACTGAGACCAACTGTGAGCGTTGTCGGTTAGACTGCATACATCTGATTTTATATAATCTAAAAGTTCTCCTCCTCAGCACAGGGTTTTGAGAGCCCCTGAGGTACAGAGCAGAGTCTGCATATGGTAGGGAGTTGGAGACTCCACTTGCACCACAGGCTCTGGCTTGAACAGGGGCAGCTGGAAGCTGAAGGGCGCCACTTTTTTCTTGAAAATCTGCCCAATGCCCATGGTAGGAAACTTGCTGTGGTGCTGAGGGCTGTGGGGTTCCTCACTACCCCCGCTGCTGGGCGGGCTACCGCTTGAATCTGAGGAGCTTGAACAATCTGAAGCAGGAGGAATTTTCTTGAGTTGAGGTTTGATTATAAGAAGAGGTGGACTGGGGATCGTGGCCTTCTTCAAGTACGAGCTATCAGGCTGAAAAGCAGACACGTGTCGAGGTGGAGAGAGCGCTCCGTTGGTCAGCTTGAACCATGGCGATGGAGGAGCATCTCTGCTTGGTTGCTTGCTTGCGGACGCCCAGGAATGAGCGCCGAGGGAGGAAGGTGGGCGAGCGGAGATGTTGACAAATTTTGGGGAATCTTTGGTGCTGTCTTTCTGGACTGGCTGGGTCTCGGGTGTAGGATGGGTTGGGGTCCGCTGTGGGGTCGGCTGCGGGGTTGGGTACAGGGGGTGGATCTCCATGTACTCCAGAGAGGAGGAGGTGATACAACCACCATGTCCTGAGTAAACATCTTTAAAACCTCCGGTCACGGCTTTCAGAAGACCTGAAAATGAGAGAGGAAAGAGTTTGATACAGAACGGATTCAACTTCGCTTAATCAGACGGATTCGGAGTCTTTATTTGTATAAGCAACTACTAAACTGCATGCAAATACATTTTCTGTTTGTATTTCTATTACTCTGTCATGCAGAATGTGGAAGTCTGCTGGGCTAGAGAATGTATTTTGCAGTTTAGCCCTACATTTTAAACTGCTTTAAGAGAAGATGCATTAAACTGTTTCGACTGTTCTTGTTGATAAAAAGAAAATCAGGCAAAACAACATAGGACCTAACTGATTTTGATGTGGGACAAAAGAAGTTGATAATCTTACCGGTTAGAAGTAATGTGAAAGTGAGTAAACTTGGTGAGGCTGAACTATCAACCACAGAGAAAAATTCCAACTAACTGTGCTATGTTCCATGTTGTGCTGAATTCTTCAGTAGTCACATGACTTGGCAAACCAGCAAGTAAAACTGAGTGGAACAGGTTTTCTCTACATGCTTTACACCTGTCCGTTTAAGTCATCTTTAATCTTTAAACGTTAATGATATTGTACCTGATCAGAACAGCCCTAAAGGGTTTACATTTGTCTCGGTTTCATTTACTGTCAATTATCCCTCAGGTATTAAAGCTTATTTCAAAGCTGCCTTCAACAAAGAGCTATATTAAAAATGGTTAAATTTGTACCATTATGTAGCGTTTATTATCATATATAATTATAGTCACACATCAATTGTGTGCCAAATCACATCTTAACCAAATAATTGTTACTGTGTCTATAGTCTAGTTTCAGGCGCTCACCATTTCTGTGTTTCTTCTCCTTGGTGGGACCTTTGTTCACAGCGAGATACACGGGCGTCTGCTTGGGTGGAATCGTAACCTTCTCGACGTGTTTCCTCCACTGAGTCTGGAACAGCTCGCTCTTTTTCTCCTTCTCCATGTTGTACTGTTTCTCCTGTGAGAACAAGAGAAAACGTTAAACTCAGGAGACAGAACTGAAATGCTTCTATGGGGGACGTGCTGGTGTCTTTGTCTTCTCAAACTTACCCTGTACTCTTTCGAGAGTCTCTTCATCTTGTTGTTGAGCAGGAAGTACACAGTCAGTGTGTGGCAGGCTTTGTTAGTGAGCACCGCGCTCAGAACCTCGCTGTGTTTGTAGCCCATTTTCTCAGTCATGTGGAGCAGAACCGTGTGGTTGATCTCCTCAATGTGGATCCTGAACGGTACAACAAGATGTTTAAGGTCATAATAAGTCATAAAAGATTTGGCTTTGACTTCCAAGCGTTTTAGGTGACTAACCTATTTAAGTAAGGAACTCCAGTGTGAGGGTTGCCCAGCTGCAGCCATGGATCAGCCATCACTTGGTGGATGTTGGGTCTCTTCTTGGGGTCAGGCTCGAGAAGTCTCTTCAGCAGGCTGATGGCAGCTGTGAACACAGACAGGAAGCTGTAAAGCCTTGCTAGCCTTACTTTAACAAAACAATTATCAGTCGCTGTGTTTAACTGATTTTTTAGGATGAATAAATCATTGTTTATTAGGACAAACACATTATGTTGTAGTAAACAGTATTCAGCCTTTCTCCTACATATTACATAAGTCAAGCGCACAGCCTTGCGTCCTTGAGATGCTAAATACAGGTGTTATATAATGAGGCTAATCTCATTTCAACGCTGCATCATCTTGTAGTAATATATCGATTCACAGATTTAGTAGTGAATTAATCACCTGGTATTAAGAACACTCACGCAAGTGTAACAGAATGGAAAAGTTGACGGAATGTGATCAACCACGTGATCTACCTAAATTGATTTTATCTGGAATTCTGCTTGTGTCAAATTAGTCAACAAAATACAATGATTAGATGGCAGTTAAAGTAGATATTACAGAATCATCTTACTTCTGTGGAAGGTTAACTGATGGCTGTTAGGAAATCTGAATAAAGCGGATCGTTTGATTTCGTCTTGTGGGGAAAACGGGTTTTTCTTGTGGTTGAAAAAATAAGCCACAACTTGTCTGGCACGTTTGCTGTAAACAACGTTTAGGAGCCAATGGCATTGCAATTTAAAGTATGAGTTCTTGAGTATGTTTTCATTTAAGATGACATGATTATTACAGGTTCATTTGCAACTGCTGTTGTAAACATAACTGTTGTGACAAAAAATTATTAGGATCTAATGCATGATCTACATAATGAATTCACTGGTAAAAAATGTTGCATTAGTGTTGGCACTCAGGCATGGTTTTTTTTATGGCATGCAGGTTTTGTGTTGCTGGCAGTCGACTACAAAATAATGTGACAGAAATCAGCAAACTGGATCAATGAAGTTGGATTATGAAGACTCCCTGCTTTATTAGATTTGACTTCCATCTCCTGAGATATTTAAAACACCAGTGGGCACCAGACCCTCCCGTTTGTTTTCAATTTAAAAGTCAAGAGCCTCATACAGGACTAAAAAAAAAAAACAGTGACGTTTTTCAAGGACCTCATTCATGCTCAGAATTCAGAGCATGATGCCCATTATAACGTAATTGGTAGAATCACACAAGCTTATTTTTTAGAATGCAAGTTATTTGTTCTTGTTTCGATGTGACCTTTGTGGTCATAAAGATCTTTTGAACAACTCAGAGATGTAGTTCTCTCAATACCTGAAGAGATAGATGGAGGTAGAGGGTTCATATCTTTGTCCACCATCCTCTGATGAAGGGCTGTCAGGCTAAATGGCTCCACAGTGAATGGTAGGGTACCCGTCAGCATAGCATACATGTTCACCCCTCTACATTGAAACACATACATAGAGTCAAATTCTGAAAAATGTACCGAATGCAAACTTAGAACACAGTGCTTCACATTTTGTGAACTCACATTGACCAGACATCCACTTTGGGCCCGTATTTCTTTCTTGAGAGAAGCTCAGGGGCAGCGTATGCTGGGCTGCCACACTGTGTGCTGAAGGGATCAGAGTATCCCAGAATGCCCGCACAGTTACTGAGGCCAAAATCTATATAGGGAAAACGGAGAGAAGGTTGTATGTAAGATAACAGTTGCATGTACTTTATCATAGATGGACTGACCGTCCCACTAGGAGGTGTGCAAAAAGGTTTATGGCTGCCCAATACTAACCCCGTCTGTCACACACAGCTGCTAAATAAAAGCCATGCGTTTGTTGGATGTCTCACAAAGAGGTGAGAGGTCATTTGTTTTTAATGAGATACTGATTGCTCAGTCAGTCTTCACCACTTGCTAAAGATGAACACGTCCATGTCACTTCACTTTAGGTGACATTAAGACTTTGAGCTGTTCTTTAAGTTGCATTTAAAAACCTTGCATAATGTATATTCCCGGACAATGCTTACCGATCAGCTTAATGTTGTCCTGTTCATCAAGGAGGAGATTTTCAATCTTTAAGTCTCTGTTGAAATTCAGAAAAAAAACATTATTTTAAAAACCTTAATTTATCAAACAACCATCTGAACTATAAATAAAAGAAGTCTTTGGAGTATCTACACATGGTTTCTCTGCTTTCAGAGTAACTTCACTATTCTTTGGAAAATCTAATTTAATGTTTCCCATTCCCACTTTGTTTCTCACCTGTGAACAACTCCTGCCCTGTGCAGGTGCTCCACTGCCATGACTAGTTGGCGCACATATTTCTGGGCTTCTCTTTCTTCCAGCCTTTTCTTCTCATAAATGTGGTTCATAAGGTTTCCACCAGGGCAGAGCTCCATGACGAGGTAGTAGCTGTTCTCCGTCTCCAAGATGTCCAGCAGTTGGGTGATGTTGGGGTGCCGGATCATTTGCTGAATATCCCCTTCACGCCGCAAGTTCTTTGTGACATACGAGTCCTTTCTGGCCTTCCTCTTGTCAATCACTTTCACTGCCAGCTGTGGGGAAAAATAAAAAAATAATACTTAGTCAATATATAAAAGACAAATGGAGTGTTTAGTGGATGTACAGAATTATTCTAATAGCCCTGAAAAGGTTAGGCAAGCCAGACAGGTCTCTTATTTGCCCGTCTCCTCACGTCTCAAGGGTTGAATGTTTGTCCCTGAGATCCTGTAGAGGACTTAGTGGGGGAAGGATAAGGACAAATGACCAATGTGTAGCCATTCAAACATCTTCAATTAAAGGAAGAATCTCCAAATGGCTTGTTAATGCCACCCATTTGTCACCAACATGCAGTAAAAAACTAATGCTGTATAAACACTGAGTCAAACAGAGCACTACCCCCCATAACCCCCTCGCACCTCCATACAAAAACCATTATGGTATTATACTATATATATATAGAGAGAGAGAGAATTAGCATAATTTCACTGTTATTTTTGATCAAGATGGAAGGGTCTTTGTTCTCTATCCAACAGGATTTCTTTGTCCTGGGTTGAAAGTCCCTCTATAGGCTTTAACAATAGCCTGGTGTTATTGGTTCTACCCTTTATCAAAGAGCCCCAAACGTGACCCGAGGAGGGTTCAAGGGGTGACCTGCCATGCCACCACAAATCATCAGGCACAAAAAGAGACTGTTGAGCGAACCAGTCATACATGGCCAATTAAGAAGATAACTGGATCATTTACTTCAACTGAGTGGCACATTAAAAGACGTGCAGAGAAAAAAGGGTCTGAATCCCCTCCCTAAACAATCGCCTAAAATGCTAATCCGAATGATGGTCGACGGTCCCCCAGAGCCTCAGACTAACGTGTTGTTTTTCTCGCTGGGAGACAAAGGCGGTGAGGGTGTAAGTGGGTTAGATATGCTCACAGCGTACATGGGGGAAGCATGTGCTATTGCCCACCGATCGTGAGCCCCGCCCCACCCTGTCTGTTTTTCTAGGTGATGTCAGAGAACGAGAGCAAGGCAGGACACATGAGGAACACGGGGCAGCCTCGCTTCTCTTTGTGCTTGCTAGCCATTTGCATCATCGCCCGGGAAAGACCTCTTCTCTTTTCCACAGCAACCGTGAAAGGAGGCAAGAAGACTGAACAAACCTGATATGTTAAGTATTTCATGTCATTCACTGCAAGAGCAAATACTTTTTTTTTCTACATGCCAATAGACACTGCACCTCATAGCATGTCATTCCAAGGAAGAATGTTACATTCTGAGTCAACAATAGTTAATAAATAAACGCCCTGGAAACTAGATACCAGATATTGAGCCTGCAATTTGCTGAAATAAAGAAGTGGAAAAACTGTTAAGAAATTCCTTCTGAATGACTGCACACTTTCTATGGGGTAATCTGAGGTTAATACAGACACCTGAATGAAAACAGGCTCAAGGGTTGTCTCTGTTACCTAATTACATTTTTGTTATGAAGAACATGAGACCATACTTTTAAAATGTTTTTTTTTTTATAAATCAGCTTTTAATTTTAACATTGACATTAAACATTTATTTTAGAATTAATCTCTAAATAACACACAACAAAGCATTCCAGTCATGGTCCATAGACTACCTTTGCATGCCACAGGCATTGAAGAGGGTTTGACCAAAACAATTCAGACAGATGTTATTTCAATTTTCATATTCAGGCAATGATAGATGAACAAATAGATGATCAGGGTGTAGTAAATAAATAATACATTCAACTGCATTCAAGTCATGTATTTAACAGTTTAGACTTAAGTTGTGTTATTTTTTTCAGCTAACAATTCCGTATTCAGAAAGTTATGTGAACAATTGTCTTAAGTAAATGTAGTAAATGACTAATGCAACAGTTTTCAAGTCCTAGTTTTATTTCGATTCAGACTAATGGACTGGATATTTTAACTTTTCGTTCACTTAGATGATATAAATAAACAACTTATACCTATATATTAAAAACACCATTAATATGCATTTTTATTACAGTGTCAGGAAGATATTAGCGAGCTGACAGTGTTTCAAAGTGAAGGACACTGGATCTTCTCACCTTCTCGCCGGTGACCGCGTGAAGCCCCTCTCTCACTTTGGCGAACGAGCCCTCTCCCAGCTTCCTCCCGATCAGATAATTCCCAACTCTTTTCGTGTGGTAAAAGTTTCGCAGGATATCAGCTGGACGACCGCTGCCCATAGACGAAGGAGAGGTGTTTTCTGTGGCTTTCGCCCCAAATATCCTCTCGCTGTCCATCCCCATGTCTGTCCCAGCATCGGGCATCCCTGCGCCTGTTGAACAAAACCTGTTGTCCTCTGAATCTACTGTTACTGCTTATCAAGAAGACCTCTGTGAGAATGGGACATCTGAATCCCTTCTCCTAATACTAAACCCTTAGCGGAAACTGACACATGAGCCACCTGTTCGGCTCAGCTGGCTGTCAATACGCAGACTATAAGATTGTAATAGTTTACGTAAGTATTGCATTCGTCATGGGATAATTAATAAAGCCACTTGGTCCTAATCTAAACGTCTTATTAACATGCGGACGTCACCTTAGGATAAAGCTTAAGTTTCCAGCACCTCTCTGTATCTGAGTGAATGTCTGTCTGACTGCCGAGACTCTTACAGTTGTTGTTTGAAGTTAGTTTCCCGGCACGGGGTGGGGGCGTTTCTTATTTGCTAGAAAATCCTTTCTCAGTTACCGGGCTAAAATCTAATCCAATCAGTGGTCGCGCCGGGATTAGAGGCTCCACCCTCTCCCGAGTTGTAAAAGTAGCCCCGCCCCTCACCCATGCTTTCCTAGACAACAAAGAGCATGGTTGCTGATGAGTCTGATTTACCGTGATACTTGATTTCTGTCAGCTTTCCCCGGTGATGGTTTACGTAGAACACTTTAGACTGACTTACTGGTTGTGACTTAATTATCTATTGATTATTCATTCAAATCCACATAAACACGTTTTATGCAGTGATGTCATGCATAGCATTGATTTATTTTTCTTTAATTTGCAAGACATTCACCGCATTAAATATAACTACACTTTACATACTAGTTACACTTTGCATACACTTTTTTATACTACTTTTTAAATAGCATTGCATATTATAACACACATTAAATTTTGTATAGATAGCACACTAAACAGAATAAAATTCATCCTCACTGCATGTCTTCCTTTTTATTTATTTTTTCTTTTATTTCCACTTATATTTCTTTATTAGCTCACCCTATTTGTTTTCTGTATTATCTATTTCAACACTTTAAGCATTTTATATTCCTGACAATATTGTAATAAACATGCCAAATAATATAATATTTAGGAAATGTCTAAATTACTAAATGTAAATGTAATATAATAACAAATAAGCCAAGTGTCTCAGATCGTTTTTAAATGAAACTGAACTTGTTGCCATTTAAATATTATCCTTGAAACAAAACACTGTATCCTACAAAATAATAACAGAAAGACCACCGATGTAAATTTAAATAATTTAAAATTAAACATTTAAATTTCACGTGTTTTGTAAATGAGTGTTCATAATTCGTAATCTCTTGGCGATGACTATCCTGACATAATTAATAGACCTCCACAACAATGGAAGGTTGGATTTTTTATTTATTTCTTTTTTTATAAGACATACTATTGCGTCACCACCATACAGTCTATAGTAAGCACACACACACTTGTTTGTCTTTATTGCTGAGATTTCCCTAATTGTAAACTAATATTATTATTATTATTATTTGTTAATGTATTCAATGCAGTGCTGTTTCTTCTTTGTAAAAGAATAATAATAAAACAAAAAAATAAAAAAAACACTTGTTAACATTACCATGCGGTCATGAGACTAGCGGTGTACAGAGAAATTAAGGTAAGGGAAGTCTATTGCACCCTCCATTGGTGATATGCTGTAGGACAAGTAGGACAAATTTCTATCTATCTATCTATCTATCTATCTATCTATCTATCTATCTATCTATCTATCTATCTATCTATCTATCTATCTATCTATCTATCTATCTATCTATCTATCTATCTATCTATCTATCTATCTATCTATCTATCTATCTATCTATCATCTACTTTCATATGCTATTAGACCTCTGTGTTGAATTCATTATACATAAACTGTTGTAATGAAATTTCAATAAATTGTAAGATCCGGCAATGGAATATTTACCATTATCTGGCTTGTTTAAATATTTATCTTGAGCAAGCTATCAATGCCACAGACGTACATACAGACGTAATCATTACATGCCGCCGCTGACCAATAGAGGGCGCTCCTTAATAGCGTTATGGCTCGTTTCTGGCGAATTCGGTAGTTGCTCCGTTTTTCTGCAGCCGGCGTGACACTCACGAGCTTCTCAGCACGCTAAAGCCCCCCAAAGCTATGTCTGGATACACTGCTGGACACGGTGTCGTATATTTCTGCTGCTCTCTGCTCTTCTTTGGTGAGTTGGTGACATACACATTCTCAGCATAATAAACATAACTGGCCCTTTTTAGTCAAATGAGATCATTTCTGTCAAAACTGTAAACACACACCTGTTACTATGTTACAGATAATGTCCATGGACCTAATTAAAATAAAACAAAAACTACATATAGCCTGTGTTTGTGTGTGTGATTAAGAAATTTGGTTATTTTGTAGATGCTTACAACTAAACTTTATTATTATTTTTTTTATCTCTCTCTTAGTGCCTTCTTGCAAAGCTTTTAACGGCGGAATCTCAGAAGTAAGAAGAAACATTTTAACGTTGAATTTATGCATATATGTATGTGCGTATAACATATTCATCTAAACAACTATGTTTATGTAATAATTATCGTTAAGGTGGTAAATCAAGCTATATGCATGTTCCAAATGTTTATCAGTATGATAAACAACAACCACAACACGTTTTTATGTGGAATCCGAGATTCACTTCTTGGCTCAAACTCAAGGCCACCTTGTCCAGCAGAGCAGAGCAGATCCCTGACAGACAGCTGATTTACAGCCCATTTTAAAAACACCCTCATTTAATGCACCTTAATCAACTCACAATATAGCTGACAATAATTCATGTTGAACATGTTGAAAGCAAATTCACATTAACTTTTTAACCTTTGAAAGATTATTTGCCCTCTTTAATAAGGGCATTTGCAATTTGGCTATTATAGTTTTCTTATTTTTAGAAGTTATGAATATATATATGTATATATATATATGTGTGTGTGTGTGTGTGTGTGTGTGTGTATGTGTGTGCACACTTACAGTATATAATTTATGAAGACATAAATATGTATA
This sequence comes from Carassius gibelio, assembly GCF_023724105.1. Taxonomy (NCBI): domain Eukaryota; kingdom Metazoa; phylum Chordata; class Actinopteri; order Cypriniformes; family Cyprinidae; genus Carassius; species Carassius gibelio. Next base: position 8,538,037 of record NC_068380.1, on the reverse strand, counting down.
ATGACATGGGTATAACACTGGTATAACAATATAAACATGGTTTATGTTTCTTAATTATTTACTAATTAAAATGGTGAGGACCACTAAACAATGTCTTATTAAAAATGTAAAAATGCTGAAAGTTTTCTGCCTGGGGCAGGTTTATTCATAAACACATAACATAAACACATTTGTGGCCATGCATATACATCATTACCGTAAAACTGAATAAAACACAAATGCTTCATATTGTCTCTTGCAGAAAAAACAGGAAAGAAGTGATCCACAAATGTTTGACCAATTGACTGGTGAGTTGCACAGTGTGGCTTCTTCCTTCGGATTATTTTGCAGTCATCATTAATCGGAAGTGAATTGAATTTACAAATAGGAGATATTCAAACAGTCTCTCCGGTTTGAATGTTTATTAGTTTGTTTTTATTAAGTCCTGTAATATCAAACAGTTTAGTTGAGATCTAATTGAGGCATATGAAAAATGTATTGACTATAGTAGGCACTAAAGAGTAAATGTTTTTTCTTCTCCCTATACTCTGTTCTCGTCCTCTGTGGCAGAAGTGCGGGATGTGGTTTTTGTGATACAGAGTCAGAAAAACTCATATCATACCCACAGGGCTGAACAAAGAAGAACAGAGCTCCTCCATCAGGCTCAAACTTTAAACCAGGTAGTTTTACATTATACTGTATGTACAAGAAAGTATGCAAAATGCAGTTTTGGTTTCATTTAGTATACTTAGTTTTAAATGCTTGGTAAATATATACTTATATTCCTTCATAAAAACTTTATATTGCAGTAAATTTTATGTTATTGTTATTTTTTTAACAAGATGGTAGATAAACACTGAAAATGAAAATGAAAATTTTATATCCTTGATTTACCAAAAAAGTGGATTGCTCTGTGCCTGCTCAAAGTTCAGTGTAAAAACTTAAAAGTCCACAAAAAAGTCAGACTAAATTATTCCTGCTCAGATCCATCTCAGCCACTTGTATCAAATAATAGTTATAATTGCTGTGGAAATGCATTTATGCCACCTCTGAGCAGCATTATTAGGTGTGAACACACCTACTGTATTTGCCACTTTATAAGAACTTAAGTGCCACCTTTGCAGTGTACATTTGGCACAATATAATTTCTAAACCTTTATGTAATATGGTTTATGTTTTCAGAGTCTTGTTCTTTTAGCCACATGATGGCACTGTTGTTTTTGAAAAAGTAACTGTTTTTTTATTGGTATTAAGTGAAATGTTATATTTCAATATTAAGAGTTGTTTTTGTGGTGTCTAAAGAGTTTCTAAAAAGTGTCTCTATCACAATGATTACACAGTGTGGTGCAAATTATTTTTTAACTTGTTGACAATTTTTTGTGCTTGTGTCGTCACTGTAATAGATGGGTGGTAAGACACAACGTGCGTCTCTTTTGTGATTTTTTACATTTGTCATGATAAATATTGTGCATATGTTTGCTTCTTTGTGCGCCTAAACTTAAAATCCTTGTACGGTTTTATAGACATCAAATTTGACATGAAAAAATGCACCCTCATTATTTAAACTTAAAAAAAGAAAAAAGGAAAACAACAACAGTTGGGCTAACACAAGCAAGGTGCATGACTAAAGAGAAGTTTGATATATTTCTGGAATTAGTCAGTAAAATTTCCCAATTATAGGGGACAAACAAACAAATGAGTGTGCTTGAGTGTACAGTTCTTGAGTTGTATATCTCCTCATTAAGGCTTGGACTATCTGCAACCTGGTGCAATGCTATGATACTTGGGTGCCAGTAATTATTGACATGCATGTATTGATATTGCTATGTATTGCAATATTTGTGTGCTTTTTTAAATTCTAAAGTGCACTTATACAGACTGTCACAAAAAAAAGAATATGTATATATATATGTGCACGCAGATTTTGCACACTGCTTTGGACATGTCTGGCTGTTCATTCTAGACATGCACTGATTGCAATTTTCTTGACCGATTCCAATTTCCAAATTTGTATTTTTTGTAAGTGTACTGATGATGCCGATGAACAAGGGAAAGAAAAAAAACGTGTACATGGACAAAATGTTTATTTGCTCTACAGGCAGAACTAACTGCAGGCATTTTGAATTAGAGGTAACCACTGCATTTCAATCATGATCCAAATAAAGATACTACAGACATATAATATAGCATAAAATGTTTCTGATTTACTGTAAATTAGATTGTATAATTTCAAAATCTGAAGCAAAAACAGAATGGTTTGATTTCAGCTTTGTGAAATTATGCTACGTAAAACACATCTGAACAAAACAAAAATGTCATGTTTGCATAACTCTTGTTCGAGGGAACACAGCTCTGTGTATTGATGAGTCAATGGGAACGCCCCTTAAAGGTGTGCAGATTGTCTGAAGCCTGTTTAGAATGATGTAAATTCATTGGCCTATAGCGCATCGGGTCAAGGAGGTGTCCGTTGTTATCACTTGGCGATGGCAAACAGTGCCCATCCTGACCCCATGCTACAGGAAGCGAGGGGTCCTGCCATATCGGTAGGGCATGAAAGCAACTGCGCACGACATGATGGCCTAGCTTGAAGCCGGTCAAACACATTCTGACACCGTAAACAGGAGCAGGAGCCAAACAGGCCTGCATCAAGACACAATTGAGCTGCACCCCCAAGAAAATGGGGACACTTTTCTGGGCGTTCAGCCTGAGGCCAGGAGACCGAAGGTGGTGAAGAAGAATGTCCCTGTGATGACATGTCAATTCCCTGGATTGGACCAGGATGAGCCAATTGTCCGGCAATCCATGCACTTTGTGAACGTCCATGGAGCCATAGCCAGGGAAAATTCAGGTGACAAAGATTCAGGATGGGGCGAAGACCTCTGTCCTTTTTCAGGACAAGAAAATAATGTCTGAAAAAGCGGTGATTCGTGCAATTATTCAAGTTGGAGCCTTCTCTATTGCTCCCTTGAGAAAGTGTGAAGTCCCTTACTGCTGCAGAACAGAAGCCCCGAAGGGACTGTTTACCACAGTAGGATGAACTCATCAAAACAGGGGGGGATTGCATCAAAACTGAAAGTTGTAACTGGACTGGATTGTGCTGAGAACCCAACACAACACTCCTGGCAGATACCTCCATACATCTAGGTAGCAAGACAGAGGTTGCATATGGATGCATTCTGGAGGATATGAGAGTACCATGTTTTCGGAGTGGCCGCCCACTGGTGGAGGTAGGCGTGGCAGCAACAACAGCAGAGGAGAGCCCATGGTGTCCTCTTGCGATAACGGCCGGCTCAAGACACGGGCTGACACAGGGAGAAAGCCAAGAACATCTCCCACCGTGTGAATAGCATTCAGAATTAAAAGAGGCAGTGAGGGGAGATAGCTGGATGCGACTCCTTCCTTCAGTACTGGAAGAAAGCGAATAACCCCCCACCCCAATTCAGTATATTTTTCTGCTGGTGCATCTGTGCTTCATTTTCAGCATTCCTCTGTTAATAACTCGTTTACAGACACTGTAGTATTTCTACACAAATAACATTTTGGAAAATGATTGCATAGCAGTCTAGAAAATAAATAGGCTGAAATTAAAAACTAAATAAATCAAACTTAAAAAATGGCCAATTTATATGAATGAATAAAAAATAAAAATAATTGTTATAGTTTGGTGTAACGTGTATGCCCTGATTTCATTATTTTTGGTTCTGTCATGTTTGCCCCATTGTATGACATACTTCTCTCTCATTGCTGTTCCTAGATTGTTGTATTCACTTCACCTGTGTTCTATTATTTATCCCATTAGTTCCTTTGTTTGGTCATGTACTTAAGTCATCAGTTCTCCCTCAGTGTTTGTCGGTTCTCGTTTATGTTGGCGTGTATTTCATTCCTGTCCCCGGTATTTTTGTTATTAAAGTCTATTTTCTAGTGTTAATCCTACACTCTCAAAAAGGATGTGTTAATTAATAACACTTTTTTTGTGTTATGGCCATTTTATCACATTTCGTGTAATTTTAAGTTGATCATGTGTAAAAAGAAAGAGAGAAAGAGAGAAACAACATAGTGTGTCCAACAGAATATGTGTCAATTATCATCCAATCACATTACTGCATACGTCACTCCTCAAGCTGGTAACCAAATTCATTGATGTGGATGCACTCATGTCAGGTATATGGATTTCCCAGTTAGAAATGTAATGTTCCCAGAATGTTCCGAGATGGTCATGATGTTGAGTTCTTTAAAGGGTTGGTGGGTGTTATTTGGTAGCACATTATTTTACAGTCCTGTTCCTCATGTACATACTATGTACTTATTATAGTAATTACAATAACTATGTAATAACTAGGTACTAACCCTGAACCTACCCCTAAACCTAACCCTACCCCATGTAGTTACCTTGTATTACCAGAACTTTTTTAGATAAATACACTGTAAGTACACTATAAGTACATGTTAGTACACGTACTGTAAAATAAAGTGCAACACGTTAGGTATTTGGAGGACTGACAATGCTCAGAGTCTATTTGGTCCCACAATACAGAGTTTTAAAGTAACACTGAGGTAGAATTGAACTTGAGAATGTCAACAAGCAGAATTACTGAAGGAAAGAAAAACAGAAAAAAGAAAGAGACGGACAGAAACAGAACTACTACTAAATTACAGTCATAGCCCAGAGGAAATCAAGTGAAATAAAACACATCAAGTCTCTCAAGGGTTAAACAACTCCACAAACAGCATCAACTTCACTTATTACTAACCAGTTTGACTTTATTTCTGTGTGAGACAAAATGTATGAGAATTAATAGAGGTTTAGATGTTAGTTTCATTTCACAAAATGTCACTGTCACCATCATCATCATCATCATCATCACTGTGGTCAGAATTTGCTTTAGTTGGGCTCTTGAGTCTTAAATTTACATTGTAGGTTTTTTTTTTGTTGCTGTAATTTTGTGTTTTTACAGGAAAGAACATTTGGAGAAAATACAATGCTATAAACAATCATCTTATAGTGGCTTGATTCACTGATTGTTACAATCTACTTTATTGAATATTGAAACTATTTCTGCAGTTTGAATTTGAACAGTTTTGAACATTTTAAACACTTGTGAACAAGTTTTTGTTTATGGCACACATAGACATGAATCTCTACAATAACAATCAACAAAATATTCAGATTAATATCTTTGAACATCACAAAGCAAGCAAAAAATAAAGCAAATAATATGAATAAAAACATTAAAAATTAGACAATTCAGGTGCATTATTTATTCATGTTGCAATGGATTCTGGGAGCCATGGATAAGTGTTGATTAGTGCACCCAGAATGCACTGCAGCATGAAACTTTTTGTTTATTGTCACCACCGTTGAGATTCATATGCTATTTTTTGATGAATGTTAGCAAGTTTTTTTTTAATTCATCAAATTTTCTGCATAAAACATTACTTTTAACAACAATACTAAATTAATTTAAAATCAAACATAATCATAGACTCCAACAGATCTTTTTTATTTTTTCCTCCATAAGTCACTGACCAGCCAAAACCAACTGACCGTGTTCTTTTTCTGTCTTTTTTGGCCATAATAAATGTGTTTTGCAAACACAGATTTACAGCAGCCAGAGAAAAAATAATGTTATAAAGTTAAGGGTCAAGAGGAAGCACTGATCGCCTTAATGGTAAGAAAATTCAACATATAAACCTCCGTTCTAAATTATAACTTTTTTAATTGGTTAGTAATAAGTGAAGCTAGTGATGCTGTTTGTGGAGTTGTTAAAACTTCCTCTGCTGAGATCTTGAAAGATTGAATTTCTTTAATTTCAATTGACGTTTTCTAAGGCTGTTACTAAGTCAGTTGAAGTTGTGTTTCTCTCTCTCTCTCTCTCTCTTTTCTGTTTCTCTTAACACATTTTGTGTTAATTCTCAGGGGACATTCTGAGAATGTTCTTGGAACTTTACATTTCTAGTACAGATGTTGTTCATTCTAACAATGCTTGTGAACTACTTTTTGTATTATTAATGTTCAGTATTCAGATCTCATGTGGATATTGACTTTGTGTAAATGTAGCAGTCAAGTTTTAATAAATATATATATTTTTTTAAATAGCTTTTTTGTATTGCATTTATATTAACTGGTTAAGAATGGCACATCTATGGCTCAAATTGTGTGATTTATGACAAAATAAATCAAGACAATGGATTTTGGCTTGACAAAGCCTTTAGATAAAACTTTAATTTATATAGAACTTATTTGCATTAGTTATGCAAAGGCTGATTCATTTCCAGGGCTCATTCCGTTCTTGTGGAGCCCTTGGTGATCCGCTGCAAACTTCGACAGGTGGTTGAACCAGATCAATCGGATCTTTTGGAGTTGGACGTGCTACTTCGGCTATGTGTCCTGCTTAATGAACCAGAAACTAAAGTTCAATTCAGTTCGATTTGTGTAACGATGCCCTGTCTCAGTTACTTCCTGAGAACAGGCCCAAAAGAACGATTCATTCAAGAACCGAACATCACTAGTATGCATAACTAAAACTCAGTAAAGAGCAAATGTATTTAGAATTAGAATTCAAAGGGATACTGTTGTAGATAGATAGATAGATAGATAGATAGATAGATAGATAGATAGATAGATAGATAGATAGATATATGCTTTATCATTGTGCCGTTATAATAATAAATATGACTTTGCCAAAAAATTACTTCTGAGGTATAGTTTTGTATATGTCGCCAAGATCAGATGATTCATTTCTGTCTGGTTTGCAAATGCTGTAATTGATAATTTTGTGTTTTACCACAACAACAAATCATTTGAAAATAACTTCTGGCAGGTATTCATTTCTTAGAAAGAATATGACATATTGTACAAGCTTTGCGAAAAGTGCTGTTGCAACCAGAGCCATAGGTAAGGATTTTTTGTTAAGCCTTTTATTTTGTCAGGTGAGGTTGTTCCAGGCTTTTTTATTTTTTATTTGGACTGATATTTTTTTATTTCATCAAGCCATCTGTTTCCCAGCCTCTTACCTTAAACTGTTTTCAGTTTCTCATTAATTTATATTTTATATTCTGCAGATTCTCATCACTAATTAGCTATCTGAACTCCTGACATCTCATCTCTTTTAAAGCAGCCAAAAGCAGACGTTATAAAACTAAATCTCACCTTCTCTGAGTCATGCCAAGTAATAAGGCCCTATTTGACTCTTCACTTTTGTGCCGTTTTATCAGAGCCCACCTTCACCACGAGTTTTGGCTGATTTTTGTAAGTTGAGAGTCTTATTTTGGAGAGTCTGGCTCATTAGAAGACTATTTTCACAGTGGGGGTGACAGGAAGGATTGGAGGATTGGAGCTGTTGAGCGGGAAGGTGAGAACGCTCCAGTTGGCATCTTGACCTCCCGTTGATCAGCAGGACTCCTCAAGGCTACGGCATGTGGAAAAGGTTTCCCCAATCATCTCTCTGTCTGACACATCAGCCATTATTCATTAACCTCCGGGGCAAGAACCTCTGACAAGAAAAAGGCTCACCTACTGGCTGTGACTTCTGGGAAGTGTTTCCATTGCATCAATTTAAAAGGCCAGACTTCTTTCCACCTCATTGTTTTTCTTCTCTTCGGGTTCTGTCATAATCATCATCTGGCATCTCACTATTGGCAGTGTAACTGGAACTTGATTTGGCCTTCAAAGATCAGTCCACCATGTAAAAATGACATTTGAGTGGCATTCATTAAAGCAGATCCTCATGAAGTAGATTTAAAATGTAGTGATTTCAATTTTTTTTAGTGTTCTTCGGTATGTTTTAAAAAAAAGACTCATTCTTATGCTAAATGTGATGTGTGCCTTTTTTGATCTTAAAATACTTTCTTCTGCTGCATTTAAAGGTTATGTTATCTAAAGGTCCTAAAAGTAGCTAAATAATGCTCTGGAAACCTGTTTGTAAACAATTCTGCATGCACTTGTTTAAAAACTATTTTGTTTTTGCCAGTTTTGATAATGGCACACGTTGCATTATTTGACAATTTTGCTGCAAAGGCTCTCAAGACAGAGAGTGACAGATGTGAGCAGTGAGGTTGTACAGAATGTTCTAATATGGAAGGGGTTTTGGCACATTTTATACAACAAATTAGTAGTTGTGGCCACATGCTCGCTCCCTCATATAATAATCCACATTCATCTACATTTGAGTGAGCTGGCATAGGACAAATTTATGTGCACACACAGCTGTTGTGCATCTCTGAGAAATGTTGTGGTAACATTTTCTCCACAAATAAATCCACAAATTGTACAACATTATTAGTGAATGAGGGCTATTATTTTTGCAATTATTTTTGTAATGCTTGCAACACATAACCCATCATCTTTAACTCACTTGACTGATTTAGCTGGAGAAAGCTAACAGCCTGTTGCCTGATATGCAAAGTAATCTGAAGATGTATCATTCAGGATACAAGTTAAAAATAAAAGTTTTAATCATGACTTTAATAGAAAAAAGTTGTCTTTTAAAACGTGAGTCATGGGGTGTTTTCATTTTCTGCTGTCAATCCATTTCTATAAAACGTCCTTGTCCACAATCTCACCAATGTTGTCTTTTCGATCTTCCATCTGTTCAGTTTTCCAGCACATTCTAAATAACCTCGAACTCTCTGCTATCATATTCATCATTTAAATAAGCCACTGTTTCAGTCTTCGAAGCACATTTGGTGCACTCTTGCATACCATTACTCCTACCTTTTCTCATTCAATACTGGCATTCTTTGACATTTCTCTGTAAAGGTCAATGAGAAGTTCAAACAAGACTAGTAGAGACTGGTCGTAATCCCCAAACTTCTGAACTGCTAGTAGTTCCTTTTGATGTCATTTGGAGTTATAAATGTTTATAAAAAAATTCATGCATTTCAGTTGTTACATGTTTATTTATAAATTACCTGGCAGCTTTCAACGATAATTCTGTCACCTGCATGAAGAACAGCTTTCTGCCTTAGTCAGTAATTATTGTCACCTGTTGAATGTGTTAATGAGTTATAAATAACACTGTGCAAAAAACCCTTATCTGTGTGTCGTTCGTTCGAGATGTTACCAGACTTTGTGCTGTGTTGCAGAGTTCACCAGATGTTGTGCTCCTTCACAAGTTCTCCGACTACGATGGGAACTGGAGCATTCTTCCGGCACTGCCACGGTAAGAATCCAAATCACTTGACGTGTCAGAGTGTTTATTCCTTAGGTCATCTTATTTTATGCAGCTATATTCTTGTTATTTTTGTTTTCAGCCTTGCCTCACAATACTGTCAAACGTCTTTGTGGATTGTGTTTTTGGCAGAAGAGACCAATGTGAACTTACACAACCTTCTGCAGGTGCTGAGCAAATTCAACACAACAAAGGTGAGCCGCAGACTTTTCCGTCTTTCAGCTAGTGTTACTGCAAAAGTGTAATATCAAGACTTAATGCTTTGTTTACTGTGGCTCTTTTAGAGCAACAATCGTATTTGAGTCATTGGTTGAGGTACTGAGCATAAATATTGTCACTGAGACTGGAATGTGCAAAATGTCAAGAAAGCTGCCAAGAAGTATTGTCCTCATTTACTTTCTCAACAAAAATGTACTGTTCACACTGTGGACTCGCAGCACTTAAAAAACTATATGTCACTTTAATTTCAGACATCCCATCGTCAACAACTGTGAGGAAGCCCTTAGGGATCCATCCTCTAATGAATTGTTTCTTGATTGTGTGAACTGTTATCTGTACTGTTTTTTTTTCCCTTAAAGGTGCTGTAGGGAACTTTTGTAAAACAATATTTTTTACATATTTGTTAAACCTGTCATTATGTCCTGACAGTAGAATATGAGACAGATAATCTGTGAAAAAATCAAGCTCCTCTGGCTCCTCCCAGTGCTCCTATTGCCATTTGCAGAAAGTCATGCGCTCCCGGTAAAAAACAACCAATCAGAGCTGCGGTCCGCAACTTTGTTTGTGTTCAAAATGTAGAAAAATGTATATAATAAGCGAGTACACCATGAATCCATTTTCCAAACCATGTTTTTGGCTTGTCCTGAATCACTAGGGTGCACCTATAATAAGTGTTTATATTCGGACTATTTTAGATTGCTTCGGGGGTACCGCGGCGGAGTAACCCAGTACCTTTGTGATTCTTCATAGACATAAACAGAAAGAAGTAGCTCCGGCTACGATGTTCTTCCGCAAGATGCAAGCAGTTCTGTTTATTAACCGCTAGAGCGTCAAAAGTTCCCTACCGCAGCTTTAAGAGACCCAAATGTAATGAATGAAAAAATGTATGTTAGGGTATTATGGGTTTGTATCTTACACAGAAATGATAGTTTATTATGTTCTGTCCTCCCTGTTAAAATATATATTTTTTTGACTCCACAACCACAACATGTTGGATAATACTATTTAGGCCATGTGAAATGAAAATAAAGTGTTGTAGATTCTTACAAAGTGCTTCTACTTCATGAACTAACATTCCCTGGAGAAAAGGTAGATTCTCCAGGTCAACACAATACGTAAAACCTTCTCCTGCATACTTGAGGTAATGAAAGAGCAGTCTGAAATAGGACTTGGCACATGAAAGCCTCCTGTTTCTTACCCAAGAGTCTTTTCTCCATAGGAGTGGTTTCTGGGCAGACCCCTCCATGATGATGAACCAACAATTATCCACCACTATGCTTTCTCAGAGGACCCCTCCAGTTTCAGTTACCCTGACTTCATGGCTGGCTGGGCTCTCAGTTGCCCCCTGGCTAAGCGGTCAGATTTCATCTCCTGTGCTTTTTGCGTACATCTTCAGCAAATGGCTATTTTAGACTATTAATACAGATATTATCTGATTTGGTATCTCAGAACTGCAGAGCGTGTGAATTATGAGCCGCCCAAATCCGATTTCACAATTGACCTTCAACATGAGGTAAGAACGATCACAAAATATTTCAGTGTTCTGTACATATGCTCTACATATATTTTGTTTGTTGAATATTCATTATCTTGCAGTGAAAGAGCTTGCTTTTTTGTTGTTGTTGTAAATATGAATAATTTGTAATTGAAGTTGCTGTAATGCATCAGCTATAAAGCATCTCAACAAAAGATATGATTTTCCAAAATAACCCAGACACAGATAATAGGCTTTTTTCCCCCAACCTCTCCAGATCTATCATTCAGATCTCGGTACTCTCCTGTGGTGTCACACCTCAATTTAAAATGTCTTGCATCTCCTGTTGAAATAATATGCCATCTGCCTACAGGAATATCTGTGTATATATTAACCCTCATTGATATTTTATGGAGGAGCTGTCATTTAATTGTGTGACATTCAAAGACACTCTCTCCTTTTCTCTTGCCATCATTCTCTCTCTCTTTCTTGCTGATAAAATGAGACTGTATGTTCCAGAGAGAACTCTCAGTGCTACTTTTGTGATCTCTATTGATGCAGTACTCTAAGAGTCTTCTCAAAACCCTCTGGTCATACAGACTGGCATCTGTCTTGTTCTTAAAGGGATAGTTATCCCAAAAATGAAAAAAAAAACTGTTGTCATTTACTTCCTGGTCATGTCTTTCCAAATCTGTATGACTTCTCTTCTATAGACCACAAAAAGGAGATGTTTAGCAGAATGTTTATGCTCCTGTTTTCCATACAATGGAAGTAAACGGTGACTGGGGGCTGTCTAGTGTCACGTTTCTGTTAGTTTGGACTCTTTCCGTTTCATCCCCCCTTTGTCTTAATTCATAAGGTCATGAAGTTCCGAAAAAATGGTATAAATGTACCATAGCAGTGTGAGGTTTTACAGTGCAATTTAATCATCATTCCATGGAAATCTTTTATTTACTGTAAACTCATAATATTTTTGGTGTACTATTCGTTTGCTTTCTCTGATCTCTGAAGTTCTTAGTTCTTTGTTTCTTTCTTCAGTACAACTCTTAAATAGTCACTCCTAGAAGAAAGAAGTCAAGCTTTGCTTCTCTTATTGATGTTTCAGATTGCCCTCTACATTTGGGAGGAAAGCAGAGGTCCTGCTTTGACTGTGGTGAATGAGTTCTGCTCAGAGCTGCAAAGCTTGTCCTCAACAGGAGTTTGTGCTACGACCATCAACACCTACTTGTCTGCCTGTGTAAGTACTAGAAATGCTAACGCACCATCTGCAAATCTCAGAGAGATTTATCCAATCCCTCTGCCGTGTGAATTAATAAAACTATGACAAATTGTTCTGTTCAGAAGAGACTCCCAAGGGAAAGTCGAGACGTATTAATATCTCATAGTCAGTTGTCATTGAGTTTCCCTGCTCTAATGCTCTGATAAATGACAGTCTTCAAATGTGAACGCCAAACTCCTGCTTGAGGCTTTTCAGATTTGCTGTTTTTTTCTGAGGGATAATCAAAGGCCTATAAATTCATAAGCCTAGAAAATAAGCCACTTCATACAAAGTGTCCTCTCAAAGCTGACAAACAGACATTATGTAATATTAATGGTCCTATGTCCTACCACATCTTAAAGTAGGAACAAGAGGTACTTTGGTTTTCACCCAAATACTGTAACACCCAGATTGGTGGCAGACACCAAACTGCTGTAAATATCTGTTATGTTCTTTATAGGGAAACTCTGTGCAGAAGGAGGATGTCTTTGTTGCTGTTAAAACATGTCAGAGATTTCATGGAGATAGAGGTGGGTGTATTCTGCCTGTTCTTCAAAAACAGATACAGACCATGATTGGATCATAACTAAAGAAACGTTAAAGGTGAAGTCAGGGCTTTTTAGGTAAAACGGTTTGTAACAAACTAATAATAACCAGTAGTTTACAGTATTAAATTTTGTTTAATGTTAATTTCAGCATGCAATAATACATTATTAAGGTTGTATATGTTCACATGAGTTATGGAGTTTAGTTTTCATTAACTAACTTGAACTTAAAAAAAAAAAAAAAGTATTTTTCTGCGATTGGTAACTTGTGCAGTAAACTGCACACTTCACCTCTGCTTTAGCTTGCCATCAATATTAGACTTTAAGATGCACAAGGTGCCATTCACAGAGAGAAATCTTTGCTTCTTACAAATATCTATGAATTCATGTTATTTTTTTTTCTTAGCTTAGCTTTTATGTAATTTACATTTTTAGCAACAGTGTGTTTAAAATGGATTGGATCATTCAGTCTTGATTAAAAAGTAAAGCCAGCAAAGCAGAGAAGAGCCCACCAAGCCATGCATTGAGAGGATTACAGAAAGACAATAATAAAAGGGAATAATTGCAGCCGTCAGTCGCTTCGTGTCTTGGCCCACACATGATGTCTGTAAGTGACAATGAATTGATTTTGTTGATTATAGCCGCATAAAGTTCCACTGTGTCTTTTCCAGAAACACTGTTCTCACAAAGACAGCTCTTCCCCAGTCCTCTCAGCTCTCTCTGTACTGTATAATAGGACAGGTATAAATGCTGTTTTATATTCCAGGAGAGATTCCATTTTGCAGCTGGTCAGGCATAATTGCACCGATTTCCATGATTATGTTTAGAGTTTGATTTTAGCAAACTTTTCAGGCAGCATTAAATACTATAATATTTTGTGTGTGGCTACAAAGATCATAAATATCAGTGCTGGTAGAACATCTGCAGATTTACATCGGGATATATATTTTTTTACTTTTTTATTTTAATTTACTAATTTACATTTTTTATTAATTTCATATGATTTTTTGATTTTATGATCTTTTTACTCTTTCACGTGGATGTTATAATCTCAAGTTAATGTTATACTGTCTTAAGCTGTATGCACAAATGTATCTTCACAGTTCCTTTAGTTAAACAAACTTGGGAAAAAGATGCTGCCTCGTTGGAATACTACAGTGACATCACAGACTCATATATACCCACAATCCACTTGGGAGTCCCTAACACGGAGAGAGGTTTGTCTTTTATTTATTTTGGGATGACAACAGGTTGTGTTCCACTGTAACCCTTTATCCATCATGATCTCTGAGGAACATGCAACACTCCTTTTATATATGGGTTTTAATCACTTATTGGGCCCTATTTTAACGATCTGAAACGCAAGTGTCAAAGCGCGAAGCGCAAGTAACTTTGTGGGCGGGTCTCGGCGCTGTTGCTATTTTCCCGGCGGGATAAATGGCTCTTGCGCCCGGCGCAAATCTAAAATGGGTTGGTCTGAAGTAGCTTCATTATTCATAGGTGTGGTTTGGGCGTAACGTGAAATAAACCAATCAGAGCGTCATCCAACATTCCCTTTAAAAGCAGGTGCGCAAGTTCCATTATGGATTGCTATTATTATGGCGTATTTACCAGGCGCACGCCAGGAGCGGTTCACAGCCGAGGAGACTGATGTTCTTGTAAGAGCAGTGAAAGACAGAGAAGTTGTGTTGTATGGGGATGGGAGAAACCCACCCAAAATACCGTCGGTTAAACAGGCGTGGGAGGAAATAGCCACAATTGTTTCATCGATTTTTTTTTTCCTGGTTCTTGACGGACAAACCAATTTGTCAGATGTCCTTATATACATATATGACCTCAAACAGGTCTGATCCTTAATTACTACAATTAGCCTGAATAATTTGTAAGCTAGATTTATGCCTATTTTTTCACATCTTCGTGGCACACCACAATGATTTCCGTCATCTCATGTGTTAATATTTTTTTAGTGTAACAATTTATGATTTGCAAAAATAACTGTTGCATCTGGGTAGATTACATGAGCAAAGTGTATGCGCGTTGTGCACGCTATACATTATGGTCAAGCATGCGCCCTTAAAATAGCATAATGAACAACGCGCAACGCGCCACTGACTTTAGACTAGTTTTTTTCTGGTCAGTGGCGCAATTGTTTAATGGAACAGCAAAATAGCACCAGGGATTGTTTGCGCCGGAACAAGCCTCCTTTTTTGCGCTGAACCGCCCAGGGAGCGCAAGTTCATTCACTAGTTTAGCGACGTGCTTCTGTGGAGGGAAAAGCGCGCTTTGCGCGGGTGCAAAATAGGAATGACACATGCGTCGGTGTACAAAGTCAATTGCGCTGGGTGCAAGATAGGGCCCAGTATGTTTAGACGAGTATCAACTTGTCGAACTGAATTACACAGTTTGAGTTATGCATGTGAAAAGAACCATTGCGAGTGGGATTAAAATAGAAAACAATAACAAAGGAAGAAATAGTGTATCCTTATAAGAACATGGCTCGCATTGTCTCAACCCGTGATCCAAAACCATATAAAAGAACAGAGTCTCCGAAATGAAACATTTAAATGGACTGATCATTCTCTCTTTGTGATGTGCAAAATGTGCTGCGGTGTCTTATGGAAAACAGTCTGATATCCAATTTTGTGAAGTCGGAAAGTTTGTTTTATTCATAGCCTGACTGCGGTAAGCGTAATGGATGGGGCATTGGTTGCTACCAGTTGATTGACATTAGTTTACTCATCATGGTGAATATCCCTTTGTGCTTGCCATTTTCCTCTGCTGTTTATGCACATTTGTTAACGGACTTCGGATTGACAGGTTTGCTGCAAATAAATAAAGCCTTCTTCCAATAGACAGACAAGTGAATAGATAGATAGATGGATGCCAGGACCGTAACTCTAAAAGTAATATTTGCTGGGTTATTCATGACTGTCATTTTAATTCGTTATGTTACTCAACTCTCAATCAGTGGGACATTTAAGTATGCTCTTTTTAAAGGCACAATATATTTGACTGCAGTGTCAGCCATGAGACATTCTTCTCCCTTCAAAATCCACTCGGGTCCCTCCAGCTATTGGCCAAAACTCAAAAACCTCATATATCCAGAGTTCAACTCCAGGAAATTTGCTAATGATGAAAGAGCTGAGAATAGTCTCTGAGGACTCTCAACACATGCGCCCTAAATTAGACTTCTGCACCCCTCTTTGTCTCTCTCAGAATCTTTGCCTCTGCACCAGAATGAATGACCAGAATGTCCGGGGGAGAGAGAGAGAGAAGTCTTCTGTTGGGGGGCTGTGTGTGCTGTGGTAATGTTCGGAAAAGACATTACTCCCACAGACTCTTAGAGTCGGTGTTCCGGAGCTTCTCTCAGTATGTTTTGTTCTGTTCTCCTCCTGTCCGCTCCCCATCCCTAAGCCTGTGTCTGGCTGACCTTCTCATTCGACTGCCATAAGAGAGCTTCTCTTTCATGGATGCTACAGAGCTTTTGTGGCACCTCTCTTTCCCTCTGTCAATCTGTTATACCACTCTTTTACTCATCCTCACCGTGTTACAGTGCTGCTATTAACCTTCTGAACCCAAGCCGAGGGAATCATCTGCACCATCTTGCTCATGAGTTTTTGACCAATTTGTTTGAGCAGCCAATTTTGCATCTAAGAGCGAAGGGCCTTATGAACCCCACTGACTCCTTTCGAACCCTGTAATGGTCCACAGAAATCCTGGAATGTTCCTATGTAATGGCACAGTCATCAGGGTGCATTTCCATCCAACAATGGCAAACCTTTAATGGAAGCTCCTGTACTGATTTTATGATTGACTTCCTTTTTGATCCGACACATTCCTCTGCAATTTTATCCTGAAAGCCCTCGGAACATGGGGTCTCTTAGAATCAAGAAAATTCTAGTACAGCCTAAAGAAATGGAAGGGCCAGACACAGTGCAGTGGGCGACTCCAGGTAATTTTCAGATCTCACCACCTATCTTCTCAGTCGTTCTTAACCGCTTTTCCTCTGTTCTATTCCCTTAACAGAAAAGAGCCAGAAAAGTCAAAGGTATTTAGAATGAACCACAGTGGTGGTATTGTTTCTGGTGTTTGTTGTTCAGGTCCAGTTTAATCTCTAATAGGGATCTCAGGGTGAGGTGGATAGTTAGTGTTGGGCAAAGCTCATGATTACAGCTGATTTGGCTTGACTTTTTTGTTTATCATTGCATATGATTAGTTTTGTTTTTTGTTTTGTAGGTATGAATGCTTTGGTGTTGATGATATGGTTGAAATGAGAATTTTCCTGTAATTAGAAAGTTCTATGCTCATTTATTTGATTCATCAAAAATACAGTAAAACAAGAATATTATAAGTAATAAGTAATATTATTAGAATTTAAAATAACTGTTTTCAGCTTTAATATTTTAAAATGTGATTTATTCCATCCGTCACATGATCCGTCAGAAATCATTCTAATATACTGATTTGGTACTCACTTGTTAACAATTATAAGTGATTCTCAATTATTAATAATGACTTTTATATTATCAGTATATTTTTGTGGAAACAATATTGCTGTTTTTAATACTGTTGTTTATTGTTTTTGTACAAATACGTGCTAATTTCATACATACATACATACATACATACATACATTTTTGCAGTACAGCAGACCCCACAGTCTCCTCCTGTCTGTCTTCCGTCTGCTAAGAATTCTTGGACCGAACATAAAAAAGACACATAAGAGTTGAGTTTCCTGTCTCGTTCAAGACATTCAGCTGCTATTTTTCTCCCCTTAATACCAGCATATTGCAGGAACACCGACCAAAGTCTGTATAGATTAATTACACACTGTTTTTGTATTTACAGGGCACTGTGCAAAAACATTTGCCATCCTGAAGAGGTTTGCAAGTGGGGCAGCAACACAAGCACCTTGGTTGCTCATAGTTGACGATGACACACTGATCAGGTGAATGTGATTTCTTTACACTGGTGAAAGATCAATAGAAGTCAATAGGAGCCTTACCACTAGTTAAAAAACAACAACTTTAAATGCATCAAGATGCATCTGCTGAATTGAAAATATGCCAACCTATGTCACCTTGAATTTAAAAGAAGTCTGTCTCGTTTTCCATCTGCAGAATTATAACCCAGCAATCGGCACAAACCTGAAAATCAAATACGCCCACATGAAAATACTCTCATTGTGTGGCAAAGCACATAAGGTCACAGATCCTGAAACTGGAGCAAAATTTTGACTGGAATACACATGGCTGTGAAGTCTTTTTTAAAATACTGTCAACTAAAGTGTATTGCTTGTATTTTAATATTGTGTTTTCATCCAAATGTGCATATCTGCCAATATAGCAAGGAGAGCTGGAAACACAGGCTTGAGGACAGGCCAAAAAGTTGAATGGGTAGAAAAGGAAAATAAATAAATAAATAGTTACTGGATTTTTGTTAATATGTTCAGTCTATGCCTATAGTAAAAGTTGGCTCCCAATGTTTTTTGTTATGGCTAATTTGTTCAGAAATACATGTTTGGCAAACTCATGCTGTGCATTTTTGTCACGTAATGTACTAAATAACCATTGTCTTCCAGTCTGCCCAGACTACGGAGGCTGCTGGGATGTTATGACCCAAATAAAGCTGTGAGTGTTGGAGAACGTTATGGCTATGGGCTTAGCAGGGATGGCTACAGCTACATCACGGGAGGTGGAGGGTGAGTTACAGATATGTGCTGCTGAGATATTTCTATTGTCCATACTTATGCCTATGGATTCGTTCTAATCTTTTATTCTCAAGTATTAAACTTAAGTATATAGTTCTGATGTGGTATTACTTTTCTAAGTGATGAGGTTTACTATTTTCACTTGACAGATAGATCATGTGAAATAAATTGCCTGAGGCATGTTAAGAGTCTAGCATATGATGAAGACTTCTGGGTGGGCTTTTTTGACTTGCCAAAATTGTTAGCAATACAAGTAAATGAGAGGTTGGATAGTACTTTGTGCACAGTTTAAGACATGGACAAACATGCTAATAAACAATATATTACAAATTGTTGCGACTCCTCTGAGATTCCGAGTCAGAACTTGGGAGGGCATTCCTGTTAAAAGTTCCTACTGGGAACTCCGAGTTTTCAGCTTCCGAGTACAAATAGAACTCAGCATTAGTAATCACCTAGCAATGTGCTACAAAGCACTCAGATCCCCATAGCAACTGCATAGTAATGCCGTGGAAGACATCCAGAATACATAAGCTTAAAACCACTCAGAACTTACATGTGGCCAGATATGGGTGAACTGCTTAATATTTTATGTAAGGCATGGAATAATATTTAATGGCTCGGGATCAGTCGACATGGGCAGACTGCAGGTCCAATAGCCAAGACCAAGTTTGATAACGAGTTTCAGGAGAGACGACCAAATTTTAATGCAGTGCATATGAAAAAAACGTAAATTTATTTTAATTTATGGAGACATCTAAGCATCTGTATAGCCTGTGGTGTGATTTATGCACATTTGTTCAAAATAGCCTGTATGGGCAGATTGTTCACATTATGTAGGCAAAAATTTGGATTGTACTTAATTTTTTTTTTCCTGTTAATTATTACCATGTTGGGCTGTGTGCATTTTTTTCTTGCTTAATGCAGAATGCATGAAAAACATGAAAAAAATATTTTTGTCTGCCTGATCAGGCGATATGATATAGTAAATTTTTAATGTGTGTGAAGTTGCGGACTGTGGTACCAAACCGAACCCTTTAGCAACTGCACTTTAACGCCCAGAACACTTGAGATACCACTTAGGACTCAAAAGCAAATTCATAGCAATGCACCAGGAACAACTTGGAAAACCCGAGAAACATACAAAAAGCCAATTCATAACCCCCCCCCCCCCCCCCACTATGCCTACCCTATAATGGTGGTGTGAATCTTCATTTGCCTCATGATTCGATTTGATTCGATGACGAGTGCGATTTTGAGGGTAAGGTTTCAATTGTCAACTGATTCTTGATGCATCAAAAGGCATCTTTTACTCTAGTTATTTTATTAATACTAATTATATTAGTCACAATATAGTTATTTTTATTAATTTACGTTATGTAAACCACCAAGCAACATGCTAAAAAACACTCAGTCCCTGTTACCAACCACATAGTAAAGCAATAGCAACCACCAAAACAACTTAGCAATGCAATTGAAACAGCCCCGGCCCCCTTTAGCAACCTTCTAGTAATGCCATAGAAACCACTCGGTACACTCTCGGCAACATACTTAAATAAAACACTCCAAACCCTTTTGCAAACACATACAGTAATTACCCCTTGTCAACCAGTTAACTTAATTTTTTTTACAGCAACTTAAGCAAACCCCATTTATGAAAATGTTATTGAGATGATGTTTGTTTAAGAGTGGTGTGATGGATTTTTGAATGGATTTGTTTAGTGTTGCAGTCTTTGTGCCCCAACAGTATGCTGCTTAGTAACTGTTCTCAATAGTTTTCTGTTTACTTATAGTCTTCTAATTAGCAGACAGTGACTTCCCATTACAGTGTAGGTATGTTAAAGATACAATGGCGTCAGGACTCACACAGGTGAGTGTGACTCATTACCACATGTTTCTGGACATGTAACCTTGTAATTTTGTGAGATGTCCTGAATCACTGTAGTAGTCATTATCTGAGTTCTCTATGTGAGCGAAATGATGTCCCGTAGAACTATTTAATTCTTTTTACATTCTTACAGGATGGTGTTCAGTAGAGTAGCAGTGCAGAATATTTTGGCAGGTGGCTGTGGCTGCCGCAGTTCGGATGCCCCCGATGACATGGTGCTGGGGATGTGTCTGACTACACTGGGGGTCCCGGTCACTCACAGCCCACTTTTCCATCAGGTAGCATACATACCCACAGACCAACAACTCTTCTTGCATGTTCTCTTCTTGTGTGCTGCTCTATAGCCACAAAAACACAAGTAAATGATGCTTTTGGCACCCAAGCAGAGCAGTAATTAAGATGAAACCTGTGGGTACGAATGTAGAGAGCAATCCTGAATTTATTTCACAGCAGAATTGAAGGTACAGGCAGACAGATTCATTTATATTTTGGTTTGCATCCCCAAGACCGAGAACCTCTTATGTGCTTATATGAGTAATAAGTAATAAATTATTCATTGATAATCTTGCCAGACATGCATTAGCTTTTAAAAGATTTGAGGTTTGTAAGATGTTTTTGAAAGAAATGCTTCTCAAGGCTGTGTTTATTTGATTAAAAATACAGTAAAACAGTAATATTGAGAAGCATTATATTCATTTAAAATAAATGTTTTCCTTTAATATAATGTAATGTAATTTATTTCTGTGACAAATCTGAATTTTCAAGTCTTTACTCCAGTCCTCAGTGTCACATGATTCTTCAGAAATAATTCTAAAATGCAGATTTAGTGCTCAATTTGTTTATCAAACCTGAAAAAAGTTGTGATTTCTTGGTAACATTATAAATGCCAAGTTCTGTCATAAAACTCTAGATGATGCAGGCTGATGGGTTTTTAACGCAAACTGATGATATTGACAGTGTTAAACTATCTGGCACCAGCTGACTGGTTTATGTTGCATATGCAGTCTTTTATATATGAGCTGTGTGAAACTGCTGGTTTAATCACATGGTCTCCTTTCTAACCAAAGGCTCGTCCACAAGATTATGTGAAAGAGCTTCTAGCACGACAAAGCCCAATCTCCTTCCACAAACACTGGAACATCAACCCTGTGGCCGTCTACCAGCACTGGCTTGCAGAGCCCAACAACAGCAGAGCTCACTCACTCACAAAGACAAGAGAGGAGCTGTAGAAGGAGCTTATGGAGTGAGTGTGTGTATTTAATAACGTGATACTCTAGCAGCATTTAAAGACACCATGCAATCGCAAAATTCCTCTTATTTTAAACAAATTCATTTGTTATCATACCAGAAATTCAAATCACAGTCTGGTGAATTTCCAGCCCACTTTTTTCTTGTTGAATATTTTGTTCAGAAACTCAGAAATATCTCGTATAAAAGAAGTAAAGGTTGCGAACATGGTTTCAGTAAGAAAATGTCTTATTGTGATGATGCTGTTAAGCATGGAAGTTGTGGTTAAACCGTATGCGTTCAGATGTATTTTCTATTCTTCAGTCGTATTACACAGATTGTTGAATTTGATCATTGAAATAGAAGCTTAAATCTTGATCTCTCTCTTATTTAGAGGTTAAATATATTGGTACAGTACACATAAATCACTTTATCTGTTCTACAATAAAGTAAACTGAGATACTTATGCACCGTTTACAATGTGATACATCAATATAATGCAGCCTCTATGCATGTGTAAAGGCAGAGGGATTTAAGAGCATGTGAACTACCGTAAAACTCAGAAAAGTATCAATACAAGCACAGATAAACTATATTACATTTCAACCCCTCTGTCTATTTCATAATCCTAATTAAAACTTCTGAAATAAAAAAGATAAAGTTCAAATGGAAAGTAAAAGTGACCTCTTCTTGACTGGACTGTGACTGCGCAAAATGTTTACAAGCATGCTGCAGTGCAATCAACAGGATGCCCAGGGATACAATATTCCATGCATGGTTTGGAGAGTTGATCAAAACAAACTAGCAAAATCCCAAACACACAAAATCCCAAGAGGCATCACTTGTCTAAATTGTACTGTCTTAATAAATTATGCATCTTGGGATTTTTTGTCTTTGTCTTCTTTTAATGGAACTTAAAAAAATAAATAAAAAATAGGCACATTTTCCAACTCCCATAGTGTTAAACAGTTCTTGAATCCATTCAGCCGATCTCTGCGTCTGGTGTAGAACTTTTAGCTTAGCTTGGCATGGATCATTGAATCTGATTAGACCGTTAGCATTTAGCTTAAAAATGACTGAAGAGGCGCAGTGATACGGAGCACCTGAATTCTCCCTTCCACAAATTAAATTGGAGAAGAAAGTCCTTAATTCAGATATAACATTAAATATTGCATGCACTGCAAAAAAAATAAATATATATTTTTAAGTATTATTTACTTGTTTTCCAATACAAATATCTAAATATCTTTAAATCAAGATACAGTTACTTGCAAAATAATGCAAAAAACAAAAACAAAAAAAGTCTTAATATTATTAATAACTAGTATTAATATTACTTTTCAAGTTAAAATGAATGAATCTTGATTTAAGAATCTTTAGACATTTGCACTTTAAAACAAAACAAAAACCTTGGGAGAATATTACTTTTTACATGTATTTATGATTAAGGTTATTTCCATAATCTAGCGGTTGGATGCATAGATATTTGATAACCTTAAACTGTTTTTTTGTAAAAGGAAAGAATGAAAGTAACGTGTTATTACAACTAAATGTTATCCATGGAGATTTACATTTTGAAAACGTACTCTTGTTTTGTTCCTTACATTTTATTTAGTTGGTCTTTAAAATGTCTTTTAAAAAGTCTTAAATTTACCATCATAAAACCTGCAGAAACCCTGTAAACAGGACTCGTCATTTATTCCATAAATGAATCAATGTTTCTAATTCTGTGCTTTCAACATGCTCATCTTAATAACTTCATTATTCTGAACACTTGGACAGACATCAGGAAAATGCAGTTTAAGACCTGTTTGTTAGGTCATGCTTCTCTATCTGATTATTATATAAATTTTTCCAGTATTAAACTAAAGGACTCTTACAGTCTAAATGTATGGAAAAAATAATAATTCATTTATTTATTTTCTACTTTGCATAGAAAGTCTGGCATGCTTTTTACCTTTTACATCACAAACACAAAAAGGTTTGTTGGACAACAGAAAGTTTCTTCACAGAAACTACCCAGGCATCTTAAATGGTTATTTCACCCAAAAATGAAAATTAGGCTGCGTTTTACTCACCCCTGAGGCATCCTAGGTGTATATGACTTTCATCGGTCAGACAAATCCAGTCAGAGTTATTATAAAATATGTCTTTGATCTTTCAAGCTCTATCATTGCAGTCAGCGGGTGTTGCATTGCTCCAAAAGAAGTTAAATAAAAAGTGCCCATCCAAAAAAAAGTGTTTCATGGGGTGAAAAGAGGCCTCCTGTAGTGAATTGATGCAATTTTGTAAGAAATATCCATATTCAAAACTATTAATCACTTGAATCGAACTTGTGCTCACTGTTGTAAACACAGCAGTTTTTTTATTTTAAAAATCTTTCTGACTGAAGCAATGCAACACCCGCTGACTGCAATGATAGAGCTTGAAAGATCAAAGACATTTTTATAATAACTCTTGTCTGAAAGATGAAAGTCATATACACCTAGGATGCCTCTGGGGTGAGTAAAATGCAGCCTAATTCTCATTTATGGTTTAACTAACTCTTTAAGGCTAATCCTGAACTTTCTACTTGGCTCCTTAGCTCAGAGATCATTTGGCTGGTCAAAGCGAATATAGTCCTCGTCTTTTTCAGTGCCAGCTCATTGATAGCAGAAAAACTTGGCAATGAAAAAAAAACAGCAACACTAGAACAATGAAGAGAAGAATTAAGTAAACTTTCAAAGCCCCATGGAAATTATGGAGAACACCAAGAAATAGATAACATGCATAAGGACCCTTAAGGCACATTTATTATTACTTTTTCTGTTTAGAAATGGTATAAAATTGATTATAGTTAAAACATAATGTATTTCCCTCCTGGACTACTAACAAGCTCTAGAGTGGAGACTTGATCTCTGTTCCAAAATCCTCTGAGCTAAGTCTTCTGTCTGCTCAGGCAGCATCTGAACCAAAATGACTGATTTTAAGATTATCCTGGGCATCAGCTCACTTCCCTGATACAAATTGTGCTCCTCATGCAAAGACTAGATTCTCTAATAAGCACTGGAAATGCAGATTAAATTTTTTGTTGTTGTTTGGTTATCATTTTATTTTATTACATTTTATTTAAAACTTTAATTTGTATTAATTTATAGAACTTTTTTTATTAGGTGTAATTATTTTGAGTGAACTATAAATAGCACGAAGCGTTTATATATATTTATATCAGTAAAAGAGGAAAAATATCTTGTGCTAGCTTTTTTTTTACAGTGCACCTTCTGAATTATTCAAGGATATACGTATCTGTCACTCATTAACACCACCAACCTCAACAGTGTTCATGCGAGGAGGTCTGGTCCATCTGTGTTTTCTTTTCTTTCTTTTCGTATTTTTTCTGTTAAATCTAGGGACAGTCAGTGTGCTTCTCTGAAGAAGGGAAACTTCTTGTCCCTCCCCTTAAGACAGAAGATTTTGCTCCGATACCTTGGCAGCATTTCCTATAGGATTCAGTTTGCTACAATGTGACTCTTTAGAAGCACCATTATTCACCCTGGCAAATCTCCATTGACTTGACTGAGGAGCCTATTCTTTCTCTTTTTTTGAACCTAGAACATCCTTGTTCATTGTTATAACCATTGCTAGATGATGTGTACATGCATCGAAGGAGATTTAAATGTAAACGTTAGCATTTCTGTTCTGGAAATGGATTTGTTCTTTTACTGATGATATGTTTGATCAGTGGACCCAGGGAAAGAAGCTTAAAGAAACTAGGATGTGTTTTGGGCATCATTCAGTATTTGAGCTTACACGTGCAAAGTCACTCACATCAAGAGTGCTGAACTCCGTTTCTGTTGTAAGAAAGACGACCACATTTATAACAAGGAAAAACTCCCAGACCTGCACTCTCGTTGAGATACTTTCTGATTTTATTCAAACGGCTCTTGAGGGTTTTGCCTATTTTCAAAGTTTCTCAAGGTTTTTGTGCTTCTCTTGCTGCTCTGTATATGATAATACTAAAATGTTCCATGGAGAGTAGAAAAAATACTGTCATGAATAGAAAGCCTTAGGATTCAGCTGTTTTAACTTTTCTCAATTGAATCAGTCCTATCATTTAAATAGCAATTTTTTTCATGCATTTGAGTCCAATGCCTCTTAAACTTGTTAAATGGCTATAAACATGTCTAATTAAACTTGATGGAAGCGAAGCACATAAAGTTTAGTCATCTATTGATTTTTTTTGGTTTTTGTTTAATATGTTTACAATTATTTTTGCTTTTAATTTTGTTTTCATAGAATTGGTAATGCTATAGTTAAACCGTGACCAAAGAAGAGATGCTTTTGTTATTGTAGTACTCTGTGCTAATGTAGTTTTATGTGAGCTTGCCATATACTTTCTTTATAGAAAATTAACAAAAATTATATATATATATATATATAACACTATTATACAAGATTTAAATGCCTTAGATATGTAAAATGGCTGTGCTATCTGTGTACATATAAGGAATGTTATCTTTACAAGAAATTGGATTTACTTCCGAAAGTTGCAGAGGGAACAAATAGAAAAGTACTTCACCATTATCAGACACAGATCAATACTGGAATTTAATCCATTTTAAATCGTCAAATTCTCTGGTGACTTTGTACATTTGAAAAAAGAAATCATCTCGAAAAGGCAGACAACGGGTCATTCAGAACTGCAGCAGTTATTCAAAACCTTATTAGGTCTAGAATGGCTTAAAATACTTATACCTCAGAGATGTCAACCATCTCATATTGATTTTTGGCTGTGGATGTGTGTGGAATCCATTCCTCCTCTGTTTGGAGGCTTGACATCAGAACAGTAGTTTGGCTTTGATTCCCTTCCCTCCTTGGTGATGTTTCTAAGCCGGCATGATGCCACCTTGCAGGTGATATTTGTAAATGTTTTTCACCCTATTAGAACAAATGCACAGATGCATTCTCAGGAATAGCCTGCCCTGTACAAGCCTAAATGAAGGTCTAAAAAAGTTATTTCCTCTGATATGGCCTTCATGGTAAGTGGGGCGCTTATGTCAGCACTTAGAGTAATGGTCATACTTTCTTGCTTCAGTGTCATTGCAGAAAACCAAGAGCACTCTGGCTTGCCTTGTTCTTAAGTCCCTGCCACGTTTTCCCAGCTCTCTCCGTCATTTTGAGCTGTTGTTTATAAGCCAAGGCTTTAATGAGGAGAATATTTAATATCAGTTATATGCAAGAAATAACAAGTTGGCTGAGGTGATGGATGTAATGGCTTTTTATTTGGCCGTTGGTGTATTACTTTTGCCTTCTGTGCTCAAACACAGCACAAGGTAAAGAGTAGTTCACTTCCAGAATGAAAATTCTGTCATCATTAACTCACCCTCCCTTTGTTCCATCCTTGGACTTTCTTTCTTTTGTTGAACACAAAAGAGGATATTTTGAAAGAAAAAGAAATGTTGGTTTACCATGAAAGTCAGTGGTGCCCATCAAATATTCACACACAAACATTTTTCAAAATATCCTTGTTTGTGTTCAGTGGAAGAAAGAAACACATACTGGTTTGGAACAAGTGGAGTGTGAGTTAACGATGACAGAATTTTGATTCTGGAAGTTAACTAATCCTTTAAAGGTCAGGATGGACCTGATTGATGATGCTAAACCACACCAGTTCTGTGAAGCAGGCCCTAATGCTTAGGCTAATGCACTTCATTAGGACATTATAAATGCTGTGTAATGAGGTGCTATGAAAAGGTTCAGGATTGAAGTGAAATTCACATTAGGAGTCTTTAATGGAAATTTTTATCGAGTTGGACAGCTAAAGAGCTATCAATGCAGTACACTGTGTTCACCAGACCTGACTGCACCAATGACAATTGATAAAAACTATTCAAGTTTGATGGCAGTTAAATCCTGACTGATTGTTTCTGAAAAACAATCTGTTTTCTGTTTTTGTTACAAAGGTCAAAGTTTGAATGTTTAGTGCATAAAACAATAGCACACACACACACACACACACACACACACACACACACACACACACACACACACACACACACACGTGTATATATAAATATATATATATATATATATATATATATATATATATATATATATACTGTACTGTGCCCGCCATGAATATATGTACTCTTGGTAAATATGAGCAAAGGTGTCTGTGAAAATAAATTTGCATTGTTTATCTTTTTGATCTTACATACAAAAAACTCACAAAAGGATATAATTTCTTTCAAGTAAAACAATTGAAAGTGGATGGAAACTCACATTATAAAAAAAGAAAATTCTCCTGTGTATGTTGGTCACAATTATTGGCACCCCTAGTAAAATATTTCAGAATTTCCGGAGCATGAAAGTTTAGGAGCATGAAATTGTCCATTCATGACTTCCTTTCTCACAGGATTATAAATATGAGTAAAACAAAGGCCAAATTCCCTTAATAATCCATCACAAGGAGTAAAACCAAAGAATATAGCTCTGATGGGCAGAACAAGATTGTTAATCTTCACAAAATAGAAAGCGGCTGTAGAAAATAGCTAAAGCATTGAAAATCTCAATTTTTGCACCATTAGGGCAACAATTAAGAAGTTCCAATCAACTAAAGACGTTCTGCCCGGAAGAGGAGGTGTGTCCTAAAGTGCGATGAGGAACAGAGCTTGAGTGGCCAATGACTCTACAAGGATCACAGCGGGAGAACTGCATATATTAGTTGAGTCTTGGGGAAAGAAAACCTAAAAAATCTAAATCCTCCTTGCTCATCCAAAAACAAATTCCATCATATTCAGTTGTCAGACTCAACTGGATCTTCAAACAGGATTGGCTTCTATGGGCAGACATAAAAAAACAAACAAAAAAGGGCTTTTTGGCAGCAAACCCACCAGATGGGTTTGGTGCAAACAGGGATAAAAAGTACTCTATGCCCACGTGAACTAGATATGATAACAGCCATATTTACCAAGGGTGCCAATATTAATGGAAGGCACTGTGTGTGTGTTTATATATATATATATATATATATATATATATATATATATATATATATATATATATATATATATATATATATATATATATATATATATATATATATGTGTGTGTGTGTAGCCTCTGTTAGCAATTTATATATATATATATATAAAAATAAACCACAAGAAAATGAGGTACTTTTATTTTTTATTGACATGGGAAAAAATGACAGTTACTAGCTGAATAAATAATAAATAACCAACACTGATCATGAAAACAATACATATGAAGACCAAGTTCCAGTAAACATCTTCACAATCATATGATGCCTTTACAGCCATCATTATGTGTTTATTTAGAGGGGCAGTTTCTTTCTGCAGATGATGAGGTTGTGGTATGTGAGTCTATTTGTTTGAGAAAAGCAATTGTATTTTTTGAAGGCCTAAAGTAGTACAAGCATTTTTTTTATAATTTAAAACACTAATACTATGGATCATTTAGATATTTTAAGAATGAAATCATGAGAATTTGTTGAAAGTTTGTGCAGTTGGATGGTTAAGCTCCTGAAAATCAATAATGAAGTGGCTTTGACAGTTTCAGATTTGAAAAAGAGGTGAATATGAACCCTAAACTCTAACACAAAGAACAATTTTTACTACTTTTGTTACTAGTTTTATGCAGTAGCCTATAGAGAGAACTTCAACAGTCACCAGCATCGTAAATCTTGTTAAGTTTTTTTTTTTTGTGTACTTTTATAATACTTTAATTTGTATTATATTGCATTTATCGGAAAACTACTTTACGCTGATTTGAGGGTGTTTCTAATACAGCGTCTGTGGAAGTGACACTACACTGAATGTAGTTCTCTCTTCTAACTGCCATTATCAATCTATTTTTTTCCTGTTTTTGAAAGTTGTGTAAACAGTACAGTGGCGTTTTTGCTATTTGAACAAATGGGAATGCAGAAACCTGGAAATGTGAAAAAGGTCTATTGCATGTGTTGAATTACATAAAGTCATAATACCCTTCGGTGTTATGTGTCTAATATCAAAAGAAAAAAAATATTTTGTCAGCATTTTGCTGAGGTGATTTAGATTAACTGTGCTTCTTCTGCACAACCTTGAGCAGATGCAGGATTCCATGCATAAATGCTTGAGAAAGCAGTGACGTAACCAAAGGCGCTTCAGCTTTATTGATGGTTCAGGGGAGTGAGGTCTTGTTCAAGTAGCTAAAAGAAGGACAGACAAATAGACACATTAAAAAAAGAAAAAAAAGGCCTTTATCCTGTGCCAAATAAGTAGACTACTTTGCCACTCCCTGAATGAGTCTCAGTGATTGAATTGTAAGAAAAAATGATGAGGACATTGAAGATCTCGATGAAGATGTTTATTGCAGCATAGCAGTGACAAAGTACATGTTGTACCTTGGGTTCAGCCGGAGTCGGAACGGACCCCGAAAAATCTCTGCTCAAACAATTTATACTGTATTACATTAATCTTCCTGCTAGACATGTAACTGAGGTTTTGTCTTAGAAATACATTGCAGAAAACAGTAAAAGTTATAGCTTTCAGTTCCCACATCGTTGGATTTTTTTCAGGTGTTAATAACCAATGATTAATAAATAATTCATGTCATTTAATAACCATTAATTAATAATTAAGCTCTTTGTAGGGAAGGAGCATATTCTAAATCACATCTCGGAGTGGAAGCTGGGTCAGGGAAGACTATAATTTCTTACCGATTTCTTGACTTCGCTATAGAGGACACACTGTCTCAGTTTAAATAGTAAAGGATATTGTCAACCTCTAAATATTTAGCTTTTCTTGATGAATTCTGCATTCATGCTCAGTTTCCCGCAGTGCATGTTATAAAAACAGGTTGTGCTATAGTTGTCACATTGAGGCTTTCTTAATCTTAACTATTGAACTACAGATCTTTTTATCCTTTGAAAGAACATTTTGTAACCTTGAAAGAGGAAGCAGTGAGTAAAGCAAATATTTTTTTAGTTTTACTGATACCTTGCAGAGACAAAAATGTTAATTTATACATTACATTATATTTATATTACAAAAAAAGATTTTGTTTTAGACTCTCCGTCTCAGCCATATGATGTGTATTTATTTATTTATTTTTTAATACAAAGATTATTTACCTTGGGTGGAATTATCTGTGTGTTGACAAAAGCTTAAAGGTTGACTTGCAAGGTCTTTCTTGCAGGCATTCTCTGTAAAGATTCAACATTAGGGTTATTCTGAGAGGACGAAGCTAGCAAAAGTCCCCCAGTCATAGAGCTTCCTCATTTGATAGTCTTGAGTAGCGACAGGCGATGGACTTCCGAGACAACAACCTTCTGCTGTTTTCTGAGGCTGGCTGCCAGATAATAAGTGGTATGGGATACAGCTTGGATGAGCAAAGCCTTTTAATTTCAGTTGGGACAACCACATTTCAACAAACAATTCTGCCAGATCTGCGATATGCAAGATTGAGAATGACTCTGTCAGAGCATGAATCCCTAAGCAATGAACAATTTCTACTTAAGTTCAATGAAAAGACGGAAAGGGGGAAATTGTCCTCTTTTGCACACAATGGGAGATCCATAGAACAATGCTGCATGTCTCACTCAGTCTCATCCAAACTTTCTTTCACATTTTTTTTTCCGCTGCTAGATCATGAATAACATTTATTTGTGAACGCACATGGTGATAAACCATTACAGATGCCACGGTCCAATCCCCCGTGAATGTAAATTTGGTTCTTTTCAGTTTATATGCTAATAAGTGTAACAGAGGAGCTGAGGTGACTTCAATTTCTGTGGTTTCGTTCTTCTTTCATATTCAGGGTTAAAAGAAGAGATAAAGATCCATTTAAATGTTTGCTGAAAGTTTAGGCTGAAAAACTACCAGAATAAAAAGTATTTATTAGTATTTATATTTTCTGAATGATAAGAATTTATTCATCTTCTCCACTTAATCAGGATATTTTTGTGGACATATACAGTACTTTAAGGTGGCATAAGCAACAACTTAACAACTTGCATAATTGGTTAAGCTAGAAGTTAATTTATTTGACTTGGGAAGAACTAACATTAAAAACTATATATCAAACACACACACACACACACACACACACACGTGTTTCAAGCTTTACATTAGAAAATGGTTGTGATGGGTGGGGTATCACCTTGTTTTGTGATTCTTTACTTTTGAGGTTCTGAACAAAGCACAAAAAACTGAACTGAATACTTGGTAAATCCTATTTTATTGTGTCATATTTTATGACATACTGTATGCATCGCAGCATTTCTAAGCTAATTGGAAACACATTAAATAGTTCAAAACCCATCAGTATGAACTGTAGTAGATTGTAAAGTTATGTTAAAAGCCATGTTGAAGTCATATGGTGCATCATATGAAAAGTGAAGTCTAATAATCCCATTTACTAATTCTGTCAAAAGCTTAGATATAATTAAAGTTTCAGTTTCAGTTATGCCAGTTTTTGATTTAATCACCTAAAATCCATGTTACTAATCGCTCTTTTATATCAAAAAGCACACGGACTATTCATTCATGATAAAGGAACATTGGCTTGCAGGCAATCGTGTTATCTGATTTATGCTCCAAAGTGCAGGGGATCAATTTGTTGACCTTTTGTTGGCTTTGTAACCCCAGTGTGCATTAATTAATTCCTGCAAAGGCAAAAATCATCCAGTGTGACTAGATGGCTTGTTTAACCACAGCTTCCCTTCTCCAACATGTAAAAATAAACGAAGAGTAAATCCTGACTACAAACCACTCAATTACTATTTCAATTGTCGTTGTGAGACCTCTAATTAAAAATGTGTAAAATCTAATGTAACTCAGTGGTTTTTACTGTGATGGAATGTTTGTGACCAGTTTGGACTGGATTCAGTGGGGTATTTCTTTTGTTTTGTTTTTGCTACATATTAAAACAAAGGATAACATTAAATAAAGTGATACATGCAAAATCTTTCTGAAGGAGTTTTTTTTTTTTTGGCATGTACCATAGTCAAATGGAAACTGGTCCTCGCTGTCTGAAGCTCAATAGAGACCCTGCAGGTTCTCTTTCATGTAGCATGCATTATTCCACACATATTGAAAATAAAATGTATCACTGACCTATATAAAGATATATGCTGATAAGGATTGGCTTGATCTCTAAATGGGTATAAGAAGAATTACTGCATCATAATGCAAAAGAAAAAACTAAAAAACCTCACTTTAGAGAAACATGTTGCAAAAGTTAATTTCGTTAATAATCGTTTAGTCTTGTTTTCCGTTAAATGTATTATTATTATTATTATTATTATTATTATTATTATTATTATTATTATTATACACAAAATAAAATAATGATGTCACAAGTTTTACCTATTATGATGCCACGAACCTAGAATTCCTGATGAGGTTAGAGAACACCTGACAAGAGATCAGAGACAATTTCTTCATCCAGAATCACTCCAGACCCTTTAGATTCCCAGCTCATTGTCGGTTCTTCTCCTCTTCAGTTCACTCCTCTCATTTTCTATAGGGTTCAGGTCAGAGGACTGGAATGGCTCTAGCAGAGGCTTGGTTTTGTGCTCAGTGACCCATTTCTATGTTTTTTTTTAGGTTTGGGTTTGGGTTATTGTACGGTTGGAAGATTCAAACATGGCCCATTATAAGATTTCTAACAGAGTCAGCTACTTACTGATTTTTTACCTGTTTGTATTTAATAGAATCCATGATGCCATGTATCTAAACAAGATGTCCAGGACCTCCAGCAGAAATATAGGCCCACAACATCAAAAATACAGCAGTATATTTCATTGTACATACAGTGGGGATCGAAAGTTCGGGCACCCCTTGCAGAATCTGTGAAAATATGAGTAATTTTCAAAAAATAAGAGAGATCATACTAAATGCATGCTATTTTTTATTTAGTACTGTCCTGAGTAAGATATTGTACATAAAATATTTTAACATTTATTCCACAAGACAAAAAAAAAATGCTGAAATTATTAAAATAACCCCACTCAAAAGTTTGGGAACCCTTGGTTCTTAGTACTGTGTTCTGTCACCTGATGATCTTAGACTCTCTTTCTGTTTTGTGATGGTTGTGCATGAGTCCCTTGTTTGTTCTGAACAGTTAAACTGGGCAGCAGTCTTCAGAGAAATCTTTAAGGTCCTGCAGATTCTTCAGTTTTCCAGCATCTTTGCATATTTGAACCCTTTCCAGCAGTGACTGTATGGTTTTGAGATACACCTTATCCCACTGAGGACATTTGAGGGACTAAAACACAACTATTTAAAAAGATTCAAACATTCACTGATGCTCCAGAAGGAAACAAGATGCATTAAGAGCTGGGGGTGAAAACTTTGAAGTTCCAGTCATGTCTGATAAATGAATATGCTTTAGTTTGTTTTTGGATGAGCTATATAGGATAATTTTTCTTGAAACCCTCCCAAACAACATGTGTAGGTTCTGTTTTCTGACCCGAGACTCAACTATTTTCTGCAATTCTCCAGCTGTGATCCTTGGAGTCTTTAGCCACTCAAAATCTCCTTCTCACCATGCATTAGGACGATATAGACACATGTCCTCTTCCAGGCAGATTCGTAACATTTGACGTAACGTTGATTGGAAATTCTTAATTATCGCCCTGAAGGTGGAAATGGGAATTTTCACTGCTCTAGCTTTTTTCTTAAAGCCACTTCACCAATTTGTGAAGCTCAATTATCTTTTGCGGCACATCAGAATTATATTCTTTGGTTTTTCTCATTTTGATGGCTGATTAAGGGAATTTGGGCTTTGTTTTCCCACCTCTTTATATTTCTGTGAAACAGGAAGCAATGGCTGGATAATTTCATGTTTATAATCAAGCTGGAGTGCTCAGAATTGTGAATATGAATTTCTAGGGGTGCCAATAATTGTGTCCAACGAGTATTTGAGGAAAACCTTTATTTCATAATGATATTTCCCCCCAATTTTAAATTCTTATTATCCAATGAAAGGATACATTTTTGTGATTTTTCTAAATAAAAAATCAAAAGGATTAACAATGCAGATGAATTTTCACAGCCTTCTTTGATCATATTTACAAAGGGTGCAGATTTTTTGGCTATGACTGTATAGGGGAGACCAGGTATGGCTATAAAATGGGGAGAGCTTTAATAAAAAATAATTTTATTATTATTTAGGTAAGAATGTTTTTTTCATTATTATTATTAATCATCAGCATAATTTTGAGGCAGGGGGCAAAAAAAAAGCTTAATACCATAAAATTTATCACAAAAAACCTCTTAACTGATTGACATGACTGACGGTAAAAATATATTTTTTATTATTGCAGGGATTCTGGTAGGCTAATGCCTCTTTCTCCCCAAATTAATCTATAAAGATATTCATATTTTAATGTAATAAAAAAACTACTTAAAATGATACTTTAATCCCAACAACATTTTTATTTTGTTGAAACCTAATTCCTTTTTACTCATTTTCGGCTGATTTTCTGCGGATGGGGTGTCTCCTAAAACCCATGCTCTCATTACTGATCACATAAACATGAATACACGTTCTCACGAAAGTGTAAAATGAAAACAACGACCCTCTAGCTTTTCTACGTACGTTACAACCCCCACGAAGCGTCAGTGACGAAGTTCTCAATGGGTAATGTCGAGCTCAGTCCCAGCAGAAGGGGAGAGAGCTGGAGTTCATCACGCTTCTCGGTCCGCTGCAGGTGACAGAGACTGACCGAGCGAGCGGTGCTCCACCGTTCATCTTAAACAAAGCGACAAGCGCGCGATTTGGGAATAGTCTGGGTTGGTCATGCTTATGGAGGATCGCTGTGAGGCTTCACAATGAAAACCTTCAAATATCCTTCAAACGCTCTCCTGGAATTAACCGTCATCTTTCTTTTCATTCAGAACTCCAGGATGGAGACCGAAGGTAAGATCTTTGCTGGCACTTAATTAACGGTTTCGTTTGTGAAATGTGAAATTAAAGCGGCGATCTTTCACACAGAATTTCTCTCATTTTCCTACAAACTTTTTACTCATTCATCCCTCAGATCGGCCGACCTCTTAATGTGGACTTCTTAATGTTCATTGTGTTAATACAGCCTGATTTAATCGAAGTTGGATTTATGTATGAATCTAATTAATAAGGAATGAAATCGATATATATATATATATATATATATATATATATATATATATATATATATATATATATATATATATATATATACGTATATATATATGTATGTATATATGTATATATATGTATATATATATATACATATATATATATATATATATATATATATATATATATATATATACATATAAACAGTTAAAGGTTGTATTAGCCTGAGAAGAAAACACTCGTTTCAGACTTCTGAGGAACTTTTGACCCTTCTCGCAGTACACTCTGTTCTTTGGCATGACAATGTTTTACTTGTTTAACTTCACGCGTTCTTTGACTTTCATCAGATAAAACTAAATGTGGCACAGTGAGGGGTGGTGGCTTTATCTATGCGCACCTACACACTTTTGGTTTGGTCACAGGTTGATTTACAGGTTGATAGCACTCAGGTGCTTCCACACTTCGTCTCACAGCCAGTGCGCACTGCGCTTCATGGCACAGGATGGCAATCAGACACTACCTGTTTTGAGAGTCAGATTGTAATCAACCCAGAAGTAAATAAATATAAACAGTGGACATCAGAGTGTGTAGGCTATTTAATGTGGACATGTGAAGAGTTGATAAAAAGCAAAGGGGCCAGTGCTCGCAGAGATGTGTGTTAATGTAGTTTCAGTTTTATATAGCCTAAATTACACTTATTTTCAGTCTTGGTAACTTTATTTATTTGTTTAGTCTAGAATATATTACATTGAGTTGTAATATTTGAATTAGGCTAAATGTGTGATTTCCATTTCATTTCCATCTAGTTCAATAAATTCTTTCGTTTTATTTAAGAAGATTTGATTTTCATCTGTTAGGATGGTATGATTTGTCGAATCCCATTTCTGCTGTTATTATATCCTCATGTTCTTTTGAAATGTACTTATCTGTCTTAATGCTTGCATCTTTTACTTAATGAAAGCCATTTATTATTGAATTTGTATCCCTCCAAAATGTCATAAAATATGCAAAGGGATTTCAGGAATGTTACTGTTATTCAATATAGCCTAATATTGTGTTTGGAGAAGGGGGACGATTGACTGGAGTCAAATACTACAGTGAAACTTTGCATTTGAAAATTAAGTGCATTTTTCCATCTTTTAATAATTAATACAAACAAACAGATAGATATGTGAACTAGAATATTTTTTTATCTATGTCTTCAAACACCCCACTAGAATTAAATAAGTGACGGGCTGTTAGAAAGAGGTGAAAGAAGGTGGCACAGACAAATAATGCGTGGTTTCCATGGTGCAGAGGGATCTTTAATCAAAGGTTTTATTCAGAAAAAGACTATGCCATTCCAAAGCAGTATAAGAATCACATAGTAGATGCCTTGTTTTATTTCACAAGAATGAAAATTATGCTGTAATAGATGCAGTTTATATAATGAGCTTTTTTTAATGCATCAAAAGCAAAATGAATTTCAGGGTGAATTATTCGTAAAACGTCTCACACTCTAAATTGTCACATGCAATTTAGTTGAGCAATTTGCAAATGGATTTATGAATGATTTAAAAGAAATTCAAGATCATTATTGTACCTTGTTGTCAGTCATTTGGCATAGAACATAGAAAATACTTTTTAAAAAAAATCCAGTGTAAATTTTGACAGTACGCTAATGCAATGCATTGCACATCAGACCTTTGTGACCTTATTAAAATTTGTGTTAAATTAAATATGGCATCTACCCTGACCAAGGTAATTTGGTTCTCTGGTGATCAAAAGCCTTCTTTATGATAATTTACATGTGCTTTGGATCAGCAAATTTGTTTCTTCTTTAAGTGACAGTTCTAAAATATCTTTGATTAACTTTTATACGAAGAAGATAGAAATGACTTCTATTGCATCAGACATTTAAAAACTTTCTTTGGATCTTATGTGAACTGTTATTGTAAAGAGAGTCATGTTTTTGTTCCATTGCCTTGGATTTTAAGTACCTTTGCTCAAAGGCAAAATATTTTTTTCCCAAACGTGTCCAGGATTTGTTCTGTCAATCAGGGAACACTCTGATTATAGCTAACACACTTTGATATCAGCATCTGACCAGACTTAAGTTTTGACTGATTCCTCTTTAAGAGCAGAGAAACCAATTTATGGAAGCATCTGCATTTAATTTCCATTTTTCTCTCTTTCTCAGCTAAAAGGAATGATGGGTTCACTGGGGTTTGTCTGACACTGCATTTCATAAGGCCAGTTTCGTAGACCTGGGATGTTTACAGCAGATTGACTGCAAATTAAGAAATATAGGAGTCTCTTTATTTGGCAAATTAAAAAAAATATAGGAGTCTCTTTATTTGGTTGTTCATCATGTACATGAAGACAAGACTCAGTTATGACTCTGGTTGGAGGTAGGCTATACATTGCTCTTGGCCGACTATTAACAGATTTAAAGTGTTATGTGGCCCTCATTTAATTTGTATTGAGATTATTTGAGACAGAAGTGTTCATTTCACTGTGACAAGCCTTAACAAATGAGCAACTGCAACCATGTGCAGGAACCCAGGCTCAATGATGGCACCTGTGCGGTGTTATGGCACTGCCGAGTACAGTTATCACTGTATTACACCTCATATGTCCCATGTACCTCTTTCCTCCAAATTTCTGGTATATGTTTTTTCCCCCTAGGCTTTGAATTAATTCTTTTGCTTTGGATTTAAGGCACACAGTATGCATTTTGACTTTTATAGCTAAACATAAACATAAATAAAAAGTGGATAAAGATGTAGGAAATTGTATTAGTACTGGTTAGACAGTTTCTTCTATCGTTATCCAATACGATTGCCTGGCAACATTGCTTTAGAAAGCCTGCTACCATTGTCATGAGCCACTTTGCAGATATTAGTGTCAAATTTGCATCCCTATGTCTCATGTGAGCCCTCCATAAAGCCTCAAACTTCAGTTGTGTGAAAGTCAAACGTAAACACAGATCTAAAACATTTGCACTGTTTTAAAAAGCTCTGCATTGCCATTTGTTTCACTTGAGTTCTTTATCTGTGTCAGGTTGTTATGTATGTGCTCTGTTTTTTTGGGGGGGGGGTGGGGGTCTATGCTTCTTTTAAATTAGTTGCTGTATAGCAATATACAATAGAATTATTTGGTATAATTTTCCAATTAAAAATGTCTGTAGATACTGCAGATATTGATGAAAAAATATGTTAGATAATACCGCCCTCCCAATATTTTAAGTATAAAACTCACTAAAATGTTTCACACTGTGTGATGTGAAAAAATACGAGGGGCTGTACTGTACTGTGAATAAATCACTGTTCTTATCCACTGTGCCATTTATTTTTTATCACCATATGTGATATTTTCTCACATACATCTGCACATCTCTCAGCATTAGAAAGTGTCAAAGTAGTAGAGGTCATGCATATTTCATTACCAAAATGATAAACAGTTATATACAGTAACCAGCAAAATTTATTATTAACTGGTCTGAGTACATAAAATGTATTAATATAAAAAAAAAAAGAGCTGTGTCGAATAGGAAGTATTCAGCCCCCTCTTATCCAGATATGTCTCATTCTCCAGAGTGACATAAAATATGCCTCTGGGTTTTATAGTACAAATGATAGAATTTCCAGACTAAGAATATGTCTTTTTTTCCTTGTGGCTTTAAAAAGGCTCCTGCAATAAAGATCCATGCTACAAACTCCAGCAGATGAAATGTGTCGGAAACATGAAGTCTTCCCCTGTGGATTCTTCTGGATCTCACACCTTTTAAAGATTTATTGTTCCCTTGATTTGAAGGACCAGACTTTCTTATGCTTGATCTCAATTACCTTGTGGTGCTCACAAATGAAAAATGAATTATGTTGGGTTGGAATTACTCAATTTTACATTATGTTCTTTCAATAGACTTGGGGTTCTCTTGAAGATAGAAAGTCATGTAGCACTAACTAAGTATAGCATGGCAACACCTTTTCTGCTGATGATCAGAATGACCTGATAGAAAGTCCAATCTTTTACTTGTTTGGAGACAAAATGCATGTTTTCTGTGCTGATTGCAGATTTCTGATTAATCTCACATCACTTTAATGTAGCGGTGTAATTATCACCTGCTCCAGTTCGGTTTAAGATTAGAGTCAAAGTCTGTTTCCATAAGACTTTAATAAGACGGTTAAATTGAAGTGGCGTTTTGCCACTTCATCACTTTAGTAATGTGCACTGCATGCTGCACGAATGCCAGTTAGCCAGCCAGTTGGATGTCCTCATTTAATATTTATGATCTGGAGTTGGTCTCTTAAAATTAATTTGCAATCATTATCCTGATTAGCGTTGGTCTGAAAATGAGCTAGTTTGTTTGAACATGTCACTCTGAGTGCTGATCTACCCTGATGGATATCATCCCACATATGAATTTCATGGAATATTGGCCACAGAAGGGCAAAACTAGCTTTTTGAAGTAACAGACTTAAAGTTGTATCTCAGCTGCATCCACAGCAATCATATATGAATACCGTAACTGCAAACATTTTTGTTTCCCTTTTTCTGGGTGAATTATACATATCTAGTAGAAGTGCATGTATTTTTTTTTTATTATTGGAAGCCAAAAATAGATTTAAATGAAGAAAAAAAAATGACTCTGCTAAAAATAGGAATGAAAAATAAACAAAAGACAAGATTATTTTTCAATCGTGACTGGATGTGATATCTATCTTGTTCTGTGTTTTGCATTCAGTCCAGCTCCCGGAGACTTACCATCCTGCAGATTTCCACTCCAAGCCCAATCAAGCACACCTAAACAAGCTAATCAAGTTGTTCAGGGTTAGCTGATAATTACAGGCAGGTGTGTTGGAGCATGTATGGAACATTTTTTGTGGTGTAGTAGCGCTCCAGCAGAAGGGTTGGAGATCCCTGCCCTATTTGATCAGCACTTAATTTTTTCATCTACCTCTATTTTTATGCTGTGCACACTTTAACATTTGGTTTTCTGTGACATTTTGGCAATAAATCGTGCTTGTCAGCTTTTTAAACTTGTCAGCTGCTGTTATGTAAATGTGCAGCTGGGTGACAGATGAGGTTGAAATTGCACAAATGACTTGCGATAGTCTAGTTAGCGTCATCATTTTTAAGCATATGCATTCTTAAATTTATTGCTTTCTTGGAGTTTCCTGTATAATTTTCAAGTAGTGTTGGAAATTGTCTTGGAGGAAAATATATTGTAAATATATTGGCACAGTTGAACATTTTGGCTGGGCAAATGATAAGGCTGGCAGACAGAAATGTTACAATTGAGCCAATACTAAAATATTGTTCCCTGCAGAGTTGTTTTTCATTACCAGGACTCTGGTACCCATGACATAAGCCTAATGTTCCTGGTTTTAAGTTGCATAATGATAACATGAAGGTGTTTATGTGCTTGAAGCTTATATATCTTATTACTTAATGTGTAAAAGCCAAATTATACAAATGATTACAAATGATTAAATTGGAAAAACAAAATCCAGATGGGAACTGTAAACTTCTGCTTAAAGGAAAGAACCCAGGTAGTTTTTTTTGGAGTGGATAAAGCTGCATTGTTTACCTTCTTTGCTATATTTTTTCAATATGTTTAATAAAAATGAAAATAAAATCTCCTATCCGTAAACTGTATGGAATAGACCTCATATTTTAATTATATAACAGTTAGTCTTATACAGAAGCTGTATACACTACAAGCTACACTTTACACGACAGGCTGTAATTAGCACTTGTTGTTGGATGCACCAATAATGCACAACATATTTGTTCCAAGCTGCATATAGTCTGACAGTCATGTCATTCACTAGCTCCCTAGCTCCCAATGTGACATACAGACAATGTGACAAATAGTCCATAAACAGAGCTGCGTATTTCTTGAATATAAGGCTGTCAGAAACAAGGCCACGTTTCATTGTGATGAAGCTATGTGTTGGGAGAGCCACCAACCCACACAATTTCTCAGGCATCCACTTTGCGATGAGTGTTAGCGAGAGCCGATAAAAAAAACAACACAAATTAGAGAATTTATTATGCAAAATGAAGCGGTTACCAATTATTTTTTTTTATTTTACATCGAAAGAGCGGAACATTTCACTGGCCTCTCTTTGTCATGTCAAATAGAAAGAAGAAGAATTGCCTGCTGTAGGGAGCCCCGTCTTAATAGACGTCACATTTTCCGATTACAAAATATAGCATTGTTGTCACATGCTGTGTTTGACCTCTTTTCGTGTCATTGGATATACTGTATTAATCTAGAGCCATAAACATACATGGCTGGGGTGATAAAATAAAAATGCTTATCAACTTTCCAAAAGGCAGGATAATTTATTCCCATATCTTTTATTCCCATCAAAGGTCAAATTCTGTATTTTAGTGCACATTCGTCTGTGCTTTCCATCTAACACTGCTGGAGGGCTTCCAGTCATCTACTTTGCCCTGATGGAAGCATAAAGTACCATGGTGATTTAAAGTGCTTTTTACCGATATCCTTTTTGTACTTGGAGATGTTATAATTTTTCCTTCTCTTCCTTCTCCTGCCCGCTTCTCATTGTCACCAGCAGCATCCATGATGGCTAGCAGGGCATTGACAGAAGGTTGCCCTCTAGGTCAGTTCCCTTGTGGAAACCTGAGTGTGTGTTTGCCCCAGGTCCTTCAGTGTAATGGTCACAGGGACTGCAAGAACGGAGCGGATGAAGAACACTGCGGTGAGGCCATTGCACTTTGCGGATTGCTGCATGAAATGTATTAGAGGCACTTGTTCTCAATTCTAAAGCTATTCAGTCATTTAAAATAGGCAGTGAATTTTTAGTCCAGACTTAATAAAGTCAAAATTTTATGTCAACGATGATTATGATACAACTTTGAAATACACTCACCTAAAGGATTATTAGGAACACCTGTTCAGTTTCTCATTAATGCAATTATCTAATCAACCAATCACATGGCAGTTGCTTCAATGCATTTAGGGGTGTGGTCCTGGTCAAGACAATCTTTTGAACTCCAAACTGAATATCAGAATGGGAAAGAAAGGTGATTTAAGCAATTTTGAGCATGGCATGGTTGTTGGTTCCAGACGGGCCGGTCTGAGTATTTCACAATCTGCTCAGTTACTGGGATTTTCACACACAACCATTTCTAGGGTTTTCAAAGAATGGTGTGAAAAGGGAAAAACATCCAGTATGCAGCAGTCCTGTGAGCGAAAATGGCTTGTTGATGCTAGAGCTCAGAGGAGAATGGGCCGACTGATTCAAGCTGATAGAAGAGCAACTTTGACTGAAATAACCATTCATTACAACCGAGGTATGCAGCAAAGCATTTCTGAAGCCACAACACACACAACCTTGAGGTGGATGGGCTACAACAGCGGAAGACCCCACCGGGTACCACTCATCTCCACTGCAAATAGGAAAAAGAGGCTACAGTTTGCACAAGCTCACCAAAATTGGACAGTTGAAGACTGGAGAAATGTTGCCTGGTCTGATGAGTCGCGATTTCTGTTGAGACATCCAGATGGTAGAGTCAGAATTTGGCGTAAACAGAATGAGAACATGGATCCATCATGCCTTGTTACCACTGTGCAGGCTGGTGGTGGTGGTTTAATGGTGTGGGCGATGTTTTCTTGGCACACTTTAGGCCCCTTAGAGCCAATTGGGCATCGTTTGAATGCCACGGCCTACCTGAGCATTGTTTCTGACCATGTCCATCCCTTTATGACCACCGTGTACCCATCCTCTGATGGCTACTTCCAGCAGGATAATGCACCATGTGTCACAAAGCTCGAATAATTTCTATTTGGTTTCTTGAACATGACAATGAGTTCACTGTACTAAAATGGCCCCCACAGTCTCCAGATCTCAACCCAATAGAGCATCTTTGGGATGTGTTGGAACGGGAGCTTCGTGTCCTGAATGTGCATCCCACAAATCTCCATCAACTGCAAGATGCTATCCTATCATTATGGGCCAACATTTCTAAAGAATGCTTTCAGCACCTTGTTGAATCAAAGCCATGTAGAATTAAGGCAGTTCTGAAGGTGAAAGGGGGTCAAACACAGTATTAGTATGGTGTTCCTAATAATCCTTTAGGTGAGTGTACATTACATGTTTCACATGTTCAACTTTGACGGGAGAAAGTCTGACATCTCTCTTACACTGCAATTTATGTCTTCAAACTTTAAAATGTTTATATAGTTATGGTTTTCTA
The DNA here is from genome assembly GCF_023724105.1 of Carassius gibelio. Classification (NCBI taxonomy): domain Eukaryota; kingdom Metazoa; phylum Chordata; class Actinopteri; order Cypriniformes; family Cyprinidae; genus Carassius; species Carassius gibelio. The sequence goes on along the minus strand of NC_068380.1, from coordinate 8,494,256 downwards.
ATGCAAAGGCTTGCTTTCACTTTCTGTAGGGGACAACAGCGGATGGGCGGATATCTTTGATCGAAACTTTAAGAAGGCAGAGCCACAAGACCTTCCTGACGACTGCTGTATGTTTCCCGGACTTGGTCCTATTTCCTTTGAAAAAGATAATAAATAGATTATAATAAGTGATCTTATCATGGGGCTCACTCAAAAATAGTCCAAAATACTAAAACTTAGTCCAAAATGCTGCTGCAATTTCCATGTGTGGGCCAGACTATAGATTTTCTTTTCTTTATTTGCCTCTCTCAGAGTTTATTTGATATTCAGTAATCTACTGGTCACTTTTGAAGTCAGAAATCCTATAGGCTGCATTTAACTGTAACACATCATAAATCTGCACTGGACTTCTAAACTTTTATGTATGTGGTTTATGAATATTAATTGGGTGAAGCTTGCCAAGTAATTGTCCTATAAACTGATTTGCTGAAATAAGCAGGCATGAACCTTAGAATTATGGCTAGCTGCCTCTGCGTTTTCTGACAGAATCGAATTCATATTCATATGTAATATGTAATATGTAATTCATATGTAATAATAGAAATGCTGCATTGACATTATTCCCGGCAGAACTTAACTATACTGGTAGTAGAAAAACCAAAGAAACAATAACAATGCAATACATCGCTTTTTTTTAAGCTTTATGTGCTACATGTAATAATAATGTTTTGCTACATTAATTGAATTTGTGTGTGTGTGTGTGTGTGTGTGTGTGTTTCTATTAATTTTGTATAGTTCTGCCGCAGTACCCAGAGAGCTGTCATTGCATTAAGACGGAGGTGGAATGTGTGAACGTGAACCTGCATGTCGTACCAGTCCTCTCTTCCAATGTGACTTGGTTGTGAGTACATAAGGCTGGGATCCATCTGCAGAGCTTTACTCCTCTGCTCCCACGAGATGTTATTCATCTGTAGCTGGAGAGGAGGAGTACAAATTTGACATCAGTGGCTACATTTACATGTACAATTTTTGGTTCAATTGGACCGAATTCATTCCGACTGATTGTAGTGTTTACATGAATGCTAAATAAATTGATCGGGCTGATGTGCGTGTTTATATATCACAAATTTGCATTTTTTTATTTTATTTATTCATTTTTTTTTTTTTTACATGCGCACACTGCACAAATATAGAGTTTCTTACTGTTTGCACATAATAACTACTCTTCTATTTGGTTCTTTATTTGTTTTTAACAGCAGAATTAATATTTATCCATTTATGGATAAATATAGGTATAACCGCTGTGCCGTGCTGCTAATATTTATCACGCAGAAAAAAAGCCCCTCTTCGCACCCAAAACGGGTTGCCTGTGGATGAGAATCCAAAACAAGGACTGGTGGGAGGTTGTCCTGCTCCACTTCACAGTTACTGAGTGAAAGGAGAGTTTTATAATGACAGGACACGCATTTATACAACACTTTTTATTCAAAAGGAAGAGCTGTTCGTTCCGCGCGTCATATGTCAATTGCGTTATTTCAGTGTTACTACACATGCGCAGTCCTTTCAGTTTCAGGGTTCAATCCGATCTAATGTTTACGCTCTCAATTGTATAAGAAAAGGAATAAACCACCCCCTTCAAACGGATCGAAATTGAATTCCAGTCGAGCCCAATCAAATCGATTAAGGTGTTTACATGAAGGCTTTTCAGTCCAATTGAGCTGTCAATCCAATTATAAATGGATTATTTGGTTGCATGTAAATGTAGCCAGTGAGACATTGAGCTTCATCGCTGAGCCATAAAGCTTAACAAAATTATATAGCTTCTTTAAACTGAACAGTTACCAAAAGAAAGAATATGTACAATTTATTCTTGAAAGGGCTTTATTCTTTGATTGCTTTGGTTATGTTTATTGTGCATATTTTTCTTCTCTTATGATAGTTTAGATTTTTTTTTGTGATCTGAACTTTTGGGATATTGAGAGATTTTGGGGATATTGGGGTATAAGATGTAGGCCTATTTAAAGATAATTTAGGATTTTGGGAATATTGGGATTTAGGATTCTGGAGGGGGATGTTTTTGGTAAAAAGTAGTCCATGAAACTGGATGGATTAAAAGGATGGATTGCAGTATCTAATGACTTATATTGGCCTGTTCCTCACATAAAGATATCATATGGCTTCTGCTAATGGAATGGAATATAAAAATTGTTGCACAATCACTGGCCAAGTGAAAGATGACAGGATTTTCCTTTTTTCAGATGAACTGAGTCTGCAATGCCGTGTTGTTTGTAATCGAAGCCTTTATAATTGTATAGATCTCTGAAGAACAATAGGATAAGGAATTTGGATGATTACATCTTCTCCAAGTACACCCAACTGCAGAGACTGTGAGTATTAGTTAAGTGTGGAAGTGCACCATTGTAAATAATGAAATCCGGCCATGGATGAAAAATACAAGTCAGATAATCAGAAACAAAATGATACTGAATTTTTTCAGTGTTTATTGTAGAAAGAATGGAAAAGAAAAGAAACAAGCATTCCTATTGAATTAAAATCATTTATACTATATATTTAAGACCATTTTATTGCTTGAGCCAATGTCTTTTGAGCCATTCAAAGGTTTTCCACTTGCTGTGTATCGCCAGTTCCTGCTGACGCCCTAAATTTATTGAGGCAGTGAAATTTCCATTATCTGAAGCGTAATATCTCAGCTCTGAGAACTTTAGGTTACATCTTGAACCCTGGCTCTCTGATGGAGATGAGTGCAATATCTCACCCATCTGCTGGCTATCATGCAACCCTTTATAATACTGTAAGACATTTTGGCCACTGGCCAGTGCAGCCACCTGTCTGCATAATCTACTGCTCAGACCTAGATCTTCATTCATAATTCAGTTTGTTCTAAATTTGAACAGATGAACAATACATTTATGCTGGCGAAGTTTAGGCTCTCTAAAGAGAAGTTTTACTTTCTTACACTTGTTTGCTTCTGAAATTTGAAGGATGTTAATAAATTAATATTTCTAGTGGAAAGAAGCCTTTTAAAAATTAGCGCTTTTATATATCATAATATTTGATTCATTTTATTTTATATCTGTGTGGTCAATTTTCTCATCAGACTTTTTTGTTGCCATAGATTAAAAAGAAAATATAGTTTGAATACCTTCAATATGCATCCAGTTTAAATTTGAATTGATTTATGGGTTGCCATGTCTTGTAAAGGCACTAACAAGTTTGCATAATTGATCTTCATGCATACTTTCTTTTCTAATGAATATCAATGGTGATTTAAACCGATTTAATTCTGCTGCATGGAGCTGATTGGCTGTAGTAAACGTGCACTGTTTACTTAATCTTTTATTTGAGGTCTTCATGATTTACCTTGTACACTCTAGTACACAAAGAGAATTATAGGTTACACTTTTTATTTTAAGGTGTCCTTGTTACAGTGTAATTATACATATAAATACTGATTAATATGAATTAACTACATATACATACTATATGGTTAGGATTAGGGTTTGGCTACGGGTTACTTGCATGTTTTTTTGGATAAACCATTGTTATTATAATAGTAAGTGCTTGTAGCAAGGGCACTTTAAAATAAAGTGTTACCAAACTATGCATTTGCTATACTGTGTAAGATATGAACTGTATGAGAAAAGCACCAATTGATGTATATGTTTTTGTACTGTGTTTTTGCTAGATTTGAATGATTATGGTGTAAGGAGATGTCTGTGTGTGCCTCAGTTGTGGGTTAGGGGTGTGATTAATTGTGTCCTATCAGAAATACAGAGACGAGACACCACCGGGAAAACAACACTTAGAACTGAGAACAGACTTTATATCCACCCTATCTAATAGCTGAAATGGGCCTGCACAGGGTGTCTACAGAATAGGGCTTCATGGATTGGCACGCAGATCCCATAGATCAGGGATATCAAGTGAGGGAAAATTGAGTGAGAATTGAGTACTGTCTCAGCCAGACAGTTTTGATCTATGTCAGGATGGAGGACACAGTTAATTTTGGCTCAGTCTATCAATTTAGAATCTTTTCCTTTTGTAGTATTGTGATAATTGTTTTTTTAATCCAAATGCAAATTTACTATTGGAGACAACTCATACTTGATACCCCGTCATAAAGCTGTCATGATTCTGCCCTCGTGTCCTTGATTTTTCCCTAGTCTTGAGGCAGGATCATGACAGACCCATGTTTTGTGTACAAGCACATGGCCTTGTCTTTGGGCCATGTGCTTGTGTTGTCTCGTTCCCTTGCCCCGTCCCCCTTGTTATCCTAGTCTTGTCGTGATTGTCCTATCTGTGTCACCTGTCGTGTCTTAATTGTTCCCCCTATTTAGATCTCCTAGTGTGCTCTGTCTTGCGTCGGTTCATTGTGATTGTTCAACTTATGTGTTCCTCATATGTGTTCCTACCAGTCAGCCTTGTGAAAGAGTATTCCCCTTCGAGATATTGTATCCTGTATAACCGTGAGTGTTATTTGTAGTTAGTGTTCTCCTGTTTTGAGTCTTTGTTTATCTTGTTTAATCAGTCCTATTTAGTATTTGTTGTATCTGCCCTAGTCCTGTTTTCCCCCTCGTGGGTTTATGTTTTCCCCTTTTGTATTAATAAATCCTGTGTGTAACCCGATCCCTGTCTGCACTTGAGTTCCTCCCTTGCAAACCCTGACAGAATGAACCGACCAAAAGGGAACTCAGCAGACAGGAGGCAATGCTGGATGTCATCAGCCAGCAAGCGGGATGGTTTTGAGGGCTCTCGCCTAGTGGTGTTCCGGGGGACCAGGGGAGGTCGCTCCGGAGCAAGCGGTCGAGAGGAGGAGCCACAGAGGTCCCCTCCACCTACCCACCTGCCAACGATTCCAGAGGGTCGTGTCCTGGCCGTGGCAACCCTGGGGGATCAGGCAAGTCCCCCCCAGAGCCCCGAGGCGCCTTCCACAGCCTGCAGTCTCCCCATGAAGCGAGGGAGACGATTGTCGTGGGAGTCAGCCTCGGAGGCGTCGGCGTCAGAGTCTGCCCTGCCCGAGACCGAACTTCCCCAACCCGTCTCTGTCCCAGCGGTGACCTCTGCACCGCGGCCTAGAAGGAAGAGGAGGAAGAAGGGGTCTCCCGGTCCTGCGACTCTGTCGCCTCCTGCAGCGGTGAGCGTGCCCGAGCCAGCAGCGGTGAGCGTGCCCGAGCCAGCAGCGGTGAGCGTGCCCGAGCCAGCAGCGGTGAGCGTGCCCGTGCCAGCAGCGGTGAGCGCTGGCGTGCCCGAGCCAGCAGCGGTGAGCGTGCCCGAGCCAGCAGCGGAGAGCGCTGGCGTGCCCGAGCCAGCAGCGGTGAGCGTGCCCGAGCCAGCAGCGGTGAGCGTGCCCGAGCCAGCAGCGGTGAGCGCTGGCGTGCCCGAGCCGGCAAAGAAGAGAGCTGTATGCAAGTCTGCAGTCGTGAGAGCGGAGGAGAGAGCCGCGGCCAACTCTGCAGCAAAGACTCTAGTGCAGTCTGTCTCATCTCGTAAGGAGATGCCAATTATCCTAGCTGCTAAAGCCTTTTCAGATTATTTGTCTAGTCTTGTCCGGATCCTAGAAGTCCCCGTCAGTCCTGTCTTGTCCCCAGACCCTGTCCCCAGAAATCCCGAGTGTCCTGCCGTTGTCTTCCCGTGTCCCGTAGATGTCGTCTCCCCGTGTCCCGTGAGTGTTGCCCCGTGTCCTGCTGATGTAGTCATGTGTCCTGTTGATGTGGCCCCGTGTCCCGTTAATGTTGCCCCGTGTCCCGTAGGTGTCCCGTGTCCTGTTGTCCCCCCGTGTCCAGTAGATGTTGTCCCCCCGTGTCCAGTAGATGTTGTCCCCCCGTGTCCAGTAGATGTTGTCCCCCCGTGTCCAGTAGATGTTGTCCCCCCGTGTCCAGTAGATGTTGTCCCCCCGTGTCCAGTAGATGTTGTCCCCCCGTGTCCAGTAGATGTTGCCCCCCTGTGTCCAGTAGATGTTGCCCCCCCGTGTCCAGTAGATGTCGTCCCCCCGTGTCCAGTAGATGTCGTCTCCCCGTGTCCAGCTGTCGTCTCCCCGCGTCCCGTAAGTCTTGCCCCGCGTCCCGTAAGTGTTGCCCCGCGTCCCTTGTCTGCTCCTGTCATGTCCCCTGTCAGTTGTCCCGAGACCCCTCCCCGCCCCTCACCACCCAGACCTGCCCGTACCCCCCATCGTCAGCCTTCGTCCTGTCCTCCTAAGATTCCTACCCCACCCACCCGCCCTGGTCTGTCCCCCATGAACTTTGTGGTCCCGCCCCCTCCCCTTCCCTGTTTGTTTTTTTTTATTTGTCACCCTAACCATGCCGTTGTGTACTCATGTTTGCCTTTGTTGTTATTTGTCATGTCTTGTTGGTTTGTGTCTGTGTCCCAGTCTGTCATGTCAGTCATGTCCCGTGTTTGATGTTCCCTTGAGGAGCGTCTGGAAGCCGCTCCTTAAGGGAGGGGTTCTGTCATGATTCTGCCCTCGTGTCCTTGATTTTTCCCTAGTCTTGAGGCAGGATCATGACAGACCCATGTTTTGTGTACAAGCACATGGCCTTGTCTTTGGGCCATGTGCTTGTGTTGTCTCGTTTCCTTGCCCCGCCCCCCTTGTTATCCTAGTCTTGTCGTGATTGTCCTATCTGTGTCACCTGTCGTGTCTTAATTGTTCCCCCTATTTAGATTTCCTAGTGTGCTCTGTCTTGCGTCGGTTCATTGTGATTGTTCAACTTATGTGTTCCTCATATGTGTTCCTACCAGTCAGCCTTGTGAAAGAGTATTCCCCTTCGAGATATTGTATCCTGTATAACCGTGAGTGTTATTTGTAGTTAGTGTTCTCCTGTTTTGAGTCTTTGTTTATCTTGTTTAATCAGTCCTATTTAGTATTTGTTGTATCTGCCCTAGTCCTGTTTTCCCCCTCGTGGGTTTTTGTTTTCCCCTTTTGTATTAATAAATCCTGTGTGTAACCCGATCCCTGTCTGCACTTGAGTTCCTCCCTTGCAAACCCTGACAAAAGCTCAGTTAATTTTATACATAGTTTTGAACGGTGATGAGAAAAACATGCTACGACACATGGTGATGAGGATAAAATACCCCTAAAGACACAGATTAATAAATTTTTAAGAAGACTATAAAAGGGAGAGTAAAGGTTGTTGGGACATCTGTGGAATGTTGAACCAGTAATGACAGATGTCCTCTGTGTTAAGTTTTTTACAGGAGTTTAGGCCTATAGATTTGAATATCAGTTTTTCTGGCTTTTAAATTTTAAGTTTTACATTTTGCTACTGTTAATTAATAGGGATATGTATAAATCCAAATTACTTGAAATATTAAAATCTCTTTTATGGTTTTATGATTCGATCACTATAACGAAGTTAAGAAGTTGTCAGAAACGCAAAGTTCTGTCATGAAACTCTAGATGGCGCAGGATGTAGATTCTAACTCGCTCTGATATAATCACAACATTATTTAATGGCACAGATGAATGGTTTATTTTCACATAAACAGCCAATGAGCTTGCATTCAGATACTTGGCTAGTGCTTGCTATAGCAGTTGCATCACACTTCAGAAACCCTCCACCTTCCCCAGCTCCACCTGTATAGATCTGCTACGGGGCAATATATGGGGTTATTTCATATATGTTGTTATATTTTCAGTAATAGCAGTATTTCCTACATGCTCACAGCAGCACGTCTGTGGGTTTATTAGCAGAAGCAAACACATTAACGTTGTTGTGTACATTACCATGCTAAAATCTCAAGAGAGTTGTCATGACAGATATGTGCAAATTCAAATTCTGTGCAAAAGGGATCTTCAGAGACCTATTGTCTCAACATATTTATGTAATTTTTTTTAATCTATTTTAAGACACTTTTTTTTGTTTGTTAATGTTATAATAAGCAGCAGAACTAATTCACCCAAAAATAAAATGTTGCTGAGAATTTACTCACCCTCAGGTCGTCCAAGGTGTGATGAGTTAATTAAAAATAATCCAGAAGTAAGCGAAATGACTACAGTCTATCAATTAATGTCTTGTGAAGTGAAAATCTGCATGTTTGTAATAAATTATCATTACAGCATTTTTAATTCTTAACTATTGTTTCTGGCTAATCCATGAGTCCTCCATCCATAATATTTCTTTCTTTAGTAAAAAAGTCATCTTGTCTGATTCAGGTGAGAATTATGCACAGATTAAGCATAGTTTGCAAGCAGAAACAGTCCAAAACAGTTCTAAACAAGTGTGTTTTGATGTAGGAGCTATTATGGATAGAAGGCTCGTATTTTGGCCCGAAGCAACTGTTTAAAGTTAAATCATCTTAATGATATGCATGTGATGCTTACAAATTTACAAAAATGACTGGATTATTGTGATGTTTTGAGTTTGGACTCTCATTTTGATGTCATGCATTGCTGAGCAAGTGATGTAATCTTACATTTCTCCAAATTTGTTCCAATGAAGAAACAAATTCATCTACATCGTGGATGGTCTGACGATGAGCAAATTTAAATTTTTGGGTGAGCTATTCCTTTAATATGTGTGAAAGTCATTTAATTAAACTGCTCTCAGGGTAATTTTTAATGGATAAATGAAGTAATGTTTTTTAGGTTCTCACAGCTGTCCCCAGGTAGTTCATAATGTTCCACTAACTATTAAAAACTCTAAAGTGTCCAAATAATTTAGTTTTAACATCATGAGGTCAGAGTAAGCTCATTCTTTCTCAGTGTGGAGCCCAGTTCTTCCTAGCATGCCCATGAATGCTTCAGTGAATCACTAAATTCCCTTTCACCTCTTTGGGAGTGAGTGGTGATGGCTGATAATGTTGCTGGTAAGAGCTTCAGAGCTCTGCTTTTCCCACTGGGTCAGTGTGTCCCTCACAGACTGGAGGAACTTCTGCTCTTCATCTCATTTTACTTGAATTGCACATTCATTTTAAGCTCTTCTGCACCCAAGAAAAAGTGCAAGATTAAATTATCTTCCTTCATCCAAATTGAAGTAATAAGGTTTGGATGAGAGGCAATTTACTGACTTTTATTCAGAATCTCAAAGGATTTACTGCCCATTTAAACCTATTTATATGCATTTAATTTACAATACATTCTGTATAAATAAAAAGGCAGTTCAGTCCTCTTCAGTGAACAAATCAATGCAGTCATCCTCCAGATGTCATGAGAATTTTATGGCAATGTTTGCTGTCACTGCAGTGCAGAGTTTTTTATTTATTTATTTATTTTAATGATGATGATTTATTTTTTGCCTTTATTAGGACAGGACATTATAGAGATATTAAAGCACATATTTATGGTACAAGTGAATCTCTGGCAGCAACTGCAATGGCATTAAATTTTAAGATTATGCATTTAATAATTTATTGACTGCTGTTCCATTTCCAAGTCTTTGTTGTGAACCATAATCTTATCCTTTGAATCCAAAGCCATTTTAGGGTTACAGGAAATATCTGTAAAGTTCATGGATAATGTCTTGACAGTAAATTACCACTACATTTTCAATTTTTCTACATAGTTTCAATTTTAGGCACAAGCTTATATCAACGTGTATCATAAATGAAATATTATTGTTGAACAATTGCATATAGGCAACATGCTGACATGCTAGGCTGACTTGCTGCTTGGCCATCAAGCTGATCAGTGGCTTCCTCTTTTTATGTGAATTAGAATTAGGGAAAATGGCAAATAAATTTAAAAGATAGCTGAATTTGTTGTTTGTACATAGCTAGTTGCTTTTTGCAAACCTGGAAACCAGCTAGTTTTTTTGCTTACTCCAGCCCAGGCAGACATAATTTACTTTCCAACCTCACAGGCACTAGCCGAGAGTTTAAATCTTGCTATTGCTAATATAAAACAGACAACAGGAGCATTCCTGGGGCATTTTTCAGGATTTGACAACATCTAGGGTGAAGGCCAAAACATCAGGGGCGTGTAGGAGGTCTGGGGATATCGTCCTCTGAGAGGTTAACATTTTATATACAAGATCACTCCGATCACCTCATTTTGTATTAATGAAGTGAATTAACTACATACTAACTACTTGTTCGTGTCTCTTTTCCTTTCCATTTTATTTCACATTATGATCTCTCCCTGCAAGTAAATAGGCAGATGTACAAGTAAACGTTACTTGCTTTCTGTTTCGCACATGTACGCGATTATTATTAGTAACATAACTCAATGTTTTAATGTTTTATGGCCTTATTTTCCTTGAATCGAATATATGACTGTATTTCAATCATTAAGAGCCTGATGAAAGGAAAACGTTGTCTGTGTGAGACTATATAATAGTCTAAGTACACCCACTGCTGCGAGATTGTTAATGAGGCTAATAAAGGCTAGTAAATGAGGCTTTGGTTACAATTTTCACAAAGTAACTTTAGATTTTAAAGCTGAATATCTAGCCATTTCTGGTGTCAGGTTTCCAAAAGGAGCATCCAGACCAATACTGATTAATAGAATCCATTATTATCCAATATTATCAACACTTAGTTGTATTTGACTTTCTTTTTGAACAGGTTTCTTCAGAACAACATAATTCAGGTGGTCTCAAGCCGTGCCTTCAGCGGACTATTCAATCTAGAAAAACTGTGGGTACCTCTTTTTTTTTTCCTTATCTTTCACTTCAGATCACCTTTTCAAAAAAGATTCCAAATATTCTTTCTGTTCTGGTGTTATTGGCAGTCAATGCAATTTCTTGAACTTAACGTGAAGCAAGGGAGAGAGTGTGTGTTCATAAGAGAGGTGTTAGGACGTCGCCAAACTGGAGATGAGAAATGAAAGTCCCAGATAGAATATTGAACAATGTGCCACCCAAGATTGTGGCAAGTGTTCAATGATGCTTCCTCTGATATTGTTTTAGGTGTGGAGCACAATGGCATCTTTGGGCTGTAGATCTTTGTGCCCCCTGGGGCAAAGTAGGCACAGACTATTTTTTTGTCAATTGTTCCAGAAGTGAGGAAGGACAAACTTGATCCCGAGAAGATGATGATGTACAGTACAGACCAAAGGTTTGGACACACCTTCTCATTCAAAGAGTTTTCTTTATTTTCATGACTATTCACACTGAAGGCATCAAAACTATGAATTAACACATGTGGAATTATATACATAACAAAAAAGTGTGAAACAACTGAAAATATGTCATATTCTAGGTTCTTCAAAGTAGACACCTTTTGCTTTGATTACTGCTTTGCACACTCTTGGCATTCTCTCGATGAGCTTCAAGAGGTAGTCACCTGAAATGGTCTTCCAACAGTCTTGAAGGAGTTCCCCGAGAGATGCTTAGCACTTGTTGGCCCTTTTGCCTTCAGTCTGCGGTCCAGCTCACCCCTAAACCATCTCGATTGGATTCAGGTCCGGTGACTGTGGAGGCCAGGTCATCTGGAGCAGCACCCCATCACTCTCCTTCTTGGTCAAATAGCCCTTGATGCCTTCCTTCAGTGTGAATCTACAATTTTCATAGTCATGAAAATAAAGAAAACTCTTTGAATGAGAAGGTGTGTCCAAACTTTTGGTCTGTACTGTATATCATTAGGGAAAGTCAGCTCTAGATGATTAATAACTTCTTAAACAGTTTTGTAGGAATTAGAAACGTAACTTTTCCTTTCTATTCCAATCAGTTTTTACTTCATTTTAAAAGCATCTCAGAAGAAGTACAGTGCATGAGTCAGAAATGAGTTGCTGTGCTCTTATTCATTTGGATTCCTAATAGGGCAATTTGTTATTTTTATGTCTATATGATTTATGTGTATAAATCAATCATTTGGATATTAGAATGCTTAACCTTGACAGGGGAGTTAGTTATTTATTTTATTTATTTATTTTTATCAGTTTCTATGTCTAAAATTAAATGCTTTCTTTTGTGCAGGTTTCTCAGCCAAAACCACATAACATACTTAGGACCGGGTGTATTGCGAGATCTACACAAGTTAGACTGGCTGTGAGTATTTAATTGCAACTCATTTAATGAATTAGAAAAGGGCAAAACGGCTGCTGCTTGCTCTTCTGCATCCAATATCAATCACAAAATAAATACACGTAGAGAGTTGGAAACCATCAGTTAGCCACTCTTTGATGTTTTATACCTAAAAGAAAGTGTCATGAAGTTTTTAACATTTATTATATATAAAAAGTATTGACTACAACCCAGTAACAGACATATTTAGTGTATTTTTGTCATATGTTTTTTTTGTTTTACTTCATAATTTTTTATATATTTTAACATTTTCTGTTTCAAGTGTTTGTTTTGTTCGCTTTTCATTTTTTAATCATCTATTTTCTTGAACTTCATCCTATAGTTTGGGGGTACACAATATCTCATCTCATATTTAGGAGTATTTGTTTGTTTGTTGTCTCCCTTGATAAATAGATGCTTAATTAAGTTCAGTACAATCACACAGAAAATATGTGGTCTGTGGAATAGCTCTGAGTTAGTAGAATTTGGCTCTGGAAAGTGCTTAAAATAGAAAGTGGTTTTGCAGAAAGAAAAAGAGAGAATAACTTGGGTGGCTTTTCGGTTGCCAATCCCAGACGCAGGTTGGGAAGACTAATGCAGTACTTGAACAAGCACAGTCACTGACAGAAGATTTGCCAGCAAGATATTTTGTAAAAAACATTTCAGTTATTGTATTATTTCTTTCCCTCAGAGTATTAGACCACAACCCTCTTAAAACCATTACCCGTGATACATTCATCGGTCTGAGGTCACTGACATTTCTGTAAGTATCTTGTGGTTTTAAAATATTTCATGTTGATTCTTTACTGTGGCATTTTGTTTAATCAGTTATCTCTTTGATGAAAATATCAAGCTTTGTTTTATGTTTAATCAAGCTTGTTCCTGTTTCTGATTCAGTTGTCTGCCATGAAGTTGATATTTATTTCAAGGATGTTGCTTCATGAGTTTAAATTTGGTCTTTTAATTTAACTACTTTTTCCTGTTACTATGCACTAAATCAAGGCAATGGCACAATTCCCACAATGATTTGAGATGTTGAAGACATATCTGAGTTTAGCAGTACTTTTGCGTTCACTTGTTGATTACAAGTATCATCAAGAGAATGTCAACAGAAATGCACCTCACCGTTCAAGTAACAACAAAAGTAATCTACGGGTTCACTAACCCTGAAACTCATCCAATTTTGTTTCTGCAACAAGACTCGAAACCATCTCGGAGACAACTTTTTGTTCTTTTCAACGGAACACAGAACTGTCTGTACCCACAAGAAAGCTAACAGACATTTTACACTTTTAGATTTGACAATGTGGGTTGCCTGAAGGCCATTGTGTAGTCGTTTGTACAAGTAGTAAGAAATTCATGATTATAGTCCCTCTTCAGAATGTCTTTAATTTCCCTGGAAATGTCCTCTGGCTTCCAGTTCCACTGCTGAGCCAGAAATGTCTAGAGTACAAAAGTGTCAATCACAAATAGTTTTTTGTTTTGTTTTTTCAATTTTTTTCCTCTTCTCACTCAGTTTTCATTTATATTTTATTCTTTTTTCTATAAGATAAGATTTAATCTTATGTTTCGTAACCATTTTCAGTAGATTTACTTAAAATATTAGCTTTAGCAAATAAAATTAATTCTGTTTATTATATCTATTTGCTTATTTCTTTTATTATTATTATGTTTTTATTTTTTATTATTTCTTTTAAGCTTCTCAAACTAGAAAAGGCACTTATTTAGATCATACAAGAATCTGCTGGTTTTCAGACTGATTGTGTTTTTCGCTGGGTGGTAACTGAAATATTACAATTATTTCAAAGTAAATCTGAAACATTTAAACAGTATTTTTCCCACACAGTATTTCTAAAGAAAAATCTGCAGCATGCAAATTACACAGACCTTGTGGCCCATGTTTGAGCTGTTACATGATTTGCATAATTTATTTAGTGAACCAGAATCTTTACAAACTCAGACACTGTGTGTGTTTTTTTGTTTGTCCATCACAGCTTTATGAATAAACATATGACACGATTTCATATTTGCCACTTTTGGCTTGCAAAGTATAATTGAATCACTGAATCATGTTACATGAATGTTTCATTTTCGTTCCTCCACCTTAATAAAAAATCTGGGGTCTCTAAGGGATGGCTAACTAATAACAGAGAAACCTAAGTGCCCCTATTATGGATTTTTAAATTCATTCATTGTGTAACACAGCTCTAAGTGAATGAAAACATGCTGCAAAGTTTTAAATCTCAAATGAATCATTGAGCGATTCGTGTGGGAGTCGTTAAGCAAGTAAGCTAAAAATAATGTTTATTATAAGACAATACAAGTGTTTTTTGACCTTGCATGCATGTCAACTTGTTGTTGGGGACTCCCAAAACCAAAATATGAACCTTTCATTACCCTTAATAGGGGCATTTTAAGCATCACTGCAAAGAACAGCCCCTCATGAGAAACTTTTCATGAGTGACTGTAAGTATCTGAAGTCATGCCAGAAGTGATTATACGCTTGCCTGGAATGTTTTCTCCTGTTCAAATCGCTTTGTGATACCCATAATTGCTGAAATAACAGTAGTATGTCTTCTGAACAGTTTCCAGAAGCCTGGTTCTGTTTGCAATTTAGCCATTGCATGGAAAAGCTTAGCTTGCGGGAGTCTGTATTTAAAGAAAATGATTCTTCGAGCCCAGCGATCGTCCATATTGGTGTGACTCTGTACTGGACTGAACTGATAAATAGACAGCTTTGTGAAACACACAAAAGTAAATATGGGAACTGAGAAAAAAAAAATCTGTGATTTATCATGAAATAAATACAACCTTGTAAATTAGCTGTACAAGTGTCCACTGAATAATAATCACTCTATTAAACTTTCATTTATGAGAACAGATAATATTGCTCTCTAAATTTGCAACAAAAAAAAAAAAGCTAAATTATTGTTGGCGTCTAAGAATAAGGTCTAATTTTCTGGTGTTTTTGACTAAATGAATGACCTTTTTTCAGAGGAGATGTTTTTATAGACAAGTCATGTCACTCAGTGGCCATCTTTGAAATGCCTCTTGGGCATGCAAGTGCAGCTCCTGTCTCTTTGTGACGTGACATTCAGCCAAGTATGGTGACCCATACTCAGAATTCATGCTCTGCATTTAACCCATCCGAAGTGCACGCACACACACACTGTGAACACACACCCGGAGCAGTGGGCAGCCATGCTGTGGCACCCGGGGAGCAGTTGGTGTTCGGTGCCTTGCTCAAGGGCACCTAAGTCATTGTATTGCCGGCCCGGGACTAGAACCCACAACCATAACCACTAGGCCACGACTTCCCCAATTAATATATTACCGTATTTTCCGGACTATAAGTTGCACGTTTTTTGATAGTTTGGCTGGTCCTGCAACTTATAGTCAGGTGTGACTTATTTATCAAAATTAATTTGACATGAACCGAGAGAAATGAACCGAGAAAACATTACTGTCTACAGCCGCGAGAGGGCGCTCTATGCTGCTTTATGCTCCTATAACCTACCAAAGAAAGCACTCTCGCAGCTGTAGACGGTAATGTTTTATCTTGGTTCTTGGTTCTAAATAAATGCAACCTATAGTCCAGTGCGACTTAAATATGTTTTTTTCCTCGCCATGACGTATTTTTGGACTGATGCGACTTATAGTCCGAAAAAAACGGTAATTATTTATTTAGTTGATAATAATTAAGGAAACACTTTACAACAACTAATTAAAAACACAATTTCCAGATAATTATGCTTGTGAAACGGAGGACACCTAATAGCACGCAGCTAGTCTGGCAGAAAGCCTTGATTGTTTTCCCTGTGATTGAGTCATATCTAAAAGTGCTGCAGGGGGTTTGCTGAATTTCTACAGTAAAGACCTTCAAGGCTCTTGCTGTGACAGTCTGCACATCAAGGCCGTATTGCCATTTTTGGTGATTAATTTAAATCTTTATTCATTTTCAGATCCATGGTGAACACGTCCCTGTTGTGGCTCCCAGACTCAAGTTTCTGTCAGCACATGCCCTTGCTCAGGTGGTTGTGAGTATTTCCTGTTACTAGCCCTTTTTTCAACTCTTACGAAATAGAGCAGGGGTCGGCAACCTTTTCAGCATGACGTGCTATTTTTAATATTTCTGGTTAACCACCCACTCTTTTTCAATGCATTCTGTACAAAGAAATAGGCCTATTTGATTTTCATGCAAATAGCTCCTGAGGATTTTTTCCAAAATGTTCTTGAATAACAGCTATACAGTGTGACCGTACTGAACACCACTGTATGTGTGACAGTGCCAATGCATTTAAACCATTTAGTTTAATCACTGTTCTATATTTGTCACGGATTGCTGGGGAAAAGAGCTTGAGGGAGTATGAAGGAGGCAGATAGTCAAACAAACGGAGTCTTTAATAAATCCACATGGGAAAGTAGGAGAAAACAACCTCTTTACACGGAGGCAGGATAAAGAAACTGAGGAAAGGCAGGGCTATAAATACTTAACCAAATGATGGACTAATAAGATGATTTATGAACACAGGTGGAAACTAATTAACTAATAAAGCAACACAGGAAAACTAGGTCAAGGCAGGGAGAACAGAACATAAACGTGACAATATTAATGCACACACACACCACTCACATACTAAGATCTGAGATCGCGCTGTGCAAAAAGTAACATTCAGATATAACATCACAGTTAGATTGGTCAAAATGGCTTTTAGCACCATCCACTGTGGTGGGCACCTTGCATTATGGGTGAATTTATTTGCTGGCACACATGCAACATGTTAAAGGCTCATTAGAGGAAATAAAGAGTTCTCCTGTGTATATAGTTGTATAAGGCATCATGAGGCTCACAGTAATCCGCCTGGCTGTACTTAAATAATTATTATTCACTGAATTTTCCTGACACAACCAGTTAAACTACCAGTGTTTGTGTATGACACTTCAATAATGTTAAAGCCTTCTTGGCTTGACCTTTTATTTCTGAGCACATATACAGTACATGTGCATCTTGTTTAGAGACAGTAAGAAATACAGCATCTGAGTAGCCCCAACATATCAAGCTGATTTCTCTGGAAAGATTTGGTACTCTGGGAAGATTTTTTTTTTTTTTTTTTTTTTTTGTTACTTTAGCTGTAAGCATGTGCAGTATATCCCTGTGTGTGTGTGTGTTTATACCTGCATGTCTATTAGTATATTAGTCATCTGGCTCTTTGGTTTATTTGAATAGGTAATTCTAAGGTTAACGAACAGACAGAGTCTGAAACACTTAGCCGATGGTCTCTGAACTGAACAAATGATACCGCATCATAGTGCTTTTCTATGAGGTGGGTTTGAATTTAGCATATCTCACTTGGTATGAATCATATCAGCTCTCAGTGAAATTCCACAGCTGTCCAAGTAAAACCACTTAATATAGCTTACGCTGCTGTCAGCAGTTGCTTTGCTCCGATAAACCTGCGCCTAGAAGACCACACTCATTTAAAAACTTTAAAGATGTTTTTGTTCAAATTTTATAGCCAACAATTACCTTAAAACCTGATTATTCCTAGACAGGACACCCACAGACCGACCCCCACAGGCCAATTTACTGACCATCTGATGCGCATTGCACACAAAACTGGAAAGCATTTCCTCTATCTGGCAAGCTTTAATCAGATCATCAGATTATTATCAGTCTACTTGGAAACAAAGTCATGTTTACGAGGTACCGGCTGATCCAACGAGTGCTTTTGAGGATGAAATAATCTCTAGATCTGCCAGCTTTTCAGGTTAGCGAGAACAAAAGAGACTGTGATTTCTTTTGTAGAATATCAGTCAGTTACTCTCTTTCTAAGTGGGCATTTATAGGCCAGATTAAGCTGCTTGAGCTGTTTAATCAAAGGTCTGACTACAACTCCATTGACTGTGTCACACATTTTGAGTTTACAATGAAAACTCCTCTCAGAGCGCCTGTATCTCTGCCAGATGCATGTGTTTGTTTTCATGCGTTTCTCTCTTCATGATGAGCACTTGGGTTGCATTTACAGCGTTTCTGTAAAATGCATTCTGGTAATTATAGTCAGCAGATAGAGACTTACAGTGGCCATCAGCAGGATCACTGTGATTTTTGATGTTACCTATGCGAGCTGCTCAGTCATGCTGTGATACTTTCGCCCGCTGAATGACAATTTGCCATCTGGTAGTCCAGCCTGACACTTTGGAGAGAAAGACTATCAGAGGTACTATCAAAGTCTGGCAAATCCTCAACTAGGTGCTCGCTGGATGAAAAATTTCAGCATGGGGCTTCATGAGGCACTCTGGTTATTCATGTCATGCATCTATGGCTCTTGATCAGATACATCTTTGTTGTTGCAGGAGGAGCAATGGGATGAGTTCTCCCAGTCATCAGTGCAGATGTTGTCTTCCTCATGTCATCGAAGTTTTGATAAAAGAAAATAGTAATTTTTTTATTTACAGCTCATTTTCTTTCTTTGCTTTTCCTTGGCTTGTCTTTCTTCACAGGGACTTCGCTGAGAATCACGTTGAGTTGCTGAATTGTTCCACTCTGAAGACCTGCACCGAGCTCACAGTGCTGTAAGTACTGTAAAGTCTGATTGGTCGGTTTCATTGTTTTGTTTTTTTTAATTATGGCTGCACATGTTGATGCCAGCATAACAATTTATGGCAACATGGCAGCAAGTTTGATTTAATGGTCAGTTTAATTGAACGTGGTACAGATGTTGTTTTTAGTTTACGATGTCAGTTTTGGATCTCAGTCTCAGTTTTTTTCCTCCATTTTTTATCTCTAAAAGGAAATGCTTGTTCTTGGTTAGTCATCAGGATGCGAGTGTCTGTCTGCAGGTTTTTCTTACAAGTGAACAAAGTTTGATGCCCTTGTGGAAAATGAAGTCAAGCATGTGTTGAATCTTAATTTTACTGTAACTTTAAAATATAAGGCATGCAACCATTCTGGTTGTGTTTATCACAAAGTCTTTTGACGTTAGGTGTTTCAAATAATTATATGTCATATACCGTGGGGTATAAAAGTCTGAGACCACTAATAATAAAAATGGTTCTGTTTTACACTTTTTTAAAATGACATACCATTTTATTTTATTACACCATTTTTATTAAAATGTATATTTGTCAGATTAACAACTTAACTAAAAATGTTTAATAAAAACACAATTATTAGATTTTTTTAAAGCATTTTAATTGTTTATTACCATGTAAATGACTGACATTTTGCTGTATACCAGAGCAAACTCACATCGTCTCAAATCTTCGAGCAAGCTTTGCTCAAAACCCTAACCCTGTTGACCTATGTGGTTTTGGACATAGATTTTGGACATTTAAAGATGTCAGCTTTTTAGTGATTATAAAGGGAGCGCTCTATGCTTGAGTTCTGCCTTTCCAAACCATGCAAACCACTGCTACTCTGTTAAGAATAAAAGTGGTTTGTGAATTTTGAGGCTTAAATAACAAATATTTTAGCAGGAGTGTTTATTCAAGGATGTTGTAGAACATTACCTCTAAGATTTTATGGAAATTACTATTTCATGTAAATTTTAATGGATGTACTGAAAAAGAAAGACTATATACTGTAGACTATTTTTATGTGGGCTTTTGCCAGCAGGAGTGGGACAAAACATTAGTGTTGTGGGCGGGAGCAGGACAAGATAACATATTTCTGAGGGAGCAGGCAAATGTGGGACAGAATCCTGCAGGATGAAAATCCATCCTGCACAGGTCTCTAGTTTGAAACAACTAATATTTCAGTGTGCTAGCATCCAGGTGCAGGTTTACAGGCAAAAATAAATAAATAAATCACATTCTGAGTATAGAAATAGAGGACTCTAATCCCAGTGTCCCGGATATCACTTGTGAATTTGACTCCTTTGGTCCTGATTCCCTCCTAAATCCTTTGAAAATGAAAGCAGAATGTCTCCCAGGAGAAGTGTGATGGCTGAAAGATTTTGTCAGTGTCATTATTGCCTTATGTGGACAGACTGGCATCTCTCACAGCAACAACAAAACCCCTTTCAGAAGGTTTTTTTTTCTTTCTGCCTCTTATAGTGCATTATTAGGATGTGCTATTCTCTTTTGTAATAGATGTGGGAAAGTGGCAGGCATATCTTAAATGAGACTTGCAGGGAGAGATGGGTATCCCTGCAAATAAGGTCGGCTTGACCTTGCTGGAAGAATAAACTGGAAAATGCAGAAAGCAGTACAATTTCGTTATCATCTGGCTTTTCCACAGCCCCAGTGGCTGTTATTTGAGGTTTTCCATGCAAGTGAAAATGTGGTGGTTTAGTTTCTTTGGAAATTATCATTAAGTTTGTTCTCTAAATTTTTCTGTCCAGATCACTGCATGACAATAAAATCAAGATCCTTCTAGAAAACACCTTTCATTCTCTTGGATCTTTGGTTGAACTGTGAGTACCGCAGCACATAATCTGGAAAGGATGTGAAATCTTGAGATTTGGGAGAAACAACTTTGTTTAAACTTTCTGCACAGACATAATTGAGATGGCATTATATGGATTATGCTTGTTTAACAGATGAATTTATTTCTCCCCCTGGTTGTCTTTTTTTTTTTATATAGAGATTTGTCTTGCAACAGAATTTCCAATCTTCCTAAAAACACTTTCTGGAGTTTACAATATCTGCAAAAACTGTGAGTGATGCACGTGTCAGACGCATAGTTTATTTCAAAATTGTTGAACTGATGAATGCACACTATGAAATAATGTTCTTTAAAGGGATATTTCACCCAAGATGGAAAAAATTGTCACTCGCCCACCCTCATGTCTTTCCAAGCCTCTGTGCTATTAGTTCTTCAAAGGAACAAACAAGTCTTCATTTGGGAGCTGTCAACCCCCCAAAAATGACAAATGACAAAAAAAAAAATATATATATATATATAAAAGTAGTCTACCTGTATTTAGAGCTGTCGAAGCCATATTATAACTTTTTGAGTGTTTTATGTCCTTTTTGGAACTTGACAGCTCCTTGTAACTATCAACTGTCAATGGATAGTAAAAGCTACAAAGGTGTTCTTTAAAAAAAAAAAAAGAAATTATAAACTCAGATTTACTTATTTTTGGCTGAAATACTCCATTTAATATTTGCAGGAACCTATCTCATAATCCTTCACTCCATATTCATGCCAGTCACTTCAATCACCTGCTCCAACTTGAGTCTCTGTAAGTATCAACACAGCATGTTCTTCTTTTCAAAAGAATGCATTTTAAGACCCTATTAGTAGGTGCCATGTGAAAAACAACATGCATTTGTATTTAACAGAAGTCTGGAGGGCATTGAAATTCCTGATATAACTACCAAGATGTTTCTTCCGATGGGAAACCTGTCCCACATGTACGTTCCTCTCATTGTGTGGTCTGTGTATTAAGCAGGAGGTTCAGCTTGTAATCTTTTATGTGTGCATATCTGTCTTTTCTAGATATTTTGAGGATTTTCAGTACTGTTCCTATGCCCCACATGTACGGAAATGTAAACCTAATACGGATGGCATTTCATCAGTGGAAGACCTGTTAGCCAGCCTGGTTCTGCGGGTCTCCGTCTGGGTTATGGCCTTCATCACCTGCTTTGGGAATCTTTTTGTCATCGGAATGCGCTCCTTCATTAGAGCAGAGAACAACCTGCATGCAGCTTGCATCAAAGTCTTGTGTTGTGAGTACAGCTGAGACTATTATTAATATTTGATTAATAAATATATCGTGCAAAAATGGTTTTAATTAATAATACGACTTCAGATGATGCCAACCCTGGACTGACAAACTAAATTGCCAAATACTATAATACTATATAAATAAATGTGTGTACTTGATGTTAACTAGCCTCATATCTTATAAATCTATACATTTAGCACATGCTTTTATCTAAATATAATATAACATATAATACTGCCATTCATATATTACATTGACTGCTTGATTTAGAGCTGAAGATCTTTGCCCGAACCTGATTGGACCCGTCGGGATCCGACGGGTTCGGTCGGGTTCGATCGGGTTCGGTCGGGTTCGGGCTTAATTTCTATCATCTTACGCGGGTTCGGGCCGGGCTCGGCCTTGCACTCCGGTTTGCGAGGTAAACGAGCGGTCATGTGATGTGTTTCGATTAGCGCGAGAAAGATGCGAAAATGAATGCTGAGCAGGTGTAACGGAGGCTTGCCTCTGGTGATTACGTTTTGGTTGCACCAGCAACTAAAGCAAACTCTGAGGTGTGGAAAAGTTTTAACCATGCTTATAATGAGAATAATGAGTGAATAATGACGCACCATCAGTGAGCGCAGGAGCGCGCTGAAGACATCTACAGTGGATTCAATCATTTTCCTCCACAAAAACATGTAGACCGAGCCTAATCTCTGTGAGTAAAGGTTTTTCAAATGATAACTAAATATTCATTGAGTCTTAAATGCATAATGTTGACAGAGTATTTACGCTAATGTTGGCATTATTCTTTTATTAAATAAAGCAAATCCGGCGGAGCCTTTATCTTAATTTCGTTATTGCCAAATGCCCATCTTAATTTAAAATGTATCTTGATTAAAAATTTTTTAAATGACTCGTTTTTATTGGTGCGTTGGTCTATTTATAGGTTAAATGAGCCTATGTCTAGAAAGCTGAGATGTTACAATGTCACAGAGGACTTATTTTATTTCTTTATTCCAACTTCCAAGTGGTCTAGTCTACGTTAGTTATGAGTAAATTATGTTAAAACATGAATAAATTACTCATTGTTGACAAAAGGCAAAATAGCTGTGTGCGTGCGCACATTTGAATAATGTCGGGCTGTAAACGGGTTCGGGCCGAAACCTGTCGGGCTCGGGTCCTGTCGGGCCTAACTTTTAAGGCCCGATTACAGCTCTAGCTTGATTACTCTCTGATTGTACCATTTAAAACATACACTTTTTGTAAAGCTATTCTGAAGCAATACGTATTGTGAAAAGCACTAAATAAAATTGAATTGAATTAATAATAATAAACAATTGACTTTTTGACAATTTAATACAGATTATAATTATAATTAGGGGTTCAAGCGCACAGCCCTGAAACCCTATTGTAATTGTTTTTCTTCTTATAAAAATAAAATGTAATAATATATTATTATTTAGTTGTAACTATATTTAGCTATCTAATATATACATAATATTATAGAGCTATATTAGTTGTTGTTATTATTACTATTATTATCCGTTACTTGTTGCAACCCACACAAAAAACACACACTAGCACTATCATCTGTCTGTAACGGTCTCATAAAAGTTCACAAAAACTTTTGGCTAGACATTTTACGGGAACGGATACGAGAGGGGGGGATTTTCTTGGAAAGAAACTATGCCCATTTATGCAGCCGTCATGAATGGGGGTATTAGTGGAAAACCCAAGGGTAATAATATGTTAGGGAAGCTGATCTGAATATGATGGAAGCTGACAGTAAAGCCCGTTATGATTCGGTTTGCTTTTGTGCCTGTGTATGCGTTTGATTGTTCGTTCCTGAGCATTTATGCATTCATCTATAATCCTATTTCGAAAGCGGCAGTTCGTTTGTCTTCATAAGCTTGCTTGTTTGAATGTTATGTGCAGTTTTGAACTTATTTAAAGGGTAAAGTTACAGACTTCCACAGTCTGAACACTTCCTGATGTACCAAAAAATAATCACATCTACTAATACTTAAGTAAATCTGTGACGGATCTAGTTTTTCAAGACATCAGGTCAAGAACATGGATAGACACTTGATGGGTTATATTTTTCAGAACTGCAGTTTTACCAAGAAAAAACTAATAGTGAAAGGCCACATTATTTTACAGTTTGTATTTACATAGGTCTAATTTAATTTGATGAAAATAATGTAATTTAACTGTAATTTTGGTATGTTATGTATTTATGTATATATTTTTTTATATATTAATATATTGATTTATTATAAAGTATTACAGTGTGTGTGTGTGTGTGTGTATATATATATATATATATTAGGGCTGTAAAAAATAGCGCGTTAACGACGTTAATTAGTTGTTTGTCGCTAATTACGTCAAATTTTTTAACGCATTTCTCGCATGCCCAGTGTGACAAATTATTCAGGAAAGTCTCGTCGATCTCTGAATTCTCAGTAAATTCTTAGTAAAAAACAGCGGGAGCGCCGCGACGAAAACACAGAAGAAGCTTAAGGTTTTACCCCAGTTACTCTCAAATACATTCATGCCAAACTTGAGTAACAGAGACGACTTTGGAAGTTGATATGCTGGAGCTTCTTCCTGTTATAGCGTCCTGTGTTTCACACTGCGCGTGCGCAGAATGCCTACATGCAATGCAGCGAAAACTACAGCTGTTTGAAAAGCATATGCATTTTTACCTGGTTTTACTGGCACTTGAAGCCTTCAGAACGTGAAAATATCGATCCTAAAGTATTGTGGCAGAGCAAATGAACACCTCCTAAAAACAAGAGTGCCCAGAGTGCAGAGGGCGCATGTTTATGTTTCTGAGTTCATTCTTTCGAGTTTCTCTGTGCATAATTTCATAGATATGTGGCTATATTTAACTACTGGTTCACCTAAAATTCTTACACTATCCGTAGTAAAATGGCATGGTTTGATACAGTGCTCAGGTAAATTTGATCTAAGTAAATGTTAAACTTTTGAAATTCAGAAAAAAATAACCACATATTGATGAATCAATACATGAAAATTATGTATCTGTGTCCTGTTATTTATCTTTTGGTATGCATTTCAGAAAAAAAATGGTTAGGATTCAGGTGTAATTGCAAATAGTGATTAATCCTGATTAATCCACTGAAAATTCTGATTAATTTGATTAAAATTTTAATCATTTGACAGCCCTAATATATATATATATATATATATAAATTAATTTGCAGGAATGCAGACAGTATGATCGAATGATCGTCCCATTGTTCAGCTTCATGATACTAATCTCTCCTTGTGCTAAAATGTGTCAGATGAAGGTCAGCGTGATCACGGAGGGTTGTTATTAACCGCTGTCACATTCACAGTTCACGGTCTCTGTCTGTGCTGGTTCTTTTAATCTCTGCTACATCAGTGCATTCAGGACGGGAACAAGAGCATGGCTTTTTGCTTGCTTTAATAGTGTCCCCCTACTCACCTTAGCCATGCTGTCAGAATTAAAAATCGCTTATTACCACTGAGGGTGGTACCATTGTCTGGCTCTGATTAATGACGTATTCCTTCAGATTATAAGCAACAAGGGTACCTTTATTCACATTAAACGCTTTCCCTTTTCTCATAAGCTTTTGTGACGGTGTTTCCTAAATGTACTGTGTGACTTTTGGGAGAACCAGCAAATGAGCAGCTGTCAAATATTTCACACCTCCACAGGAAAAAGAGGCCTGAAATAAACTGGCAAGCAACTTCATGCCACTTCTGGTCACACTGTGTCTTTGTTTTTATATTAATAATGAGAAAGATAATTTGCATTGTTAAGATTAACATCCATTACAGTAATCAGTGCAACAGCGGCTAGTCACCGTTGTTTTAAATCAGTTCGTTGAGTAGAGTGTATAACAAAAACCAACATGTCGTGACATGATGATACCAGAAATAAAACCAAAAAATGAATACGAAACCCAAATATTTCAGTAGAGACATTGACTTTCGTGGTTAAGTTGGATGAGAAACAAACCAAGTCTCAGTTGGTGCTCATCTTCCTCTGGCTGGCACATATTTAAAAAGATTTCATTCTGCTTTAATGTTTTCCAGTTGCTGACTGTCTGATGGGGGTCTATCTTTTCTTCCTGGGGATATTTGATGTCAAATTCCGCGGGGAATATAACCGGAACGCTCTTATCTGGATGGATAGCGTGGAATGCCGAACGATTGGCTTTCTCGCCATGCTCTCCTCTGAAGTATCTGTTCTTCTTCTTACCTACTTAACACTAGAGAAATTCCTGGTCATCGTTTTCCCGTTTAGCCATCTGCGGCCTGGGAAGCTGCAGACAGTGTTGGTTCTGGCCTTCATCTGGATTCTGGGATTTGTCATAGCAGCTGTTCCCTTGCTAAATGAAGACCTGTTTGGGAACTATTATGGGCGAAATGGAGTATGTTTTCCTCTGCACTCTGATAGGCTGGAGAAACCAACTGCTAAAGGATACTCCACAGGGATATTTCTTGGTTCGAGTCTTTTCACTAATTTGATGTTTACTAATATATTGATGTGTTTTCATTTATTTAGTAGTTTTTATTCTTCTATTAATATAATATGCACTACCAGTCAAAATGTTTAAATATTTAAGATTTGTAAGTCATGTAATGCTCACCAAGCCTGCAGTTGTTTTATCAAAATAATATTGTGAAATATTGCAAATACAATGAATAGTTGAATATGTTTAAAATATAATTAATTCCTTTGATGGCAAGATTACGGCAGTTTCCAGTGTCACGTGATCCTTCAGAAATTATTTTAATATGTTGATTTGGCACTTAAGAAACATTTTGTATTATCAGTGTTGATGACAGTCATTCTGCTTAATTAAAAAAAATGTTTTGATAGACTACAATTCAAAAGTCAAATAAGATTTTTTCTTTCTTTTTTTGTAAGAAATGTATTAAGCAAGGATGCATTCAATATTTAAAAAGTGACAGTAAAAACATTTTTAAAATGGGACAAAAGATTTCAAAAAGAAATTATGTTCTTTGTTTATCAAGAATACTGAAAAAATATGTTTCCACCAAATATTAAACTGTTTTTAACATTAATTATAATAACCATTGTTATTAATTGAGCACCAGTAATAACTGATAATTACTCAGTATATATATTAGATTAATTACTCAGTCAGTATATTAGAATTATTACTGAAAGACACTGAAGACTGGAGTAATTAAGCTTTGCCATCACCTTTCCCCCCCCCCAAATAGAATACTGTAAAAATTGTTATAACATTTCACAATATTACTGTTCTTTCTGTATTTTTAATTTTTAAAAAAGCAGCCTTGGTAAGTAGCCTACTGTATTAGACACTTTTTCTCAATCTCAATCCAAACTTTAAATATAATATAATATAATATTTGGGTTATATAAGATATGGTGAACATTTTTTTAAAAGCCCACACTGGCAAAGGACTGATTTGCATGATCCGATCACTCCTTTGCATGGTGTGAACTGTTAGTATTCTATACACCATCCAAGCTTGTTACTTTCCTATTTCAGTCCTTATGTGCAAATCCCGAAATATTTGTGTATTCACAGGTCTTAATCTGGTGGCGTTCTTGGTGATTGTCATTTCCTATTCCAGCATGTTCTGTTCCATTTATAAAACCGGCATCAATGCCACAGATGTACGCAGTCGGCTTCACAAAGACGTGGCCGTGGCCAACCGCTTTTTCTTTATTGTGTTCTCTGACGCCCTCTGCTGGATACCCATATTTTTGGTCAAAACACTCTCTCTGCTAAAAGTTGAGATTCCAGGTATGTTACCAGGAGCCCGTTCTTCGTCCATCACTAACTCAGTTAGCTGGATTTGATTTTTGATGGTTTGGCATGATCTTGAATTATTTGGTTCTTCGAAGCTCATCCTGGACTCGCTGTCATTGCAACAGTTCCGTAAACTTAAATATATGGCTTATTTCATGCCAACTTGATTAGATTGCATCTTTTTAAGTGAGATTGATATTTAAAATCTATCCCAGCCACTGCTACTCTATTACAAGAGTACCCTACTAATCCAGAGGCAATAAATAAAAAATTATTAGAAAATTATATAATGTTGTGTAATCTATAGACACAGACAATTTTAGTCACTGAAAGATTTACTTGTGATAAAATAATTACTTTATAATTGTATTAGAATCTTGCACACATCCTGTACAGTTAATCTGAGCCGTGCATTAATGTGTGTGCTGACAGATATTATGTGAGTGGATTGATTGAGCGTAGGAGATACAGATAACTTGATCTTGAATGCTGCCACATAACAAATCTGCTTCACAGAAAAAATTACATGAACTGCTAATTACAACATTGGAAATAAAAAAAAAAGTAAAATCTGTCCTGCACAAATACCTGAAATCTTGAATTAAAAAAATTGGGAATCATGTAAAAAAATAGTGTAAACTTAGTGTAAAAACTACAGAAAATGAAAATATTGTTCAGGCTGGAATTATTTATCTTGACACATGTGCACAGATCTTCAGCCCCAGTAGCAGTTTGAATGCAAGGCAAAAATTAATTTTGAAAGAGAAATCTTAATAATTAGGCACACAGAAACACATTTCAGTTATATATTCCAATAAAAGTTTTAAATTATATATTTAGTAATGACAAATTATTGTTGGTATTTCGTAGGTATAGGTATTATATTATTTTTTGTAGGCAGATTTAAGACATGGAGACTTAAAAAGACATTAAAAAGACTTAAAAAGACATAAAAAAATAAATAAACTTTTAAAAGTTTAGATTATATTTTTTCTTTTTTTTTGCACAAATGGCACTGTTTCCTGAAAATGACCCCGCTACCTCTGGATAAGTGTGTCACAGAATTTAAGATTATCAGATTACCAGTCCTTTTTTGTTTACATTTGCTCTGTTTATCTCTGCAGGGACAATAAACTCCTGGATGGTTGTCTTCATTCTTCCTATCAACAGTGCCCTTAACCCCATCCTCTACACCCTGACAACCAGCTTCTTCAGAGAGCAGGTGGAGCTCCTCTTGTGCCGCTGGCAGCGGCGCTCGGCATCAAAGAAAGACCGTAAGAGTCTCACCAGCTCCACCATCTATATGGAGACCCCTCGGAATGCAGAATACACAGCAAAAATATCCTTGCCACGAATGTCTTTGGCAGACATGGATAACCAATATGGGTGAAAAGAGTCAGTGAGTGAAAGGTATCATAGTGTAGGCCAATCATTATCATTATCTGGAGATAAGACTGGAGAATAACAGTCTTTCCTGGAACAATTTATGTGAAAGGATGGTACTGTGATTCTTGCTGTTTGGGTTCAAACATTGAGTGCTCTTTTTATAAGTGAGACTAGCTTTGCTGTTTTCTCCATTAGGAGAAGCATTTTTCATCACTTTAGCTCGATAAGGGCCTCGGACCCCCCAGCGTCTATTTCCCACCTAAACGCCATGTCCGGCTCACAGGGCATGTTGTTCGTCTCAAAGGCTTTTAAAGAAGAAAATCAATGACTACAAAGCGCAATGCACAAGACTGTTAGCATTTACTGCAGAGCACATCTTGGAAGGATCAAAGGAACGTTAAAACACTATTTACATGAAGGACAATTTATTATTTTTTATGGAAATGTTTCAATATGTGGTTTTGAGATTGAATTTGAGAAGTTATTGATAATGTACCGCAAAGTTTTTTTTTTTTTTTTTTTTTTTTTTTTTTTTTTTAAATGCTTGCTCTGCCATTTCACAGAAAATACATATTAAAGGGAATGCCTCAGAGTGGTCTTGGTCAACAAAGTAAA
Organism: Carassius gibelio; assembly: GCF_023724105.1. Lineage (NCBI taxonomy): Eukaryota > Metazoa > Chordata > Actinopteri > Cypriniformes > Cyprinidae > Carassius > Carassius gibelio. Next base: position 8,464,865 of record NC_068380.1, on the reverse strand, counting down.
TGGTTCCCTTACTGAACAGAAGCATGCAATTAAGATAAAGAGGTTTATATCATTCAGCCATGTAAGATAAAACAGATACATTGTTTTTTTTCTGCTTTGTCATTTTTTACAACAATACTAAAGCATTTTATTTTTATACTCATGTTGCCTATTTATAAGTTTGATTTTTTTCTACCCATTTCAAGACGTGAAGATATATTCTAAGTCAGATGTAAAGATGTTAGAAGTTTGAATGCTTATGGATTTTGTCCAGCAATATAATATTGACAATCTGAAGAAATCCATCTACCAGTGAATCTAGCAAGCCAAGGATTTGCTTGTACTTTAATCACTGTATGACACAGAGTTTTCTTTACTTTTAATAAGCCTGTTTTTTGTTTATTATTTATCATAAAAGACAACCATGAATAAGTGATATTGCTCACATTCTTGTTTGTGCAATTTTACATAACGTACATCACACTCAGCACAGATTACACTACTGGTCCAAAGTATAAATGTCTCTAATGCTCAAAACTTGTTACAATCTTTTAAAATTCATTGTAATGTGTTTTCAGTGTTGATAATAACAAGAAGGACAATTGATCATTGATAAACTATAGTAACTGATAACTGAGCAGCAAGTCATATTTCATAATATTATAGGTTTTTTTTATCATTTATATGCAATTAAGATAATACAATTGGTCCCTATTGTCTGGCTTGTTTGCAACTTTGCACCTGTCAGTATCCAGCAGCATCCTTTAACTCGCTCCAGAACCCAATGGATGGAAGGAAACAGACGGGCTTGAGTCTCAGCCAATCAACGATCTCCGTTTCTCTCCTTCGGTAAATATCTGCGTTCTGATTGGTCGTCAAGGGCGGAGCTGCGCCATCCTCAGCTGCCGTCTTTTTCTATCAGTCGATGAGGAGACGCAAGACCAATGAAGGGAAAATAGCAGAATTGAGCCACGACGACTGGATAAAGATATGAACGTATAAACTCCTAAACATAAATACTCAAGGTATGTTGTTTTTTGTTCGATGCTTTTACGGTGTAAAATGTAATAGAATTTCCATTCCAGCGCGCTTTCATTTGAGAAACCGCCTAAAATTGCCGTGAGGAAGGCCAGACCACCAGCACTGATTGTGTTTGTTTGTTTGTCTGCTGATAACAAACACAATACAACAGATTTGGCTTCAAGTTGTCCCTTGCTAATTACAAATATTTTATGTTTTCTGATTGTTTGGCATCAGCGTTCTGGGTTCGCGAAGCAGAATAAATGTATTTTACAGCTGTAATGGAGATAGATGTCTGCGGTGATTACAACAATGTAATACTGGCTGTGCTCCAAACCGAGTGTGCTGTCTATCTAGACGGCATTTGTGGACATCACTGCGCTACACTGAAATTCTGCGCGTGACGTAAACATTTAAAAATATGTGGGTTACTTGGGCAGTTCACGCGCTTTTGAGACACGTCTACTTCTGACGCAGATCATCATCATCAATCAATGATACTTTATTTTACCTTCAGGAAACTGGATGATTTTGCATTCTGCATGGAAAGAATCACATCCTCCTCCTGTGTCTAAAGAGGGTAAGTCGTATTTTGTTTTTCATTATTTAATGATTAACAATCAAGTAAATATATGCAAGGGAGGTTTATTTAAATAGCACATTTCATACACAACTGTAGTTCAAAGTGTTTTACATAAAAATATGTAAAATCATAAAAAAATATTATCACAACAATAAAGACAATGAATGTAAAAACATACTATCAGTATTGCTCTTAAAACAAATAAACATTGTCAAGCTTTGTTCAAAATCTTCCCTACTAAGTGGAAAATTTCCCTAAAATACCTAACTATTCTACTACTTCACACCCTACTTGCTTTGACCATCATAAATCAAACAAATAGATCTCAGAGGTACTTTCTACTGACATTTTAGCACATCTGATCTCTTCTAGAAGCTGGTTCCAACTGCGGGGGTCATAATTAGTAGATAAAAGTGGACTCCCCTTGTTTTGTGTGAATCATTGGTGTTTATAACTGACTTAATCCTAATGATCTGAGTGGTCTGTTAGGTTTATATGGAATGTATGGAGCACCCTGAGGTTTTGCACTAACAATAGCATTGTTTTCATTTTGTACTGAGAATTATATTGACATGCAGTATGTTTGACATGGATACTGTAATGTAGATTTGCTTTCTTGTTTGATTATAGTCCCTTGGTTATTTATGTGCCTTCCCCAGGGTGTATTGAATGTTTAAACTTAATTAACAAAGACTTTATAGATGCAAATCTGTTTTATTTACTTGAAAGAATGTCACGCTGAAGGTCAAAGATTCAAAATCTACACTAAAAAATAAAGTATGACTTTTAAATAAGACTTTTTTATAAAGATTTTGCACTATTTGT